>NW_021703785.1:70895345-71041903 GCF_005190385.1 Monodon monoceros | reverse complement strand
CGCCATCCCGGCCGCAGGTGGCGCCCGGGCCTCGGCCCGCGCCGCACGCGTGGGCCCGGGGCTGCCTCGCGTCCGGGAGCCTCGCGTCCCTCCGGGCTGCGCGCGGTCTCGGCGCACCTGGCCCAGTCCCCGCGTGCCCGCCGCCCGGGTCCGGCCCTCTCCCCTCGGCTTCGCCCTCCCCGCGGCCGGTGCCCCCTCCCCCGGGGCTGCGGGCGCCCGTGGTCCTGGTCCCGGCCTCGGTAGCCGGGCTGGGCTCCGGGTGCCGGGAAGGGGTCGGCAGCCTGCGAGCGGCCCGCTGCGGGGCGCGAGGACTGGGCGCGCCGGGGCCCGCGGGCCGGGATGCGTCCTCCCGGGAGGCTCTCCCGGCGGGGCCTGGCTCTCGCGCCTCCTCCGCGCCGGGGCTTCTGCGAGGGGAAGCCTTTGCCTCTCCGTGTGTGCTGCTTAACCGGCAATGGCGATTTCTTCTTGATTCAGCTTCTGTGCAAGGGAGAGTTCCCTGGTGGAGAACAGAGTTCTTAATTATTAAGAAACTCGGCTGTGGGTTTAAGGATGAATGGAGCATCTCGTTTCTTAGCTGCTATTGGGCGAAGTAGGAATTCTTTCTCATTTGGGGATGAATTTTAAATTCTCAGTTATTACCAGCAGTAATTATTAAGTTTTTAACAACTGACAATTAAAAAGGCCTGTTTTTGTTTTGAAGCTCTTCAAATCAAATGCATCGCGGGGCATGAAAGATTAAGAATCGGAATCCACATTTTTTAAGGGCAGGAGCCAGCCATTAGAAATGTTTTGCATCTTAAAAAAATTAGGTTTGTCTAAAACTTAAAATGTCTGCTTCTCTGTCAAAACTAGGTTCAAAGTGTTATAATTGACTTACTTCTCTATTGCCTCTAGGGCAAATTCTATTGAATGCTGGTTGCTTCTTTCTGTATGTGCTTTACCCAACTTTCCTTTTCTAGCAGTGAAACAATGCAGAGATTCTTTAAAGCTAGTTCTTTTATCTACTTGAGAGGTTAAACGAAAGAATGCCGGGTTTGGCCTTTCCCATAGGCAGTTCTCATTGTGTGTCTGGTCTCCTTCCTAAGAGCGTCCACGTCATACTCATTTTTCTTCATTTTTTAAAGACCTCCTTAATTGATATTCATGAGAGTTGTGTCTTTTCAGATGTTTCAGGCTCACTAGGTTGGAAAGTTTGGTTGGCTTTATATAGTTACCGTCTGACCTGTAGTCTCTGTTTTCTTAACACAGTGAAAAGAAGCTCGTTCTGGAACTATCTCCTTATAGAAATTGTTCTTGCATGTCTGGTTGCTGACATGAAGTTGCATTATAGCATTGTTTTCTCTGTTTGCCTCAGATTTTTGACCTAATAGGCAATGATGTGCTACACCATTTTTACAAAATCCTGAAAATAAAGGTGAAAAAAGACACTTTGCCGAGTGGTCCTGCCAACATTATAGCACCCATCTCTTCTCAGTGTGTCCTTGTAGACGTGCCTTACCCTTCCCATGGAAGCCTTCATGTGGCGAGGAACCTTCTGGTTATTGGAACGTTTTGATTGAAATAGTTGCCTGTTATAAGTATTCAACATATAGCTCGTGGGCCACTGCTAATGGTCGTTTAGAGTTCCCAGGACTTTCTCTGGAGAATATTCGAGATTGTGTTTTCCACTCACAGGCTGCTATCATTCCTTACGTTTTCTTGGGAGTGCCTCCATATGGCTGGACAGACTGCAAATGTTCGACTTCTCTTTTAAGTCCTTTTTTTTTCTTAGGGCCTGGTTTTCCTCTTTGAGGGCAGATGTTCTCGGGAGCTGCTCGTGGCGTTGGGACCCATGCATGCCTCTTCCCCGCTGGTTCTCTACCCCTGCCTTCATTTAAGGCTGGTAATGCAGGAATATCGTAGACCAGCAATGCGTAAATAACGCATGTTGTAACATACATTTACTGTCACTGTAGAGATAAATGGAGCAGGAAGTCTGAGTTCCCCCTTCCTTCTGGTCCTGTCGCCCCCCGTCTGGTCCTGTTTCTTTCTCCAGGGGTAACCGCACTTAATGCCATGGGGTAGTCACCTTTTTTATTCAGAAGCCCTTTAGTGGATGCCTGCGAAGTACCGGGCGCTGCTGTTTCGATACTGGGATTGCAGAAATAGGAGACGACAGCTCCGAGGATGCTCGTGGTGGCGAGACGAACAGTTCGCGAGCAACGCGGCGGCTGCTGAGGCAGAGCCCGCGGTGAGGCCCGTGGAGCATCCCGTGAGTGGCCGGACCCACTCATTGGCCCACTTTGTTCATTCAGCGAACTCCAGGGCTCACGGGGTGTTCGGGGACACAGGGGAACAAGGCAGGTGCCTCTGTGGGCCCCGGATGAGCTCCCGGTTCGGCGGCATCTGCGACCGTGGGAGCCGCTGGTCACGGCGCAGTGTGCTCCGAACGGGCCCTCGCGGAGCTGACAGGATGACCAGAAACCCGAGCCTGGGGACGGTTCGGAGAGACGAGGAAAGCGCCCCCAGAAGTGCCAGGGGGGAAGGAGAGAGTACAGAGGCCTGTCGGGGACACGAGGCTTTGGAGCAGCTAGAGCCGAGGTTAGGGCTGCGTGGGGGTAGGGGGCCGGGGCGCCGCGTGGCAGGAGGGGGGGGGGTGAGCCGGGCCTCCGGGGCCCTGCGAGGCCCGTTAGGAGGGGCCTGGCCTCCCTGCTGGGTGACCAAAACGGCCGGAGCCTTCCGAGCTGAAGAAGGACGCAGTCAGACGTGCCCTTGGAGAACGGATAGCGGGGCAAGGCTGGAGGGAGGGGAGCCTGAGGGGGGAGGACGGCGTTGTCGGCGCGCGTGTGTGTGCGCGCGCGTGTGCTGGGAGAGCGAGGGCACAGGGCAGTGCCGAGTTGTGGCCTGGCGGCTGATGGGTGGTGAGGCCGTCCTTAGGCCCCAGGACAGCGAGCAGCCGCCGTTTGGGGGAAAGATGCTGCCCTTGTCAAGTTGAAGGTGCCTGCGGGACGCAGCGGTCAGTGGCCGCACTGGGATCCGGATATTGGGAGGTGTCTGGACTGGAGGCACGCGTGTGAGAGTTCTCAGCACCGGTTCCCAAACTGTTTGCCACAGTGAACTCGCAGGGAGTATGAGTTCGATGAAGGACGCTCAGCAGTGCAAACAGCTGTCAGCCCTGCGGGACCTGCCTGCTCAGTTTCTCCAGGAGTTTATGTCACGTTCCTTCTGATGACGTCATCTTTGCAAAGCTGGGGTTTCACTGGTTGCTGTTCTGCGTGCAGATCGGTGTGGACCAGGGAACGGGGGAGGTGCTATCCAGTCTGACTCCAAGGTGTGAGAAATTATGCTGTTTGTGTTTTACTGAAGAGAGAAGTGAAATACCCACTTTCTCTCAGTTGAAGTGTGCTGTTTTCAAATGGGTACTAAGTTGCTAGGACATAGATACTTGTTATTTGCAGTATCTAATGGTTCCATTACTCAGTAGGCATTTGTCCTTGCAATCAGGGCTGAGTGAACCGGTGCAGTGAGAAGAGAAAGTTCTAGAACCTCTGCCTTTGTTAATGGAGTAGATTCAAGAAGCTTGTGCAGAGCATGCGTAAAGAAAAGGAGTGGGGAGAATGGGATCTGAAGGACTCTTGTGTTTAAAAGATAAGCTCCCACACTGAGACTGAAAGGATTGGGTGTCTGGGAAGCCATGGTCCAGGGAAACGTCGGCAAAGAGGGATGATAACAGCCAGGTCATTGTAACATAGCTGACGGCAGTGATGACACAGTGATGGGGACAGGAGTGAGATGGCTGGTTTGTAAGAGGGTTTCCTAGTGAGCGTGGGCCACAAAGTGTGCTGGTGCTGAAGGGTGACAGAGGAGGGTGGGTGAAGGGGGACCTTTTTTTCTTTTTTAATGGAGGGATTTGTGCGTATTAAAGTACCAAGAGAGAGAGGTTGCTAGACAGAGGTTGCTAGATGGTGGTTTCAAAATTTCCATTGGTTTTAGCCCTAGGATGTAATTACTGATTTTGGCAAGAGGCATCACAGTGGAGCCTTATTGCCGTGGATTAAGGGGTGATGGTGCTAAGGGGGTGAAGCCAGTCAGGGGAGGCTGGATTTTGAAGAGGAGAGAAGGGCCTTCACTAGAGAGGAACGTCTGGCGCAGGGTGGAATGTTTTTAACAGTAACTTTATTTTCTCTTATTAAAAACAAACTTTTTAGGATGCTGTTTTCCTTTTAAGGCATGCTTTTCCTAGGGCGGGTGGTCCTTCCAAGGGTGGGTTTATGTGCGCACAGCCTTGTCTTTTTCCAGGTCCTGGTGTCCTCTGGGGTCACATTATCTGTGACGTCCTCTCCGTTGCTGCCCTGTCCTGGTAGTGCTTTCTCAGCCACTTACCTCAAGGCCAGTCTTGTTTGTTCTGTGTCAGAGCCTATCCTCCTAACTTAATAGATGTCCCTAGATTAGAATATTTTTCCATATTCTCGGACTTCAGTCCTGATCTTTAGAGCCACCCTGTTCTGTTTCTTCTTCCCCGGACCTGTGCCTGTTCTCTTTGAAGTTAGCTCTTTGCTTCTGTTGACTTTTTTTTTTTTTTTTTTTTTTTTACTTTTAAACATCCCAGGGTATTTTCCCACCTTTCAGGTCTACTAGAGCCTCTGGGCCTTGACCCTGAGCACAGCATCTGGGATCATTTCTAAACTTTGGACGAGTGACATTGTCCCTTGCTCCTCTTGTTGGGATGCCCTTTGACCTTCTGGAGCAGTGGTCTTGAAACTAATGTAAAGATGTCTTCAGCTATATTCTTGAACTTTTTCAATGTTTTATTTAATTTTTTTCTTTCAGTTTTTGCTTTCTGGTTCTTTTCAGGAGGTCCACACGTGTGTGAGTGCCTACTATGTATCACACTAGTTACTGGTGATAACAGTGTTGATACAGCCAAGGTCCAGTCGTCAGAAGCTAGAGAGGTAAGGCAGAGGGTCGATTGTCCAGCTCACGTAACTGTAAACTCCCTTCTGGTCCACAACCAGACAGCGTGGTGCCTGTTCGATAGGTGTGTCTGCCTTTGTCAGATAACCTCAGGTAAAGGCCTCGTTAGGTCATAGCCTTAGCTTGCAGTGGTAACACACGTTGTCTTCCCCCAGCTCATGTGACCTTTGGTCTCTGAGTACTTCTGATTTCTGAAGACCGTACTGGGCCCGTAAAAGTTGTGCTCCAGCGCAATCCAAAGATTGCATCGCCTACTGCAACCGTTGCATTTTAGTTCATCTCATAGCATCCTCTCATTGCGTGCTGGTACTTGTTTTTGTGCCCATGAACAGTTCAGTGAAATTCTGTTGCAGTATAAAAGTGTGGATGTGATTGACTGTGAACCACAACCCATGTAGCCATATTTTATCAGCCAAGTGGATGTAATAGTGTATTCTTTGCCATAGAAGGGCTTCAACAGATACTTTCTCATTGGCTGAATATGTCATAAGTTTTGATTCATGACCTGAGCAGAGCACTACCCCTACTGTGTAATTTTAAAAACTTGATCTGAGTCATTTTGCCCTACTAATGTCACACTTATTTTTTCAGCTCCTCAAAATATGTGTATGACACAGGGGGTTTTGGTTTTTGCCTATTACCTTATGTAGTCCTGTGTTAGGGAATTACCTAGGCAGATATCAGCTTTCTGTTGACTTTGTAACTCTGCTGGGTGGTATTCTTTCTTCAGGTTAGAGTGAATGCTTGAGGAGAGGCCATGGATTTGAATTACTCCCTGTGGTGCATGGAAGGAATAGTGTCTAAACAGGAGGGAGCAACATGTCCAATCCAAAGGGAGGATGACATTAACCAGAAGGTTGCAAGGAGGTAGAGCCTGTGCTCACGTTGGTCTCATCCTGTACGAGGCTGTCCACAGCCTAGAAAGGGGAGGAGTAGATTCACTTTCCATCTCTGCAAAGTAAGACCTTAATTTTGGGGGCATGATTGTAATTTTTCAGAATAGGACATTCGTCTGTTTCAATACAAATGGGAAAACATTTGTTTTATAACCAACCCTGTAGATTTAAAACATATCTTGGTTCTTAGTTTTCCATAACTCTAAACACCTTTTAGAGTTAACTACCTTGATTATTGGTTTAAAAACCAGCAGTCACAGAAACCCCCAAATTCCCCAGTCACCTGCCTTCAGATTTTAATTACACACTGCAAACAACTTTGTTTCCAAAGGCTTGACTAAAGTGGGAATTGTTCTTTGAGCTATCCCAGGGAGGAAGATTATTAAAACGTTACTTCTTTTTTTAAAAATTGGCATTGTAATTTTGAACGGTTACAAGGCTTATCAGCGATAATGAAGTCCCTACCTGAGCTGTAATTAAAAATGCACAGCTTCTGTGCTGTTTGTCCACTGCATCACATAGGCTAATTAAAGACTTCTTCCATTTCCAGTATGCCCAGTTCCTTCCATTCTACCCCTCCAAAAAAAAAGAATTATGGCCATGACAAAACTTAGGGTATCATTTGAAAGAATTGTGTTAGGGCTTAGGCATTAAAGGGTTTAGGACAGAATTTTTCTTTTAAACTACATTTATGGCTTCTTTTTCTGCTATGCAGTTTAGAAGTGTGTGGCTTTATTTCTTAGGCTATTTGGTTGCTACTGATAGTCAAATTTCATTTGAGACAAACAGTATTGCCCTGCATTTTAATATTTACTCAGCATTTTTTCTCTTTTTGGACACTGATATAACTTAGATCAACTGTGTATAAGTAAAAGTTGCATGTACAGTTTTTTTTAATGGAATGTATACTTTATCCAGTTTTTTACTGTTTGAGATGCTTATGATTTTATCGGACATAAGTGGTGGGAGCTTGTCTGTCTTGTCCCCCATTAAATAAAGATTTGAATGAACTCATAGGAAATGCTCATCATGATAAAGCTGTATATAAATAATGAGAATCAAAACTACATGAGGATCAGGAATGAAAACAACAAAACCTGTACTTTCAGTGATGGTTGAGCCTCCCAAGTTGGTGTTTTAGATGTGGTGGGCTTACTTGAATAATGCAGCGTGTCAGTGACTCAGCACGAGAAGCATCTCTTGGCTTGCAGTGGTGTGTGTTGGAAGCTCTGCTGGAATTCAGTTAGTTTATTCCTCCACTTACAGATGGTTTGAAGGCTGTTGTATTCTGCCTCCTATATTAATGCTGGAAGGCATGGATCATATGTGGATTTTTTTGCTCTCCTTGTGTATGTTTTGGAGGGAGAATGTATGAGGAGATTTGGAATCAGGTGGACAAAATCCTCTGAGCCTGAAAGTCCTGCCAGGCCAGCATAATCTTAATATCTAATATTGTCAAGGATGTTACGAGAAAAAAATCATAGGACAGTCTCATTCATGAACATGCTTGCAAAAATCCTAAAAAATAACAATTAGATCTATCAACATAAAATGATAATATATCATGAACAATTTGTGTTTATCCTAGAATGCAGTGTCGGTTTAGCATTCAACAAATCCAATGCGTCTCACCATATTGATGGAGAAAAAAACTATACAGTCATCATTAGATGCAGGAAACACTAAAATTTAATATCTATTCATGATGAAAAACTTTTAAGCAAACTAGGAAGACTGTCGGCAAGAAAACTTAGAGCAAATGTCATATTAGTGTTGAAATAATGAAAAGTTATCTTCTAAAATTGGAAATGAGATAAGGATGCTTGTAATTGCCACATTTATTCAGCATTATATTGTAGGTTCTTGCCAGCGCAGTAAGGTAAGAAAAAGAAATAAAAAATACTAGAGTTGGAAAAGAAGGAAAAAATTCAGTATATGCAGGTGAAACTATTGTGTAATGCAGAAACATCCAAAAGAATCCGTGTAAGTTATTAGACTTAAGGTGTGTCTTTAGCATGGTTGCTAGATTCTCTATAGCCGTAAACAATTAGAAAACGAAGTTAATAAAGGTACTACTTATAATAGCATTAAAAATCCAAACATATAGGAATAGAACTTGTAAGAAATTTATAATACCTTTACGTAGGAAACCGTAAACTATTTAGAGAATTTAAGGAACAGGTAAGAAAAGAGGGAATATACCATGTTCATGGTATGAAAGACTAAATATAGAGATGTCCGTTCACCCTAAATTGATATAGATACTGTTCAACCCTAGTCCGTAGCATGAAAAAATCTTAGGAGGTGGAAATTGACTGTCTGTTTCTAGAATTTATATAAATGTAGAGGGCAAAGAATTTCAAGACACCCTTGAAGAACAACAGGTGGCAGGACTTATCAGATATCAAGAGTTTATAAAGTTGTAATATTCTAGACCATGTGGTATTGTCACAACTGTGGGCAAACAGATGAATGAAACTGAACAGAAAGACCTGAAACAGAACCAAACATCTGTAGACATTTGATTATGTTAAGTGTAAAATAGTTTGGAAAGGATGGTCTTTTCAGTCGTTGGTGTGTGATCCTTGAGATGGATGTCCATAAATGACATTTGACACAAAATTTTATAACATACACAAATTTTATAACATACACAAAAATCAATGCCAGACAGACTGTAGATCTAAAGATGAAAGGTAAAAAATAATATAGGGTAGCTTCATGGCCTAGAGTAGGGAAAAATGTCTTAAATAGAGAGCCCTGACCGTGAATGAATAGATACTAAATTCTTTGTTGGGGGTTTTTAACCACAAATGGGTGTTGGATTTTGTGAAAGAAAAATCTGTATCTATTGAGACACCCATGTAGTATTGTCGTTTATTAATATGACATATAGTACTAATTGAGTTTTGGAGGTTAAACCAACTTTGCATTCTTCAGATAAATCCCGTTTGTTCATGGTATGTAATTCTTTTTCTGTGTTTCTAGATTTGATTTGTTAATATTTTGTTGAGTATTTTTTCATCTAATTCATGAGGGATATTGATCTGTAGTTTTTTTTTTTTTTTTGCATTAGGCGGGCCTCTCACTGTTGTGGTCCCTCCCGTTGTGGAGCACAGGCTCCGGACATGCAGGCCCAGCGGCCATGGCTCACGGGCCCATCCGCTCCGCGGCATGTGGGATCTTCCCGGACCGGGGCACGAACCCGCGTCCCCTGCATCGGCAGGCGGACTCTCAACCACTGTACCACCAGGGAAGCCCTGATCTGTAGTTTTCTTGTGCTATTTTTGTCTGGCGTTGGTGTCAGCATAAAACTGGTTTCATAGAATGAGTTAGGAAGTGTTTCCTCTTCTAGAAAAATTTGTGAAAGATTGGTATTTCTGTTTTAGGTATTCACCTGTGAAGTCATTTGGGCCCGAGGTTTTCTCTGTGGGAAGATTTTTAATTACTACTTCAATCTCTTAACTTGCTATACATTTATTCAGCTTATCTCTTCAGTCAGTTTTGTTAATTTGTTTCCAGGATTTTTCCTTTTCATCTAAGTTGTCTGGTTTGGTGGCATAAACTTCTTGAGAGTATTCCCTCATAATCCTTGTGAAGTTTTTCTCGTTGGTAGTGATCAATGTCTATTCTTCTTTTTTTTCCTTTTTTTCTTTTCTTTGCGGTATGCGGGCCTCTCACTGCTGTGGCCTCTCCCACCGCGGAGCACAGGCTCCGGACGCGCAGGCTCAGCAACCATGGCTCACGGGCCCAGCCGCTCCGCGGCATGTGGGATCTTCCAGGACCGGGGCACGAGCCCGTGTCCCCTGCATCGGCAGGCGGCCTCTCAACCACTGCGCCACCAGGGAAGCCCCTCAATGTCTATTCTTCATTCTTGATTTTACCAGCTTGTGATTTTTCTTGTTTTTTTTTTGTGTGTGTGGTCATTCTAAAGGTTTGTCAGTTTTGTTAATCTCCTAACATCTAGGTAGAACTTAACCTCAAAATTGTCGAAAAATGATCTGTGACTGTGTTTTTACTTTTTATTTTTTTCAAGAGAGGTGAAAAGCATTTGTTTTAAAATTAACATTCATCTTTTCAAAGAAACATTTGAGAGCTTATCTGAGGCTAAAATGTTATTCAGTAATAATTTGGTTTGGTAAGTTAAAAATGAGAGGGAAAATGGAAATGAGTTTAAAGGAAATGATGGAAATCATCTATGTACCTATTTATGTTGACTGTGTTTTAGACTATAGAATTTTAGAATGATAATTGTGCGGAACTGTCTTTCTGTTGTGAAACTGTAGAACAACAAGAAGAGAGAAACTAGATTAAAATACAAAAGTCAATAAAATATCCAAGCTAGAGAAGGGGAAGGCTGGTGATGATTCGTTATAAGCAAATTATTTAATTATTATTATTTTTTTGCTTTCCTTTTATTGAGTAATTTGAGATGATAGACAAAATTCAAATATTTTAATGTTCCATGGATTACATAGGTGAGTAGCCTGATTCCAGACAAACATTAAACTGAAGTGCCAAGAATAGGAAATAAGGTTGAAAATAACAGTTCTCTTTTGCTGAGGAGACATTGATATTTGGGGTTGTTTTGCAGATATAACAAAATCTCACGTCCATTATCACCGTGCCTAGTTTACCATTATTTTTTTGTCTCTTTGAACTTTTGGGGGAAAAAGAATGAAAGACAAGGAAAGCATTATTCTCTTTGTATCTTGCTCCTTCTTTGTCCCCACCTTACGGTGATCTTTAGACATGATATACACCCTTGTGATGACCCTTTTCCACCAGGAGACAGCATTCCCAACGGTTAGCGTGCCCACTGATTGTACATGGTCATCAGAAACGAATGAATGAGCCCAGAAAAAATGAAACTGAATCATGCCGAAAAACGCGTGATTTCTAGATTGACTGCATTTCCAAAACCTTAGATGTTGAAAAGTAGAGATGCCTGTATTTCCAGTCATTTCTTGCTGCGTATTTTTGGCTTTCCAATATGTAAATTTGCATTTAAACATAACCTCTTAGGTTTTTCCGTTTAGAAGGGTATTAGGATAGGTTTTTATTAATATGAATATGTTCAAAAGTTGGCTTTCCTGCTGTTTTTCCCTCAGAAGTGCTGTAGCATAAAGTAGCTTAAAAATTTGTGCAGTTGCTGTTTCTGTCAGGAACATCTCAAAGAACCTCAGTGAATGGAATCCCACTTTCAGTGGGCTTTGTATAAAAGCGGCCAGGCATTAGACGCACATGTGTTTGTAGGTCCAGTTAGCATTCAGATATTATTTCTGAAGTGTTGGATTTCATATAATACATTTTGGTGCTTGTTGACTTTTTTTTTTCCCCTTTAATTCTAGTGTCAGCCTCAAATTATTTCTGGTAATTTTGGAATTTCTTTCTGTTGTTTTCAAAGATGGTGTTTGTTTTGCAGGAATTGGTCATTGGTGAAATGAAGAATCCTTCCTTATCTGGATGAATGGAATGTGATTTCTTTTCCTAAATTGAGTGAAATTTGATTCATCCTGGTCTTCTCATGAAAGTACTAAAATAAATCATAAGGTTCGGCAAATTTCATTTAAATTCAACTTCCCAGAATTCCTGAAGTGTTAGGGATATGAACGGTAGTTAGTTAAATCACATTTTAGGAAAGTTGAATAAATAGAAACCCAGAGAGGTTTGAGTTGACCAGAGCGTTTTGATCGTTTTCCTTCCCTCTCCCCCAGATGTATAAATGGTAAATGCTGTATCCTAGTATTATGTTTTAATACTCTCACTGTTAAATCTAGCATAGTTTTATAACTTTTTTAGTCACTAATATTTCCTTGCTGCCATATGTAAGTTGTTGCGTATTGCTTCAGTTTTCTTAATTTGCTGAGATATCCTGTATGTACGTTTAAGAATGTATGTATTTAATAGACTTACCACCCCGAGTTTTACTTTTGCTGCTAATTGCTCCTTTTGGAAGGAAAACAAGCGATAAACTTTGAAGGAAGCAGTAGGAGACGGTTTAGCTGTAAGTGTCGGGGAGGGCAGGGGACAGTCCTGAGTGACTTGCCAAGTTTCAGAGAAGTTATGATGAAGAAATCAGTTGGAAGCTTTCACTCTAGTTCCAACCAGAGTTACTCCCTTCTGGCTGCTTGGCATTCTGATGCAAATTTTGTTAAAAAAAAAAAAAAAAGTTACAAAACTACTGCTCTGTGGGCAAGGGGTCCCAACTTATATTATCAATGGAAGACGATCAGAGCTTCTTGGCTTTTTATTTTTAATGACCATTTACTAGAGATTCTTTCCTTGACAGTCATTTGCTATGATGCTTTGCCAGCTAGGCTCTGGGATCAGAACAGAGGGGCCATTTGGAACATTGAAGAACGAGGCATATGCCTTGGGGATTATTCAGCCCCTGCTTTGGGATAGGATGTCAGTAGGTGTGGACTCTGTGTTTGCTGGAATTGCTTCCAGGTCTTAGAATCAGGAGTAAAGGCACTTTGGTTTAGTAGTTGGTAGATGTGTGGCTTGTGGACACTATTCTGTAAAACCTTAGATTCCCTTTACAGGTTCTTGAACCAGATTTGTGGCTCACCTGAAGCAGATGTGCGGGGTCTAAGGGATGCCTTCTGTATGGGTCTCATTTCTAGCTCATTTACTGCTTCTATTCTTATTTTCCATTTCTCTTTTTCACCTACTTCCAGTAAATGCTGTCTTGTTTCTGGAACACAGTGGGATGTGCACAGGGCTGGATGATTGAGTGCCTCTCAGACCCGATGAGAGACAGAATTGCAACCCAGTCAAGAGCAGGTGTTTGGGGCCAGACTGATTTGGGGTCACATCTTGGCTTTGCCGTTTATTAGCTGTGTGGTCTGGGGGCCGTTTCTTAACTTCCGTGAGCCTTGACTTCCTTGTCTAAGAAAACAACGCCTGCCCCGCAGAGTTGATGTAAGGAGTAAAGGAAGCCACGTGAATACTGAATGAAGGGTCGACTTCTGTACTGAGAGTAAAAAATCGCCCAGGAATCGGCAGAATAAAGAACAATAGCAACAGCAAGAAAATTCCTAAGAAACCTTCAGACCTGTGTGTGCGTCCTGGGACCACACCTTGGAAGAGAGGGCAGAACAACCTAGATGTCCTTCTTAGCTGTTAACAGATCTCCTAAGAGGGTCAATACCTTGAGGGCATAATTATTCACTAAGAAAGATGTGGAAGGGCACCGCTATGGATGTTTAAAAATGGGGCAGAAAGAAAGGAATGCTAAGTGATCATTTGCAGCCTGGGGTCTTAGTGAAAAGAGGGTAACAACTGAGGTGCCGTGGCTTGGACAGAGTTCGTGTGGGCAATGTGTATCAGCTCTCAGAAGAGTGCATGTCTGATGATTTACGTGTTAGGTGTCTTCATTATGTGATCAAATTTGATGTCTACGGCAGTCCTCTACGGGAGCTTTTTATTCAGATGGTCCCGGATCATGTGAGGGCAAGTTCCAGAGGCAACAGAGACAAGCAAGGATGGGAAAGAGTAGGATGATTTTCCTGAATGGATGAGACACAGAGAACTACTCCTGGGCCTCAAGCAGCGGGTGAATGGGTAATGCTGGCTGAGGACCTGATGCAGCGGGGGGCCCTTTCTCCTGTGCACCTGTTGTCATTCTGTCTGTGCCCAAAACGTTCACACAGAAGATGCAGAGAAGGTCGTAGTCAGAGTCGGCACAGGTGAGGGGGAAGCAGGGCCCAGGGATCCTCAAACCCAAGCACAGTTCTTTTATGTTAGGTGGTGTTTTCATTAAAAATTCCTTATTCTATTAAAAAACATTTTTTTTAAAATTATGAATTTGATGATATTTCCTGTTTTTGTTGCTTCTTTGTGCAGTTTTTCAGAAAAGTGGCCCTAAACACACTGTACTGGGGCTTGGGAGCTGTCTTTAAATTATCCTTCTGTAATCTGTAGAATATCCCTTCTTCCTTCTTAAAGCTGTGACAGTCTTGTGAAGCCACTCTTGCTTTCTTGAAATTTGCCTTTGTGGTCGGGAGGCTGTGTCAGGACGGTTTCATTCCCCTCAGATAGTAGGAGCAGATGGTAACAGGCATCCGGACTGTGGGTGCTACCTCAGGAGCCCGAAAAGGTTTGGAGGGCAGAAGCCACGGCTCCCCAGGAAGTGATCTGCTCAGAAAGATCCTGAGAACTCAGTTCAGTGAAGTTCATTTTGGGCTCAGGGCAGTGAATCTCTGACCTCCTGGAAGATGCTGCATTTTTGCCTAATGTTTACTTAAATCTCTAACTTTTAAGTGGTACCTCTGGTGCTCTCCTACCATCCCCCTCCCTTCCAGGAAAAAAAAAAAAAGACGCCCTTGGTTTTGCAGGATTATGGAGATCTAGCAAGCATTATAACAAAGGCACTTCATCATGGCTTAGTCACAGGGGACCAGTAAATTAACAGAATGGGGGGCCTTTCTCTTGCTTCTTCTTCAGGGCTGATGGTTTCTGCTGGAATACAAATGAAACATCTCAGGATTTTAAAGATCTTACTATGAAAATCCTTGACTGTGGCAAATGAGGGTGTCTTATAATTCATGGGAAATACTTGCTAAGAGTGCTTCTCTAGAGCGCTTATTTTTAGAGTAAAAGTGTGACTTTAATTTCCAGTACTAGGCAGTGAACATAATTTTTCTGAAACAGTATTCATAGGATCTAGAATTAAGACTGTATGGCCTCTGTTAACCTAATCTATAGTTGATATGTTCACTGTAGAATATTGAGAGTCTGGTTGTTAACCAAAGAATTATTTATTACAGAAATTATTAAGGATAGCTTATTGGGATTGACTTATAATTTCATTCATTTCTTTATAATTAACAGATAAAAGGAGGATTTGTCTTGAGTTCAGTCATTCCTCAAATTAAAATAAGGAACTTATAAAATATTTTTCAGTTTTATGTTATCTGGGAAGCACTCATGGGCGGCAAAGAAACACGTGAGATAATTATTCAGGAATTTTACTTGCTAGTATCTGTGTGTTGAAGGTACATATAGGACAAGAGGTCTTGGCATCTCTTGCAAAGTCAGAATTGCCCTGTAGATGATCCTACAGAGAGTCAGAACTGTTTCAAAGTCTTTGTAAATGGAACGAAGTGAAAACAGTTCCTCCTTTGATAGTTCTGATGGCTGGGGCCTTTTGGCCAAGGTTATGGAGGAGAAGTAGCGTCCAGCCTCTGGGAAGAGACGGGGCGGGGGGCTGGGCAGATGCCTTCTGAATCAGAGCTTTCATCGTGAAATACACAACGTCCTCCCAAGCGATAGTGTGGGAAGCAAAAGAGGAAGAAAAACTTTGAAAAAATTGACAGAAGTGAGCGAATACATAATTGTAACAGGTAATATTTTCATGTCAAAGAGAAAGAATGAATGGATGAGAACTTGGTGGGATACCAGATAGGGATAAAGGGGGAAAAGTCCACAAGAGGTAAAAATTGCCTGATTTCTGGACCAACATGATACTGAATAATGGTTGAGTTTAAATAGCAGCTGTTTGCATTACCCTCCAGATAGAGCACCCGCTCAGCTGATGGGCTGTTACGTGGTGCCTTCCGGTTGGGGGCCGAGTCACTTAGGTATACCCGTAAACTAATTTTTAAAAAATCCCATGGTTAGGGCTTCCCTGGTGGCGCAGTGGTTGAGAGTCCGCCTGCCGATGCAGGGGACGCGGGTTCGTGCCCCGGCCCGGGAGGATCCCACATGCCGCGGAACGGCTGGGCCCATGAGCCATGGCCGCTGAGCCTGCGCGTCCGGAGCCTGTGCGCCGCAACGGGAGAGGGCACAGCAGTGAGAGGCCCGCGTACCGCAAAAAAAAAAAAAAAATCCCATGGTTAGAGGGGATTTGCTTATAAGTAATACATTAGATAACTGTAATTTTGCTTTATTCAGTCACGTGGGGAAATACGAAGATTGAAACATATGTTGCTGCTGTTGATAAGGACATCCGTTCCTCGCGGTTTGTTTCACGGATAAATTAGATGGTAAGCTTCTGGAAGGCAGAAGACCGGCTCTTCTTCATCTTAGAGCTTGGCTTACATGCAGCAGGCGCCCAGTAGTGTCTGTTGACATTGTAAACTAGGTGAGCATTCACTGCTGAGTCTGCGTGCTGTCAGACCATACGTCCCAGAGCAGACTTACTCTGAAAAAATGCCTGTTGCTTTGCCATGTGTACGTTTTGCTAAAGTTAAACTGTGGCCCCCAATGCCTAACGAAAGACTTACTGTGTTGCTGATGGTTTCTAGTATGAGTAGAGGTCACAGCTGAGGGTGGTGCTGTAGAAATCTCACTCCACAGGCCTAGGCAAGAAAGGAAGGTTTGAGGTCGTTTCCATGGATTCTGTGAGATTTAATTTTTCATTGTTTTTAAAACTATCTCCTGAGGAATCTGGGATTGTCTGGCAAACAGAAGGAGTGCTGTGCTTGGATGGCAGAGAATCTGGGTTTGTCTGATGGTTAGAATTGTGACGCTCCGGAGGGGCTTCATTCGGTGGGTGATGTTGGCTTTGTTTGTCGGATTTTCAGTAATGAAGTAATATTTGATTTTTTCAAGTAGTTTAACATGTGGCTTCTGTTGTTCAATCATGTTTCACAAGACCTTCTCCACTGCAAGATTATTAAAAAAAAAAAAAATCTTCTGTGTTTCTTCTGGTCCTTTGTTGGTTCCATTTGGAACTTCTTTTGGCATGAGTGGTAAGGACGGACTCCGTTTGATTGCCCCCCCCCCCCCCCGTGGATTGTTACAGTAGCATTTAATGAATAATCTTTACTCCAGTGATACGAAATGCCACACCCATTTTATACTGAGTTCCTAGGTATTAGGAGTCATTTCTGCATTTCAGCAGCACGCTAATTAATCACTGTAGCTTCACAGCGCCTCAGTATCCGGTAGGGATGCTCTCTACTCTTTAGTCTTCTTTTTCAGAATTCCGTATCTTTGCTTGTTTTCCCGTAAGAACTTGAAGATCGCTTTGTCTAGTTCCTAAGAGGATTGTTGGGGATACTTAGAGAAAGCCTTCCTCTGTGCTGAATGACGCTCTGGAATCTTAGAACCCCATCTGTCTGGGGTCTCATAAGTCTGGAGACTTGTTTTTAGACTCAGTTCTGACGTTAACTGGCTCTGTAATAAGAAAAAAGAATTAGATTCATGTTTTACTATTTTACAGGTGTTTGCAGGTGGCTTTTAAAGAATTACTGTGTACTCATGGTTTTTTTCTTTACTTTCTCAATCACTAGACACAGCTATTGTAAGAATCCTTAACATTTTTTAGCATCACAGAGAGGTCCTCGTCCTTGCAAAAGTTGGAAACAACTGAATTAGAGTACTCTAAGCTCTTTTTTGTTCTAAAATCCAATTCTAAGTAAATGAAAGGTGGTATATCATCAATCCAATCAAGGATTGAATTTAAATCTTTGTAGCCACTGAAAGGGCTACTCTACCAAGAGAAACTGCAGAAATGGTTCTTGGCAAGATCATTTGTCTGTTTCTTTCTTTTTCTCTGGAAGCAGTTGGTGTTTTGAAAGGAAGCATATTGTCTAGATTTTCAAAGTTCTCTAAAAACAGGATGGGGGAGTGCGTTATTTTCGAAGCATGTAACATGATTGCATCTTCAGCAGAATTAAGTGCTTTGAAAGCTTGAATTCTTTGTGTTGTCATAGTTGACTATTACGGTTGAAATAAGTATGTATATATCTTCTTCCCTTTCTGAGTGTTCATTGTTAGGTTGGGGGAGAGCCCTGGACAGAATGATTATGGGAGAAGACAATCCAGGCTGTGTTAATTTTCTAAAGTCAGACTTTACATTTTGAAGGGCACATCGCATCTATAGTCTGTAGAATTCTGTCACAGATTGGAAAATAATGGAACAAATGATGAGAGAAAATTGGCCTTCATCTGTTGGCGAATGGCAGTTACCATTAAATTAAAGTGAGTTTTAAAAATGAGGAGACGATAATTCTTTTTTTGCCCCCTTTGGAAAATTACTTTCAGGATTCGTTGATTTTAAAATTGCTATAGGACTTAAAAAAAGAAAAACCTAAAAAAATTTACCAGAAATCCTATAATCCTATCAGAATAATACTCTGAAGCGGAGGGCGAGTTTGGGGATTTGTTGAATCTAGCCGCACCAGACTCAGTCTGCTTAAGAAACACAGATCATCATGCTCTTAAACAGGAAGTCAATATGGTCGTCAAATAAACTGGTGGAAATCGGAGTTTAGGAAAAACGAGGACATAAGCAGAAAATAATCCTAGAGTATAAATTTGAAAAATTCGCAGTGGAAGTCGGTTCACTGAATCCAGATGCCGTTTGTGCGCTAAGCAGGAAGAGAATATGCCAGGAACTCGGGACTTCTTTAGATGAAGCTCTCGATGTGAGTTCAGTTTCCTTCGTTCCAGCTCACGTGAGGAGAGTCCACCAGAATCGGGCTCTCAGATCCCCGTTTCTGGGAGGGAAGCCGACCGGCCCGTTTTGGGTTGTGTCCGTCCTGGTCACCGCGTGGCCAGGAAGTGTGGGGAGTTGGGGGGTGTCACGCTAACCCTTCCGGTTTCCGCCAGCGCTAAACAGCATCCCAAACTGACTTCTGTGTCAGCTGTCAATCACAGACTACCTTTTGGGAAATACATATTTTTTTCCTTAGATTCTAATTTGATCTTGGGCACCCTTTGCAGTCTAAAAAAAGCCTCATTTATAGCTTCTGCTTGTGCCAGTGAAGTGTCACAGTGCCTGAGGAACCCCATCCTGGCCAACACGGGGGTTTTTGTGTTTCAATCCTTGCTGATACGGTAAGTGAAAAGAGTATATGGCATTGCAGCTTTCATTCGCGTATATGGATGTCACTCGAGGTCGGGCATTTCTTCACGCCTGCTTTTCTGTTAATCGCTGGATGGAGTGTGACGTGGTTCTCTTCTGTTTTTGTTCAGCTGAATCTCTGGGCTGCAGGGAGTCTTCTGTTTTGTTAGAGGAATCGTTTGGGAGAAGTTTCAGCTTGTTCCATCAGGCATCAAATATAGCACTAGGAGTGGTTCATCTCGAGACTGCCTCGGGCAGAGGGAGTGGGCAGGTGCCAGCAAAGCACAGAAGGAAGTGATGGGGGAGCAGCGTGTCTGGTGGGAACCGCTGTGATGGGTGCATCGGTAGACCACACATTGAGCCCAGTGGGCCTCAGGAGCTGTATGGTCTAGACCAGGGACCCCCAACGCCCGGGCCACGGTCCCGTAGTGGTCCGTGGCCTGTTAGGAACCAGGCCGCACAGCAGGAGATTAGCAGCGGGCAAGTGAGCGAAGCTTCATCTGTATCCACAGCCGCTCCCCGTCGCTCATATTACCTCCTGAGCTCCGCCTCCTGTCAGCATTATGGTGAGTTGTATAATTATTTCATTATATATTACAATGTAATAATAATAGAAATAAAGTGCACAATAAATGTAATGTGCTTGAAAGGTCCGGAAACCGTACCGCAGCCCCTGTCCGTGGAAAAATTGTCTTCCATGACACCGGTGGAAGAAAGGTTGGGGACTGCTGGTCTAGACAGTTCCTGATGTCTCAAGTGACAAAATTCCGTGAAGGTCAGAGATTCCAGCCTGGTGCAGCGTTGTCAATAGATGGATGTGTAGGAGGGGTGTGGCTGCTTCAGCATTAATGGAATTCTGAGAGGAAACTCGGTACCATGATAATACTTAGGGAGTGATTTTGCTGTATCTGGTATTTAAATCTTCCCTTTTGTTATTTCTCCAAAGCGCCACAGAGCTGGGCAAATTTATGTGTGTACCTCTCTTGAAATTAAATTAAAAACAGTCCCGTTGGTGGAGGTTGGGTTGGAGTGAACCTTCTCCCTCCGAGAGAACGTTAGACCTCGTGCTTTGGATTGTCTTGAACACAGAGTCTCATGGCTTAGATGTTTCTTTAGATTTTCGCATCAGCGAGCACTGTTGTCGTGCCTCTTATACTGAATTGGAGCAAGGCAGTGTCCCGTTTCTGCATTAGTTCCTTGACTGCCCCCCCGCCTACCCCCAGTGCCAGCGAATGGGACCTCATCAGCTCAGGTTACGGGAGTGAATGGAAAATGTAAACAGGCCTTTGCTCTCGTGTGTGAAACTTTCCCTCCCCCTGAGAATGAAACCGGCTCCTTTGGGGAAACTGATGCTGAAGGGCCGTATCTGAGTAGCGCAACGACCGGATTTCTCATTACAAGACGCTGTCAGGGTATTCTTGGCTGTAGGCCGGGATGCTTGGGTTTCCATCCTGTTCATTTCTTATCCGTGATCCTCTGCGGAGAAGGTCTCCCCTCCCCATTTAATCATATTCAGAAGAAAAAAGGGTAAACCACCTGATACCTGTTTTTAATTGTTTCTGTACTGGTAAGGCTGCCGCCTCTCACTCTCTGTATAAAGATGTAACGTGGTATTTACTTCTGCTTCAGTCATTTTTTTTTTGAATGTTGACCTTTCTCATTTGAGGAAAAAACTAAAAGGAGGCATAAGGTGGAGAATTGATGATTCTTTTAAAACGTCTTTCTCCCTACAGATCTCATCTTTAAATGTAGATCTTAAACCAGAAATACCCCCTAAAAATCTACTCGTGGAAGGTAATCTGGCTGAGATTTAAGTACAGGCAGGTATAGATGAGGTTACTAGATGAGATCACCAAAGAAACGTTCCAAATAAATATATCAGAAGTCTGATAATCTCACAATTCTCTAGTGTCTTCTGTATAAAAAGTAGGAATGAAATGCCACAGAAACTTCCAGCAGCTAGCTGTTGGCTCCCTGTCACGTGCCGTGTACTGTCGGAGTGAGGTGACCGGCCCTCAGAGAGTTTCACATCCAGGAGACACAGGATCCGACTTGCCTGTTGACAGAATTGCTCTGGCTCCCGAGTGGAGAACAGGCTATTGGGAGCCAAGGGTGGAGGTGGGAGATCGGGTTGGGGCCAGCAGAGTCAAGGTGAGAAGTGGAGACCAGGCTGGGGGGCTTGGCGGAGCCATAGGTGAGAGCAGAGAGCAGAGCGAGGGCACTGCTTTGAAATTCAGGGCAGTGGTCTGGTCTGGTGATGTGAACTTGGCAGTTGTCTGGACTGGATGAGATCTGAGAGGAGGGGCTGTGATGGAGGAGAGCAAAGGTCCGGGGACTGAGCTGTGGGCCCTTCTGTTCTGCATTAACCCCCAGTGTGCGCAGCTGCTTCTTCAGGGTGGGCGGCTGACCGCCTGATGGAAGGAAATATTTATCAGGGAGTAGCTTAGAAGGACCTAGAAGGAAAGAGGAAGTTGGTTTTCTCTTTTGCTCCCTACGTCAGAGTGATTCTAGATTGCTCCGGGCTTTGCCTGATCTCCATAGGATAAGCTTTCCTGTATTATGGTTTTAATGAAGTTTATGATGTCACCTACCTCTGCAAAGTGCTTTATTTAACCAACCTCCATAATATAATATCTCATTCTGAAACTTGACTTTTTAAAAATATAAGTAATTAGTATGCATTTAAATCTTACTTTTCAGGAAATATTCCAGAATACAGGGAATATTTGTGTGGCTTTTTGCAGTAGTTTTCCTCATGGAATTATATAGTATTTTTACTTTACAATGTTTTCTCAATTTCTCCATATCTACTATGAGGACATTCTTACCAGTTATCTGCTGAAGAGTAATTGTTTGGAGGATAAATGTCATTCGATTTGTGCATGTGTTTTAAGTTTGTGTAATATGTTGTACAGCTCGCGTCAGTATTCTCAGTGCTTTCCTTCAGTTTAGTGTTTTCACAAATGCTTAAGGAATATAACATTTTGCATTTGGGGAACTTGTCCTTGGTTTCTATAGGGGATGTTGTGATTTTGAGGGAGTCCCTGCCCTATAATATTGGTTCTATGCATGAATGAACAAACTTAGGTGAGTGAGTGAGTGAGTGTGTGTGTGTGTGTGTGTGTGTTGGAGGGGGGGTTGATCTGTCGTGAAAATGGAAAGGTACCAAATACCATCCTAGCTTGTGTTTGGAAGGATCACTTCTCTTGTGAAATTACGGAGGAGATCGTTTTGGTCCAGAGCAGTCCAGCAGGGGCACAGGCCTCCTTTCGTGCACTTCCTGATTTTTATGTTTGAGGTTGAGAAAGGTGAGAGCTTGTAAGTTCTGCCTCCTGGGGGTGCTGAAGGGTAAACCATAAAGGGCCCGGACACTTTCCGGTTATAATAATGCCACCTTTCTTTTTCTAGACCATTTATTAAGCCACCTGAGATTTGCTTTTGGTTTTCAGTTGACATTATTTTTTACTATTAATCTTGCAGTTTATTTATTTTAAGTCAATTTCAGGTACTTTTTATAGTTGATAGTATTCTTTTTACATCACCTGTTATGTTTGCCTTGTTAGCATTTATTTCCTATGAGGTTCTCTTGCAGATTTATTTATTTACCCTTTCTGGGACACTTACCAGTAGAATCCATGCTCCACAAAAATAAGGACTTATTTCTTCTATTGCATTTTCTCCCCAGTACCTAGGTGCTAGTACATAGAAGGTATTCAACAAATAATTCTTTCATAAGTAAATACTGTATATACTATTTTGTATGCTTTCGCATGTAATCTCATGTCATAAGACTTTTATCACATAATTTAAAAGTCTTCTAAAATGCAACGTAGGTATTGCATAATAATTTATTTTATAGATCTAGCATAATTTACTTTAAATTAATTCTTTTGTTTGGCATATTTAGTTTCTCTTGTGTTTTGTTATCACAAGTAACACTAAGGGGAACAACTTTATGTATAAATCTTTGTCCATATTTGTGTTTACTCCTTTAGGATATATTGCTAAAGAATTAGTAGCTTAAATAATTTAAATAATTTAAGGCTCCTAACACATACTGACAACAAAAGTGTCGCAATTTATGCCCCCACTGACATTTTAGGAGAGCCCCTTTTCCCTGGAATTTGGTCTCTGATGCCATTTTCTCCCCACCTCGTGTTCATTCCCCTTGGCCTTGCCATCTGTTGTGTCTCTGTTCCATTCCCTCAATTACAGCAGTGCTGGAGGCTTGTGACTTCTCATTCCAGCCTCAGCTCTGTGTTCACTGATGATCTGGAGGTCCCCTGCACGTCAGTTCTCCACCTCCAAGCGTGTAATTATTGTCTTTCCATCGCGACCTGCTCTCCCCTGCTCTGCTCCCTTTTTTTGTTTGTTAGATTTTTTCTTTTCTTTTTTTTTTTTTTTTTTTGCGGTACGCGGGCCTCTCACCGTTGTGGCCTCTCCCGTTGCGGAGTGCAGGCTCAGCGGCCATGGCCCACGGGCCCAGCCGCTCCACGGCATGTGGGATCTTCCGGGACCGGGGCACGAACCCGCGTCCCCTGCATCGGCAGGCGGACTCTCAACCGCTGCGCCACCAGGAAAGCCCTCTGCTCCCTTTTGAGACAGATTAAGGTTGGAGGTGGGGGAGTGATTCTCAGTCCTTCCCTTTTCCTGTTTATTCAGTGGTGATGAGTTACTCTCCACAGGCGACTGAAATTTTGCCTTCCTTTCTGGGCGGTAATCATTCCCCTTGTTCTGTCTCCTCTCGTGGGCTGTGTTCTTCCTTCTCACTGTGTGCGCTGAGCCATTCAGCTCCCACACCCCAGACGCAGCCATGGCAAGGTATGACTGGGGGCTCGGGAGACTTGAATGTGACAGCTGCGTGTGTCAGTCTTGTTTGAACGCACAGGTCCCCTGCGGGGGGAAGTTTATGGACCCATTTGTTACAGCGGCTGCTACTATACTTTCCTCAGGGAGAAAAATAACTGATGTTACTTGTTGAATTGCTTGTGTAATCTTTATGTCAGGTTTAATATTACACAGAAAGCTTTGAAATAGATTTTGATCCTGGAATATGTAAAAATTGTCATGGTGATCGGAAAAAAACCCAACCGTCTGCTATGCAGCATTTACATCTGCTGTTTCCATCTGATAATGTGCAGATTTCCTAAGTATTTTTGTATATTTATGTAATAATTTTTTGGTCCAAATTTAAGATTCAGCATATTTAATGAAACTAAACAGTAATCCTGATTTGGTTATGATCTGTTTGGTATCTGACAGCATGTTGATTGCTGACTGTATGGTATTTTAGGAGGTTGTTACATTGTTTAGTCCGAGGTTGAGGAGGGAAGGACATTGTTTCACTGGCGGGGGGAGTCAGAGTGACTGCTCTGGTACCTGTGTTACGTCTGTCCTTCTCTTGAAGGAGTTGTGGACATGCAGAACTCCAGGTATAAGCTGAAGATAAAAAAGTAGGCTGGACCCCTCTCTCGGTCAGTTGTAGAAGCTCCTCAGGTCCCTGTACGGGCCGACTGTGGTTGATGCGAGGGTGGGCTGGGAAGCTAGGGTCGAGAGAACCAAGTGGGGCCTGGAAGTTCAAGCTGTGTGTCCTGGCGGGAACAGAAGCCAGGTGAATATGGGAGTCAAGGCGGGGCACATCAAGCGAATAGACACCATGGAGACACCCAGTGGGTCCCGTTCCCGGGTGCTCAGGAACCAACACACAGTCAGAATCCAGGAACCGTTTATGGGTGTGGGGGAGCAGCAAAGACTCAAACAAGTTGAAAATGTAAGGCAACTTTAGTCATTGCTAAGGAAACCTCTTTTATATTTATTTACGATGGCCTGGGACAGACTTCCAGGATTTTCTAACCTAGTTGCAGCTAGGAAGGTGGGCCAAAGCCAAGAGTCATGCCGTCGTTGGGGTGCTGAAGTTAGACCTTGGTCTCCTGATGACTCTCTGATCGGTGGCATCATGACAGTAATTCAGTGTATCCCTGTGATGTGTGTGGTATCATTCTAGACAGTACGAAATGTAAGATTCCATTTTTACCCTCCAGGGCTTCTAGTTGAGTTAAGAAGACAGAGCCTGTGCGTTGGAGGTAAGCCTCAGTGGAAAGGAGAGGTGTTGGGAGTCACCTGGGTTCTGCTCATCCTGAGTTCTGTTGGACTTGGAGGATGGGAATTGTGTGAGTCTTAGGAGGGGCTGAGTTTGGAGTACAAGGTGGGACTTAGCGTGAGCAGGACGTAGGTGAGGGCTTGTCCCACCTTTACAAGCTGTTTCACTCTTGGAGCCTGCTTCCTCAGTTGTAAGCTGGTTAAAGTAATTTCTGCCTTGCTTGTTTGTGGCAGGGTTGTTGTAGAGATTAAATGAGATGATTTACGTGAAAACCCTTTGTAAACGGCACCATGGATTCAAATGTGAGGTGTTACTAATAATTTGCCATTTGCAGCGGGAGCCTGTTGGATCACAGCTCTGTTCATTCATCATATGGAAATGAGACTGTATTCTTGCAGTCAGAGGTGTTTAGTGAAGGTCATGATTAGATGTTGAGGAAAAGAGTCAGACTGTTTTTAAGTAAGGTTGGTGTATGTCTGAGATTTTACTTATAAACTTATAAATACATAGTTAGTGTTGAAAATTGACGTTTAATGTGCATCTGAAGTGCCTTTACATTTTTGGTTAATAAAAAGAGGAAATATATTTGAAGAGTAAGTTACTGAGCTGTGAAAAAAGCAGGAGTCCATTTAGTAGCAAAATTACACGATGCTTCTCATTCCTCATTCTAGAACAGACTATTTTTAGCATCTCTTTGAATCAGTGGTGAATTCCAGTTACAGGATTCAGTAATTAAAGCAGAGAAAAATATAACATCGTTTAGGCAAGAAAATCTTTTTACTTGAGTTGGATCTGTTTCAGGGTTTAGACTATTATCCTCAGCCACCCCCCGCCCCCTCCGGAATCGTTGGCTTGTCATCCCTGTGGGGTCACAAGCAACAGGAAGGGTGCCAGGACCTCGGCCAAGGACACAGTGTCCCGTTTCTAAGAAGGGATGTCTTAACGGGTAAGCTTGTTGTAACTGTCATCTGCGGGACTCTGGAACAAGTGTTCAGGGGTCCCTAGGCCTCCCCCTGTTTTCCTGTCCTCCATCCCTCCCCGATGGTCAGTTCTGTCCCTCTGTCTCCTGCATCTGTCCTGCCACTCCTTTGTTTTTTCCGTTCTCCAGCTGCCTGTGAATATTGCGAAAGCAAACGGCGTGCCGCTGCCAGTTGGTCCCACTCCACATTTGTGTTTGGCGGTTGTGGATTGTTCCATAATGTTGCTAAACAGCTTTCTGAAAACTTGCTCCCAGTCAGCAATCTTTCTTCAAGCTGGAAGCCTTATTTTTATCCTGTGCAAGTTATTATTATTTTATCTTTTTATGCCCATTCCGCAAAAGCTCATTAACTGTTTGGTTGCCCTGAAAGTGGTGTTCTGTTGACCCCAATGCTCCTGCTGTTTCCCTGGGCGGAGCGCAGCCCTTGAAATGGTGACCACAGGGCCAGCACCAGGTCACAGGACACTGCTGGTTGAAGTAGGTCACGAAGATGCATGATGATTTTTTTAACCGAGTCATTTGAGAAAGTTCACTTATTTGACAGATGTTTTTTGAGTGTTGCTTGTGTGCCGAACATTGAGCCAGGAATTAAAAAAAAGAAAATGAGAAAGGTCTTTGATAGTGAAGAGTGCAGTTTTAGGACTCCGGTGGTGGCGCAGGGCCAGACCTCTCTGCAATGAGTGTTAAAATATATATATATATTTTTAATAAAAGCTTAACACTCAGGTAGGCAGAAGCAATACATAACTAGAAAATGCACTTTTGCTTTGAAAACTGATTGTTTACCGTGAATTTCCGAACCTTTTCCACCTCTGAGTTCTTTGATCTCTCGGCAGTGCGGTACTTTGTGTTGCAGTAATGATAACCAGGCAAACGAGTAAGACCAGAACTAAATCTGGGCTTCTTCAGTCATCTTGCTTTTAGGCTTTTGTGTGCTCGTTTACTGATTCACTGTTTGTTTTGTTCTGGACTCAACACTGTTCAGGAGGCTTCGGAGCTCCTTTCTGTGTGAAGCCCTGCGGGTATAAGGACGTGGGTGACCCTCTTCCCACGCTGGGGGCTGTCACAGTGCCCGGGCAACAGGCAGGAGTGGTGCCGGGTCAGTGATGGATGTTCTCAGGGGCTTGTTACCACGTGTGAGGCCAGGCTTGTCCCAGGGATCACTCCTTTGATTCTCGCTCTCGTTGTATTTCGGGTAATTTAAGCTTAAATAACCTGCCTTAGAGGGTGTAAGTGGGAGGCCAGTTTGAGCTGAATCCTGGCTTGAGAGCCCACTGCACCATGGCATCCTCTGTCCCCTGGCTGACTTGCTGGGCACAGAGGAGGGGGTGGAATCTGCCAGCAGCTGAGCAGAGCTTTGGGGTGGAAGTGACCCCTCGCTGGTCAGAAGGTAGAGGGCAGGAGGGCAGGTGTGGGGAGACGCACGTGTGGGGAGGGGAGATGCAAGTGTGGGGAGGGGAGATGCAGGTGTGGGGAGATGCAAGTGTGGGGAGGGGAGATGCAGGTGTGGAGGGTGTGTGCATGAAGGCAGTGTGGGGAGGAGTGATGGGAGGGAAGCTTGCAGACCCTGCCCAGGGCTTGGCCTGTCCCTGTGGGGGCAGGGCGGCGGTGTCAGGGACCCCAAGGTAAAGCCGATGGAACAGCCCGACTGGCCGCGTTAACAGAGGGTGTGCTGCTTCCCTCGGCTCCCCTGCTGTCCCTGCGTCTGTGAAGGGCAGACTGGAGCACCTGGGAAAGGCCAGAGTGCTTTCAGACCCTTGGAAGCTTGCAGAGTTGAAGGCTTTGGTAGATTCTCTGGTTTCAGAGGGCAGAACAGAGAGCATTGGTTTGAAGTGTTAAAGATACAGGCTTTAACTGAATACAGAGCTTGGGTTCTCAACGAGAGGTTACACATTCCTCTCCCTGAACAGTGTTCACAAGAAGCATCCAGGGATGGGGCAGAGGGGAGTCCGCACTGAATGGCGGGTGGATCTCTGGGCCCTTACAACTCTGGCCTGTGCGTATCCTGTAGCTGCCCAGGCAGGCAGTACACACTCTTTATTTTATGAGCAAGCTCTGGACCTGGGAACTTTTGGACCCCCTCGTGATGTCTTCATGTTTAGGTGGTGAGGTAGCACTTGTCTTTATGTTAACCTCGCATCCTCTGTGCGTTTCAGAGGACAGGAATCAGTCTCTCGGTGTCGCTTTGCTCCACACGCACATTATAAGTCTTGTTTATTGAAGCCGGCATTGGTCCTTTCCTCCCACGACACTGTGCACGGATCTCTCTTGCCACTTAGCACTTTCGGACTTCAGTGTGCTGTCTTTCTGTATGTCGTGTCCCTGCTGGCTGACTCATGGCTGTGTTGCTCCTGTATTGTAGAAAGGAACTAAGTGTCTGAATAGATCATGGGCGGTTGATGTGGCCCAGATCTTGATCTGCGTTATTCAGTTCTCTGGCCGGGGACCGTTAGCCCAGAGGTATGGGCCAGCTGTGGCTCTCTGCACAGCCATGTTATATCAAGAATTGATCATTTTGTCTTCTTATTTCACTGGGTAGTTACTGTTCATCAGGTTAAGGGGAAGAAACTATTGTTTTATGACGCTAGTATTTAGGTCTGTGATGCATACTTTTTAAATGAACAAATTACTTAAAACTGGGAGAATTAGGGCTTCCCTGGTGGCGCAGTGGTTGAGAGTCTGCCTGCTGATGCAGGGGACGCGGGTTCGTGCCCCGGTCCGGGATGATCCCACATGCCGCGGAGTGGCTGGACCCGTGAGCCATGGCCGCTGAGCCTGCGTGTCTGGAGCCTGTGTTCCGCAACGGGAGAGGCCACAACAGTGAGAGGCCTGCGTACCGCAGAAAAAAAAAAAAAACTGGGAGAATTTTTCATTTGCACCCTCATAGAATGATTAATGTGGTTTTATTAATTGTTAACTGAATGTGTCCCTAACTGGGAATGGGCTTATATGTAGGTGTTCAGTCAGTGTCGGCTGACACTGTTTCTGTGTTGTGTACAGCAGTATTCCTTCTGCTGCTTGTTTTATGGGCGCACATGTGCACGCACACACACACACACACACACACACACACACACACACACACACACACATCCTTCCTCACCAGGTAAAGCTCTCTGGGCACCAAGACCGTATCTTATTCCTCATCCCTCCTACGTAAGAGCTCACTTACGCGTTGAGGTGAACTGCGGGGCCAGCTAAGTGTGTTCCGTGTGGCTCTGATCTAAGTGATGCAGGGCAATTCTAGCCGTGGGAATTGAAGCTCAGATAACCGACCTGTGAGGCCGAGCAAGGCAGCACAGAGGTTGCTGTTTTGTCGTGTTGTTAGACACGCTTCTAGCTAAAAACATTCCCGTTAGACGTGCTGATGAGATGTTTCTCTGAAGGTAATGGAGTCTGCATGTTGCAGAGTGTCTAACAGTCTTGTAAGTAGAGCTTGCTATGTGCATAGTGAAGAACATTGATGACACGACCTCCTGGATGGAGAGGAACTTAGAATCTGAGCCTGGTGAAGAAGGTGGCCCTGGAATGCAGTGCAGAAACTGCTGTCCTGGACCACGTGTGTGTGTTGTATGTACCGGCTTTCCATTTCTGGAAAACTGGAATTCAGAAGCTTAGGTGAGACGGCAAGGACCAAAATAGTAAACAAATCCTAATACAATCAGATTAGCATAATATTGGCAGATTACCAGTGAGTTACTTAGACACAACCTGTTCTCAGGTTAAGTGTTTTCATGTCACAGAGTTCTTTCTTTCATGTTGACTTTGGATGTTGTAGGTAACTAAGAGGAAAGGGCATATTCCTAGGAAAAACTTTATTATCATTGACCTTTTAAAATGCTCTCTAGAACAAAATTAAGTATTTCGTGAGTAAATGCAGTCTTTTCTCTCA
This sequence comes from Monodon monoceros, assembly GCF_005190385.1. NCBI lineage: Eukaryota > Metazoa > Chordata > Mammalia > Artiodactyla > Monodontidae > Monodon > Monodon monoceros. The sequence continues at coordinate 71,012,284 of NW_021703785.1, read as the reverse complement.
TCAGAGTACAGAAGAGTATAGACCAAATGTCAGCTGAACTGCTTAGGAGCTGAAGGGTCTGCAATGTATTTGAAATTACCTGACCTCCTGGTAAAGCTGCTACTCCTCTCCCCTCCCTGCTTTCTTTCATTTTCTTAGAAAATAACATATTTTACTAGACAGCAATTTATCCTGGCTTCATTGATTATCTTTAATCTATGATTATTTTCTAAATTATGGTTTCAAAAATGTAGTTTTTCCTTTTCCCCCCTTTTCTCTCTCTCTGTTTTCTTCAGAGTATAAGGAATTCATAGTATAGGGAATTTTAAGTTAGTAGTAGTATTTTAAGGATGAGGCTGCGGTCTGGAGCCAGCATGAGTACATTTTGATGCCGCCATGTTGAGGGCATTACTCTAGACCCGAATGGCGAGGACAGGCACCTCTCGATGGGATTTTAGAGGGAGGAATCCTTGAAGACCACCCACTTTGTTACTCTGTCCGTTGGCCTGTTCGTCCATCTATTCAACAAATATTTGCGTGTCCGCGTCCCTTTCTCTTGGGGATCCTTTTCCCAGGTCTGGTGACAGCCCCTCAGCTCAGAATCTCGAGTCTGCAATGCTAAGAGCTGCACTGTTCAGGCCCGTAGCCACTAGCCACGTATTGCTGTTCAAATCAGTATTAATTCAAAAGAAATAAAACAGAAAACTCAGTCCCTCAGTCACACTTGGCACAGGTAAAGTGGTCGGTCGAGTGCTCTCTGTGACTGGGCCCACCACATGGGCCGGCGTCCACGTGTGGAACACGCCCATCACTGCGGGGGGCTGAGCCTGGCATTCCCGCCTCTGCTCCTGGGCTCCACCCCCGAGACCCCTCGGTGCCCATCCGCTCTAGCACTCAGTGCCTACCTCTCCCAAGTTCATTCCCATTCATAAATTCTCCCATCTTATTGTAGGTCTGGGTCATCTGTCATCTGAATTAAGGCCACAGTGTTACCAGAGCTGTGAAGCCTCCCTGCCCCACCCCACCCTGGCTGCCCCTCGCCCCTCCCCCCCCGCTCTCGATACCACGCACACACAGTTGTCACACTGAATACCAATTCCTTGTTGATACAGCCTTTCTTCTGGGGGATCGAGAGGTTCTTGGGGGTGCAGGATTGGGTTTTGGCTTTCCAGGGTCGGGGCACATGAAGCCTGACACATCACCACAGCAGGCAGGTGTTTATTAAACTGATAGAGGGAGGAACGGTGGGTGGAGGAGGCTTCACAGGTTGCGCTGTAAAGACTGGAGCCAATTTGGATGCACGGAAGCCACACGAGGAGAGGCGTTCGTGGCAGGGGAGCATCACAGATGCAAGCCAGTTGGCAGGAAGTTAAGGGTGGCTGTGCTCCCAGGTGCAGCCGGAGTGGCATGTTCAGCACCATGGCCAGGGCTTAACCAGTGACAGAACCCATGTAAATCCTGGTGCTTCACATATATGTGTTTCCCTGTGCTAATGCAACACCTCTTAGTAGAGGTGCTGCGTTTCACACTTAATAACCTTAACCTGTACCTTCAAAGGAGTTCAACATACGCTTTTCCCCTGTAAAGTAAGGCAACACATTCACAGAGTCCAGTTAACTCTTCAAGACCTTCGTGGTTCCTGACTTAGGTTAGACGGGTTATCAGCTCAGTAGGAAAGAAAAATGCACGTATGCACGTCCAGAGGAGGCCATCTGATACAGTAATTAAGAACAGTGACGGTGGCCAGACAGCCCTGTCCTGGCTCTGGCTCTTCCAAGCTGTGTCGGCCGGGGCAAGTCACCTTCCGATCCTCAATTTCCTCATTTTTTAACGGAGATATTACCTGTGTCGACTGAAGAAAATCACACAAGCTAAATGCTTCGAGTTATGTTTTATTTGGGAATTTACCGAGGACTATAGCCCGGGAGACAGCCTCTCAGATACTCTGAGGAAGTATTCCAAAGAGGTGAGGAGGGAGCCAGGATAGGAGTTTTTGCTGGCGGGGGTGGGGGTGGGGGGGTGGGGGGGGGGGGTGGGGGGTTGGGGCATGTAGTGGAACATCTAAAGATGACTGCCCATCACAAAAACCAAACATCTCAAGTTAACGATTTTAGTGTTTTTCTTTGTGTGGGAAGATGCAAGAGTCTGGGCTCTTTGAAATTCTTCCTTAGATGTGCATCTTAACTGCCTAGGACCGGTATCCTATTTTTCTCCGTCCTGAACCCCCTCAGGGCGCACCATCAGGGCAGCTGCAGTGGCCGCTAGCTTGATGGCGGGCAACATTTTTCCGTCCTGCCTTGTGAAGATTAAGTTAATCATAGGTGACTCAGCACTCTGCTAAGTCCTCAGTAAGGCATTCACCAAGTGGCAACCAGTAACAAAGTTCTACTTCCGTAGCCTTTCACACAAATGGGAAAATTCATAGCTGTGTTTCCCAAAGGAAGAGTTAACCCATGATGGCGAATGTAAAGGGGCGTCCAGGGCACACACATTTGGATTGCCCTTAGGTACAGTTAGTTGTATAGTTACATAGTGCTGGTTACTTCCAAAATCATGCAAATAAGGTGATCTGGTTCAGGTGAAATTTGGCCTGGATAATCTGAAACCCAGGGATGCTCCTCTGTTTTTGGAAATAGGATGATCACTTATGCAAACGACAGGAAAAAATCACTTTTACATTTTGCATCATCAAGTGCTGTCCAGCCGCTCCGAAGGAGGGGAGAGAGAATCACGTGCTGCTTTTAATTTTAACTGAGCAAACTAGGAGGACATGCGTAGTATTATCGAATGACCTTTCTGTTTCCTTTTGCACTTTCAAAAGGATGGTGACAGTCTTAACTGTGGACGTTCTCGTTATCCACTGGCCCACATACAGTTCACGCACAGCCAGACAGTCCCTTCTAGACTTCAAGTTGCTTTCCTTCCCTACGGAGATCACACCCCCTCCTTTCCAGGGCCTGCACGGCCTTCCCCCTCCCCCCACCCCCACCCTTCCTTGACCTCCCACGAAGCTTTTGCTATACCCCAGCCCACTTCTGGGCTGCCCTGCTCTTTCCCGCATCTACCGTGTTGTATTATAATTATCTACGCGCATCAGTCACCCTTGCAAGACTCAGTTCTTTCATGAGCAGGCGTTTTCTCAGTCATTTTTGTGTCTGCAGGGTTTAAAGGCGGGCCAGCTTACGCAAGATGCTTAGAAATGTTTTGCCGAATGAACGAATGCTTGTTCTCTATATGTTTCTTAAATGTATTCTCCTAAGTGAATGGTAACTCTATTTGGGTAGGAAACTGTACTATATTTTTGGTACCACAAACAGTGTTTATCTTCAGATAACTCTGTAGCCTTGCTGTTAAAATCTGTTATCCTGGAAACACTTTCTAGGGTCAATTCAGCAGGTTTTAAGTCGTCGTTACTGTTTTATCCCCACATGTACTATTAAAATATTTGTGAAGTGACCACCAAGATTTTTATTGACTTGAGTTCTTATGCGAATGATCTGTATCCAGTTAATTGTGGGCGGTCACAAACCTAAAATGTGTGTAAGCAGTTCAGTTGAATAGACCTGTGGTATACTGGGCTTTTTTGTTTTTCTTCCCTTCGGCTGTTATTTACTAGATACCTTGAAGTTAATTTCAGAGCTTATTCCAGGATAGAGAGTGGGAATTATACCGGAATTCACATTCCTTATTAGCTCCCTGCTTAAACTAACTTAAAAAGAACTAGTTCTGGGACTAGAGCTCCCCTGACGAAATTATTGGAATGTGAAATTTGAATTTAAGACTTTCTTGGAGACGTGAATGCATTTTGCTTGCCGGTAGTTAATTTTTTTTTTTCTTTCTTCTTAGTTTTAATTTTGATTGCTGTTACTACTGATATCTGGGCCAAAGTGGTGATGCTACCTGAGGGACATCTCTGCAACCCATAAGTCAACAGTTACACGGTAAGACTGTGTGCCTTTTACCCTTAAAGCCATTTAATTTCTATAACATTATAGTTTAGAATTTGAATTTGAAATGGAGTAGGATAAAATATGTTAGTGTTTCAAAATATTAAAACATCAATATATTTTAATATATAAATATTAACCGCAGATAATATTTTAGAGCTTTTGGTCCTAATCAACAGTGAGAGGTTGAAAGAGAAAAACTATAATTTGATATATTCATTTCCTGTTAATTTTTACGTGAACAAGTATGGATATGCAGTTTTTGACTCATTAAACTGGGGTCTCATTTCCCCCCCTATATATCTTGCCCATTTACTTTCTGTTTCCTGAGGTTTAACCAGTTCATTATTTTTTGGATCTTGTTAATAACGAGTGGGTATGAGAAGCCAAGGTGATAAAACTTAAACCTCCTCAGGTGTTACTGTAACTCACTCTGAAGTGAAGTGGTGATTCCAACAGTGGCTCAGATGAGGTTTTGAATTATTTACGGGTTTAAATGACCTGTATTTCCCTATCTTTGAGGAATGCCTCAAGAGTAACGAGGATGGTGTACTAGGAAGGCAGGTCCTGCTTGGAACCTCACTTTCCTTCTGTACAAAATTCTGCCGTCTGTCTTGCCTGCTTTACAGAGTGAAAAAAATCACTTGATGTTTGTGGAATTGTCCTTTTTTGCATTAAGGGTAGAGGGAGAATAACAAGTCTTGGTTCTGAGTTGGTATTGAGAGAGAACGTATTACTCTTGATGTCTGTGTGTGGGGCATGCCAGAAGCCTTGACCTCTAATCCTGCCTCACCTTGACCCTGGCCATAGCACTCCAGTAACTTCCTATCAAAAAATTGATGTTGATTCCCATACTTTCATGTTACAGGTAATTTTCCAGGAATATGTCTGAATTCTTTGACCACAGCAGAATTAAGCTAGAAATCAGTATCAGATGTTTGGGAAATCACCAAATATTTTGAAATTAAATATCACATTATAAAGATCCCACGGGTCAAAGGGGAAGTCACAAGGGAAATCAGAAAATACCTTGAATGAAAATGAAAATATAACATATCAAGATTTATGGGATGTGCCTAAAGCAGTACTTCAAAGGGAAATTTATAGTGTTAAAGGCTTATATTAGAAAACAGAAGTTTTGAAACAATAATATAAACTTTTACTTTATCAGCTCAGTGCCTTATATCCACCTAGAGGGTGGGATAGGGAGGGTTAGAGGGAGATGCAAGAGGGAGGAGATATGGGGATGTATGTATATGTATAACTGATTCACCTTGTTATACAGCAGAAACTAACACACCATTGTAAATCAATTATACTCCAATAAAGATGTTAAAAAAGAAAATAAATTAGAAGGCAGGGAACTATATTCAATATTCTGTAATAAACCATAATGGAAAAGAATATGAAAAAGAATATATATATTTATAACTGAATCACTTTGCTGTACAGCAGAAATTAACACAACATTGTAAATCAACTATACTTCAAAAAAATAAATTAAAAAAAAAAGAAACTAGAAGGCACAGAGCAAATTAAACCCAGAACAAGCAGAGGAAGAAAATAATAAAGATAAGGGCAGAAAACAATGAAATAAAAAACAGGAAAAAAAAATAGGAAAAAAATCAGTGAAACCAAAAGCTGTTTCTTTGATGAGATCAATAAAAGTGACAAACCTGTAGTCATAGTGATCAGGAAAAAGAGAGAGAAGAGGCAAAAATTTCTAATATTAGAAAAGAGAGGCCATCAATATAGATCCTACAGATATTAATAGGAAGATAAGGAAATATTATGAGCCACTTAATACATATGATAACTTAGATAAATGGACAAATTCCATCAAAGATATAACCTACCAAACCTCACTCAAGAAGAAATGGATAGGGACTTCCCTGGCGGTCCAGTGGTTAAGAACTTGGCCTTCCAATGTAGGGAGCACGGGTTTGATCCTGTTGGAGAGCTAAGATCCCATGTGCCTCGCAAGCCAAAAGGCCAAGACATAAAACAGAAGCAATATTGTAACAAATCCAATGAAGACTTTAAAAATGGTCTGCATCAAAAAATCTTAAAAAAAAAAAAAAAAAAGAAATGGGTAACCTGTATAGCTCTTTATTAAAGAAATTGAATTTGTAGTTAAAAATTGTCCTCAAAAGAAAGCTCTGAGCCCACATGGTCTCATTGGTGAATTCTGCCAACCTATTAAGAAAGAAATAATACCAATTATATACAAACCCTTCAGAAAACAGAAGGAAAGGAACACTATTTTATGAGGTCAGTATTACTCTGATACAAAAAACGGATATTTCTCCACAAAATATTAACAAATTAAATACAGTTTATATAGAAAGGGTAATATATCATGCCAAAGGACCATTTATTCCAGAAATGCAGGAATAATTCACAATATCAACAAACTAAACAAACAGAATTTTTAAAACCCCTATGATCAACTCAATAGATGTAGAAAAAGCATTTAACAATATTCATCGTCCAGTCATGATTAAAAACTCAGAAAACTAAGAACAGAAGGAAACTCTCAAAAAAGTTGGAGTAGACGGGAGCTTCCTGAACTTGATAAAAGCTGTCTATGAAGAACCTACAGCTGATATTACAATTACTGGTGAAAGACTGAATGCTTTTGCCTGACATTAGGAGCAAGGCTAGTCACTCAACGTTCCTATTCAGAATTGTCCTAGCCAGTGCAATAAAGCAGGAAAAAGAAATAAAAGGCATATGGGATAGGGAAAGAAGCAAAAGCAAATTTAGAACTCCCCTAGCAAGGGGCCTGAGAAATGTTGGTTTAGCCTGCCAGCCTCTGTGATATAGAAGGGAGAACAGGAGTTGGGGAATAGCTCTCAAATGCCAGCACATAAAATCTACTACATTTTGGGTTCTGTGGTCATGATCTGAAAATCATAAAAGCAAGGCAACATTTATATCACTTGTGGGTTTAAATTACTGTTCTTTAAAGTTTTAAAAGTCAGCATAATCTATTTTGAGAGTCTTATTTCAGCATCTTCTTCTTTCCGTTGATATAACTGGAAAGCCACGTGTAGTATTTAAAAGTTACACATTGGTTTAAACTTCATTAAATAGCTTTTGTTTTTTAAGTTAAAGAAAAAGGCTATCTGAAACAATATAAAGATGTCCTCTAAAGTTTTGTGAGGGCAAACAACGTTATTTGTTAAATCTGTTACAACCCTCACTTAACTTTGGAGGAGTTAACAGTTCTTAGAATATACTGACGTGTTTTGTGTAATAATATAAGACACATATTGTGCCTTTTAATGGCTGCTATGTAATTTCCAAGTACTTGCTCATTTTTGCGGTGGTTGGCAGTGTGGGACTGAGGGAATGTTGAGTCGTGGTCCCAATTGTCTGGGAGAATTAGGACAGCGTCTCTGGGTGGTTTTACTGGAATCATTTCTAAGTCTCTTGCAATGAAATTGTTTTTCAGCCTAAGTAGAATACTTACAAATATTAAACAAATTTAATAATTGTGTGCATTTCATTACATGTTACCGGCCCTGTCACTTGGTGCTCGGTACTTGGTATGGCACAGAGGAGGAGTGTAAATTTAGAAGTTATGGAAGATCTTGGGTTCAAATGCTAAAAACATAGAGGCTTAATTAAGCTTTTGAGCAAAATCCACGTAAATCCTTGATCCTCATTTCCCTTATCTGTAAAAGGAGGATAATAATCTTGATAAGCTGCTGAAAACATTGAAAATATTCCTCAGAGCATCTGAGAGACCGTGGATCCTCGGATGGTGATGCTGGTAGAGGGTCTTAGTTGCAGAAACATCCTAAGACTTTGGCACCCACCAGAACTTTTTTCTTTTTTTTTGCGGTACGCAGGCCTCTCACTGTTGTGGCCTCTCCCGTTGCGGAGCACAAGCTCCGGACGTGCGGGCTCACCGGCCACGGCTCACGGGCCCAGCCGCTCCACGGCATGTGGCAGAACTGGTTTTGAGTTTAAGTTCTTCTACTTATGAATCATGTCACTTTGGATAAGTTAATTTTTGAGCCCTGAGTTCTTTATCTGTTAAGCGAGGGCAGTGCCAACCCATAAGGTTGTAGTGGGGTGTAAATGACATAACGTATATAATAAAATGCTCAGGTATGTAAAATGTTCCCATTTATCATCTGTAACGGGGTTACCATCGTTAGCTTTATGATTTTGTTTCTTTGGTTGATTTTCTATAAAGTGAACTAGAAACCCCGAATGGTCACGGTTCACCTGTTGGACTGTGTTAAGAAGAATGAAGCCCATAGGATGCCAGGCTTGATGTTTTGAGACCAAGTGTTGCAAATGTTAGATATTTTACTAGTATTTCTCTGGTACTTGCATAGTGCAAACAGTTGGGAGTGGTTAACTAAAATAACCATTCAGTTTATCTTAACTATCTTTCATGAACACAGCTTCTAGTTGCCAAAAATATTGCCACCAGGATGCTTTTGGTTTCTAAAAATACAGACTCAAGATCTGTAGCATGTCTGCTAGGGAACAGTTGGTAGGTTCTACAGCTTTTCTGCTATTTTGACCTTATTTCAGGATGTCGTTCGTATGAGTTGCCAACGTTTGGCTATTTTTGACCAACAAAAGTGGAAGCTCCATATGGTCCAAGTGGGTATTTCAGGCTCTGCTGTTAGTGTTTTCTTTACACACTTGGTAAATGATCTAATTTTATATCTTATAATTTGTTGTTTCCTCTAGGAGCTTACATTTATTTTTAACGCATTTGGGATTTTCTTCATTAATTTGTTTGGTGAACGTTGTTCTCAAGTAATTGGTGCAAAAGAGTAGGGCAGAGAAAAATAAGTGCTGCATCTTCCTTAACAAAAAGAGGAGATGCTGCCTAATCTTGGAGAAGACTTTCAATTTATGGTCAGGTAAATAATTAGAAACAAAAACTAGAGGCTTTTGAGAATTAAACCTTGAGGTCATAGGTCATACAGGTAGAGTCTGAGTCCCTGAAAATTCTCTGAGATCAATTCACCCTCACAAGTGCTAAAGCCACCCTGGATGGTTTTAGCTTCTGAGGGTTTATTCATGTGTTTCATGTTATGAAAATAACGCAGTGTTCACTCAGTTTACTGTTGTGTTTATAAAGTATCCATGGGTCATATGTTTACTGTACTTTGAATAAGAAGCTGACAATTTTCGTTTCATTTAAAAGGGCATTCATGTAACAGGTACTTAGCGTGGGTCATAAATAGTGACGATAATACCGCGCTGAGCAGCTTATGAGCCTTTCCTACGCATCACAGCCTGATTGTGGTGCTGACAAGCCATTCTTGCCCTTCTTGTCCAACTAAAGGGAAAAGGGAGGCACAGAGTTCGTTTTTTAATGTGTCAGGTAAGCACTGATTCCTTCACAGGGGTAGTATCTGGGGTTTGGGATCCACTTTACGCTGTTCGTGGCCTTGGTGTACCATGTCATCGGAGGTGTCATCGGAGCCCTCGGAGGGGAGCAGGCAGGCGTTGCTTCCGTCTTGTAGGTGAGGACTGGGGTGTAGTGGGATTGAGATCCTGAAGAACTTGGATTCTGCTCGCTGGCCTGGCTTGTTCGGCTGCTGTGCCAGGGCCAGGCCCCTTTCAGGACGGCTGTCTGTGCTCAGTTTGCACCGCCCGCTCCCTGATTGTGGAGCGGGGACACATCCACTTTGGAGGGTGGAACTCTGTAGGAGGAAAACTTTTCCTAGGAAGTGAGTTAGCATTTCTGTTTGCTGTATTCATCGAGCCATTAACTGTGGCGCCTGACGAGTTGCTAAATTTATCTTTTTCTGTTTTTTTCTGTCGTGGTCTTTCGTGCCGTGTCTGTGGCTCACAGTAATTCTTTCTCCCTGACCATCGTGTCAAAATCTAAATATGAAATAATTTTCCAGGCGTCTCCCAATTTGTATTCTGCTCTTATCTCTTATCCAACCCCACGGATCCAGTTTTTAAACTAATTGGATAGTTTTATTATTGAGTTTTGAGAGTTCTTTGTATGTTTTGCATATAAGACCTTCATTCAATAAGGCGTAACTGGCCAACAGTAAATGATACATGTTTGAAAGGTGCAGCCTGGTGAGTTCTGACCTGTGCACACAGCCGTGAGCGCGCACGCTGTCGCCCATGGAAGGTTCCTCCGGCCTTTGTCACCCCCCCCCACCCCGCCCCCGTCTCTCCCGCACCTCCAGGCAACCATGGATCTGCTCTCTGTCGTGAGATTGGTGTGCGTTTCCAGAATGTTACTGTAAAGGAAAAGCAGTCCTCTGTGTGTCTCCTGCTTCTTCACTCTGACACCAGGCATGTAGTGTCCCCACGGCAAGCAGTTTGGTGACACCGGCCAGGTGGCTTGCAGTTCAACTCAGTTCTGACGTTTATCTGGTGGAGAGAGCACCCATCCCACAGGTGAAGGGCCTGTCCCACAAGATCCCCCCACCCAAGCCCCCCAGCTTCCTTTGTTACCTGCACTTCTGGCCGAGTGGCTGTAAATCCAAGGTTCCCGTGACCCCTGTCTGAGCCTGATGGTGCACAGAACTCAGGAAACCAGTTTACCCACTAGATGGATGACCAGGCTGTTGCGAAGGACCTTCAAGGATATGAGTGAGCAGCTCGATGATGAGACACAGAACCCCGTGAGTTTGGGGTGCACCACCCTTCTGGCATGTGGATGCATCCGGTTCACCAGCCTAGAAGCTCTTGAACCCCATCCTTTTGGGGGATTTCTGGAGGCTTCGTGACAGGCACGATACGTTAGATCGTTGGCGGTGGGTGACTGAACATGGTTTCCAACCCCTCTCCTTTCCCCAGAGGTCTGGGGGTGGGACTGAAAATTCCAACCTTCTAATCACTGGGTTGGTTCCCCTGGCAACCAGCCCCCATCCTTAGGGAAGGTCTGGAAGTCACTTCATTAACATATGCAAGTGTGGTTCAGAGGGGTTGGTTTGTGTCAAAAGACCCCTTTATAGCTCTTATCACTTAGGAAATTCTAAGAGTTTTAGGAGCTCTGTACCATTAGTGGTGATGAAGACAAAATACGTATTTGTTATTATAAATCACAGTATCATAGTTACATAGAAGGAACCCTACAGTGTGTACTCTTTTTTTGTCTGGCCTTTGTTCAGCATAACCATCCGAGATTCATCTTTGTTGTTTCCCGTATCAGTAATTCGTTCCACGTTGTTGCTAAGAAGTGCAGTTTGTTGGGCTTCCCTGGTGGCGCAGTGGTTGAGAGTCCGCCTGCCGATGCAGGGGACATGGGTTCGAGCCCCAGTCCGGGAAGATACCACGTGCCGCAGAGCGGCTAGGCCCGTGAGCCATGGCCGTTGAGCCTGCGCGTCCGGAGCCTGTGCTCCCCAACGGGAGAGGCCGCAACAGTGAGAGGCCCGCGTACCGCAAAAAAGAAAAAAAAAAGTGCAGTTTGTTTATCCACTCACCCGTTGATGGGTTTTGGGGTCGTTTCTATTTTGGGTTGTTTTTGGCTTTTGCAAATCAAGCTGTATGAACATTCATGTTTGGGTCTTTGTGTGGGCATGTGCTTTTTTTTTCTTTTTTAATTAATTTATTTATTTGGTTGTGCTGGGTCTTAGTGGCGGCAGGCGGGCTCCTTAGTTGCGGCATGCCTGTGGGATCTACTTCCCTGACCAGGGATCCAACCCAGGCTCCCTGCATTGGGAGCTCAGAGTCTTAACCACTGTACCACCAGGGAAGTCCCTGGGCATATGCTTTTATTTCTTCTGCATGAATTCCCAGGAGTGGAATGGTTCCTGGGGGGTCATCCTGATAAGTGTGCGTTTAACTTTTTAAGAAACGCCAAACTGTTTTCCAAAGTGATTGGGTTGTTTTACATTCCCTTCAGCAGAGAGTTCCGGTTTCTCTACATTCTTACTGATGTTTGGTGTGGTCAGTGGTTTTGCCTTCAGCCATTCTAATAGGTGTGCAGTGCTATCTCCTTGTGATTTTAATTTGCATCTCCTTCATGGTTAATGACTGATGGTGTGAAATGTCCTTGAGGTGCTTATTTGCCATCTGTCTGTCTTCTGTGAAGTGTCTGTTCATATATTTTGCTCATGTTTTTAATTGGATAGTTTTATTATTGAGTTTTGAGAGTTCTTTGTATGTTTTGCATATAAGACCTTCATTCAATAAGTGATTTGTACTTTCATCCATTTTACTAGCAATTTTTCCCCCTTTACTCTAGAATGAAGTTTTTGGGAGTGACTGGGATTATTTTACAGTCTAGATCTCCCAGGTTCCATTTATCTTAAAAAATGTTTATTTAAGTAGCTGGTTTTGTCTGGCTGGTCAAAACAGGGAAGGAAAGCAGTTCCCGGTAAAAGCATCTCTGAGGTTCCTGGATTAGTAACATGAATCAGAATAAACTTTTATGTGCAACAGAGAAATAGAAAACAGGTGTAGGCTCAAATATAAAGTATATTCTACAGTCCCAAATGTACTGAGTGATTATATGGATACCAAGACACTATAAAATGACTTAGAAATAAAATACGAATATATTTTTAAAGCGGTTTACATCTAAAAGGAATTTAGTAATTTGTTGATGAAAAATTAATCAATAGGCAATCTAAGAAAGAAAGAGAAAATTTTATTCAAGCCATCCTGAAGATTATAACCCGGGAGGCAGTCTTTTAGAAATCTCTGAAGACTGCTCATCGGAGGTCAGAGCACACATTATATAAGTTTTTGAGACAAAGAGTCATACATCAAAGGAACATATTGACAGTTTGTGAGCCCAACAAGGCGAGTAGTGGGTCACGGTGACCTCTTGCAGGATTGAGAAAGGAGTGTTATTCCTAAGTCATTGCCTCACTGGCACCAGTAGGAAGTTGCTTTTTTTGGGTGAGCAGGCATTCCTGTGTCTTTAAGGGGATCCAGTTAATATAATGTGTGATACAGATGCAAAGTGCACACTAAAGAGGGGGGGAGGGTAGTGGCTCAAATGGCAGAGAAAATTTTATGTTTAAACATTTTCTTGTTCTGCCTTAAAAATAATTTTATTTCATCACTTTAAATTGAAAAAAAAAACAGTCCAAACTAAAGAAGGACATAACAGAGCTTAAAAGTCAATTTCAATATAGATACCCAGATAACTGATGGAAGGTTCTAGAAGAGAAGCTTTCTTGAGCCCCATGGCCACCCCCGTGATGCCCAGGAGAGGAGGGCGGGGCAGAGACCACGGATTGTTCTTCACTTACTGGATGCTCTTCACCACTTGCTTCTCCATATCCCACTCGTGGTAGGTTATTTTCTTCACTTTTTCTGGCCTTGAGGTTTCTTTCTACAGCAGACAAACGACAAGACAGGAGCCAGTGGTGAACATGCTGGTGCAGAGGAATCTCAGCCTCAACCTCTACTCTCTGCCTTTTCAGTTAGAACCAGATGTTAGCGTCCACCTGAAAAAATGTCCAGGTGATGTTTTGTAGCCCATAAAAGACAAGCGACCATTTCTTATCTCTGAGCGTCCTCCAAAAATAGGCACTTGACAGGGGTTTCATATCACTATGTTATTCCATAGACATAAATCTGCTTTTTCCCCTGGGGTACTTATTATTTACTTGTTGAGGCTGTTGAGCAAAAACGAGATGATACTTTCCAACCCTTGGAAACGAACTGCATTCCTCCACCGCCTGACGTTGCCTGAGTAGCCTCCGTGTGCCGAGCGTGCGCTGCAGGGTCGGTGAAGCGGTGTGACCTCCCCATCCCCCAGTGAAGTCTTTCCAGTTGTGGTGTTTTTTTTTTGTTTTTTTTTTTGCGGTACGCGGGCCTCTCACTGTTGTGGCCTCTCCCGTTGCGGAGCACAGGCTCTGGACACGCAGGCGCAGCGGCCATGGCTCACGGGCCCAGCCACTGTGCAGCATGTGGGATCTTCCCGGACCGGGGCACGAACCTGTGTCCCCTGCATCGGCAGGCGGACTCTAAACCACTGCGCCACCAGGGAAGCCCTCCAGTTGTGTTTTAATTTCCCAGGTATGAGAAATACCTTAAACTAGTGCTTGTCACCCTGGATTGTAACTTTATTGATATGCCTGCCTCTCTCACTGAACCATTACTTCCTCGAGGAAAGGGATTTTGTCTTATTTTTGATGTTTATTCTTTGTATTTCCATTGGCTAAAGTATAGTAAAAATGCACGAGGTGTTTGGAGCACAGGCGAATCCAATATGGATATTTCTGGAAGCCAGCTGAATATCTAACTGGAAGGAAAGAAAGCACGCCAGAGCTCGGGGGCCCTGTGAGAGCAAATCTGTTTTTTCGGAGGAGGAAACCGAGGCCCACCTTGGTTAAGAAACCTGCACAGGGTCACTCAGTGCTGGTGGCAGAACTGGGCCTGGAACCCAGGGCCTCCGGTTCCTCTGCGCCTTTCTGTCCCTCATCATGCAGGAGCCTACAGACCATGTTCTAGTAACAAAGCCTAGACATTTATCCCAGTGAAACACAACTGTTACACTTATGCAGTCTTTCCCCCACTTCGCCCCCCGACTTCATCACGACTTTCCTCTGAAGCTTACGTAAAAGAGGGGAGGGCAGTGTCGCTCTAGAAGATCACAGAACAGGGTGGGCGCTGAGGAGGCCCAGGCTCTTCCTCTGGCTGCGGGAATGTGACGGCGTTGGGGGTACCTTCCGGGGAATGTCAGCAGGCAGGCGGGGTCCCATAAAGCCAGGGAGGAGCAGACACGGTCCTTGCCCCTCACAGTAAAAGGGGCACAGCGGGAAATATGGTGGGAATCAGAGGACCGGCTCTGTGTGGGTGCAGGGATGGGGCCACATGTGCTGGGATCACGTTTTTTCTGAGGACACAACTCCTACATACAAGTCAATGTGATTAAAAATCCAGACATGTGCAGTAGGCACACGTGTAGTCTGCTGTGTGCAGGAGAGTCTGGGCGTGTGATTTCCTCTGCTACGTGCTGCGCTGTAAGTGCCAGGCATGTGGCAGTCAGAGCAGAGGTTACCAGCACGTCGGGAGCAGAAAAGAAAGCATCATTAACACCGTCAGGTTCTCTGAGCTGTGCGTGTTCTCCAGCCTCAGGAAGTCTTTATGGCTGCAGGGTGGAGACAGAAATCCATCACAGTTTTGTCAGTTTTATACACTCAACCAGGGCCATCAGTAATATAGTTTTAAATATGTAATAAGGACTTAGTGCACTTTCTTTAAGTTACACTCTGCATCCAATCAACCCTTTCTACAATCATAATATAAACTGGGGAATGATCACAATCGTGGGTTTCTGGGCCATAAAACAAATCTCAGCAAATTTAAGTGAGTTAAAGTCAGACAAAGCATGTCCTCTGAACACAATGAAATTCAACTGAAAACCACCCCGCAGTAGGATATCTGGAAAAATCCACTCATTGTGTTTGTATTACTAAGTCGACTGCTCGCCCGAAAGAGATCTTCCAGATGGTTCACATGGACAGGAATGGCTGTGGAAAGGGACATTCTGAGAACTTCATACTATTTTAAACATCTGTGGAATTGCTTCTATAATTTCTTTTTTAAGGAAAAAAAGCATTCCAATTAATGATGCTGTAGGAAAACTGAAGAGTTTCAGTATATGGAATTTTAAAAAGAGGATAAATAAGTTATTGGAAGATAGGAAAGTTTGAGTGAAAGTAGAAAACACATTGATATGATTCTGAAATTCTTTAATCCTTTGACTTTAATCACAAGAGTACTACTTGGAGAAGTTGAATGCCAGTTTGCAGACATTTAGTTGCATAATGAGTAAAATTACAGGAAAAATTCAGGTTTAGGTTAATTGTGCAATAAGCAAAATTAGATGGGAAATATTAAGTATCTTATTTCAGTAATGAATGTGATATTAATATTAAAGTAATAAGATCATTAGTATCTTACATTTTGTTGCCCAGCACACATTTTCACGTGAACCTCCATACAGCCTGTAAGGAAGCCACGGAAGGTGTAATTAGTACACACTGACTCGGGGTTATTTTGGAAAGGTGACACAAAAATCAAAGTCTAATGTCCGCTTATATTATTCTGTGTCCTTATGGGATCCCACCTGCAAAAGTTTGGCGGGGGATGTGCCTGTGTGAAAAGAGGAGAGGAGGCTGGAAGAGGCATCCTGCGTGATGCACGTCCGACCCCGAGGTGGGGGTGTAGGAGAAGGTTCCGTCCTGGTTGGCTGAGGTCTGCAGGAGCCTGGGCAGAGCCACTGGGAGCCCCGTCGCTGTCTGGTCTTTGCTGGTTCCCCTCAGCTGTCCCGTTCTCATTTCTTGCTGCTGACTGACCGTCAGCCTCCCTCTCAAGTGGTGAAGAGTTCTCCGTCTCTGCTGCTCCAAAGAGCAGCAACTAATCTGGATATCGTGGTCCCACTTCCAGGTTCCTGGGGAGGGACCCTGGCCTGGTTTCGGTCGTGCCTTGGAATCTAGTTCACAGTTGCGTGAACCAGGTTGTGTCTGTAAACTGAGACATTTCCCAGAAAAGTTGGACAAACTGCAGGCTTGACAGTAAACCTCATGCGACCTCCAGTAGTCCTTAAGCATTTGTTCCTTAGCACGTAGGGCGGCTTTGAAGAATGGTTGGGATGTTCCAGGGATGGGATGGTGAAGCACATGGAAGTTGTTTGCTGGTGACTGGTTGGATTCGCTCATTCCATGTCTGTTTCGGTAATTGCAGAGCGTTTTCAAGAGAATTGATCGACTCAACATTTTCTCCTTCACCTCTTCCTTGCGCTTCCATTTTTTCAAAACTGGATTCGTGTCAGATAAAGGCTGTCTGGGAAAAAATACATCTGTTAGAGTACTTCACACTGACAGGAAAGCCATAAAAGTCATTGCTGGGTGATTAGAACTTTCAAAAGGATCTGTGAAATGCAACCCTTCTAAAATTATACAGATGGCAGCATGTCCTCTCTCTCTGTTGTCTTGTGTATTTAGACAGGTGCGGGAACCCCACATCTAGGTATAATGACAGTGAGAAGTGAAGGCTGGGATTAATTAGAGCTGAAATACTGAACAACAATAGGCCAGGGGCCCAGGGAGGGGCAGATAGACATATGTGTGTGTATGTATATGGGCACGAGGTCAGCAGGCATCATTGGGATGCTCGAGCCATGGTGTGGGCTGTGAAGGGCTTTGTGGGGAACAGAGTCGATAGACTCAGCCCCGAAATCTGGGCAGTTTACGGTCTGCCCTGGGGGGAGAGACGCCGTCTGTGCTGGCCCAGTGCAGGCACACCGGCACTGCGGGGTGCTTGGGATAGTAAGCGGGGAGCTGTGTGAGCGTCTGACAACGCAGCCTCTTCTGAATCCTTCTCAGACCTCTCACTGTTTAGAATATGGTGTATTAATAGGAAACACGAGGTGTAGTGAAGCCAGTGGATCCAGAGACAACTGCCACTGACGAGAGAGTGAGTCGCTCCCAGCTCCCGGGGGAGGGGGCCACACGGGGAAGCACCAGGGCCGTCGGGAGGCAGAGGGAGTGTGGGGGGGATATGGGGGAAGGAGCCTGTATTGTGGATTTTCTCGGAGGCACGGGTGAGGCAGGGTGAGCGGGTTTAGGAGCAGCTCATTTGAATAATCTCAGGGGCTCGGGGGTGTGAGGTCACCCCTGGTGCCTGGCGCCCGGGTGATTAGGGCAGGTGGAAGGTGGCCTGCTGAGAGCGGTGGAGGTGGTGGCGAGGGCCCTGCACTGGTGGGTTGGATGGGCAAGGCGAGTTCAAGATTTGGCCAGTCCCGGGAGGGGCAGCCCCTGCAGGCTGAGCGTGGGCTCAGGTGTCGAAGCATGAGAATCCAGAAAAGACAAGATGTGGTTAATGCCCCTGCAGAGACTTAAGCTCTTCTCCTTTGTGCCCTGATAGCATCACAGGTGAGTGTTCGGGTGGGCGCCTTCAGCACGTCTGTCAGGGACACACGGAGCCTCCGATGCCGGAGGGGGTGTCCCAGGTGTAAACGTGAAGGACTTCAGCGGGGGCGGGGCAGGGCGGCAGGGCAGGGGGAGGCTCCGAAAAGGCTGGTGTGGTTTTCAGGACGGCTTGTGGGAAACAGCGGTGTTAGCTCCAGATACGCCAGGACGACGACGTGATGGCACATCTGACGTCGGAGAGCCACCCAGTCAGGGAAGGAGGGGGAGGTGGTGACCGCTTGGCCTGCTTTGCACGTGCAGGTGGGACGTCTGCGGGGTGCGTGTGTAGTTAGGATTTTGTGTATTTGAACGACGGCGGATCCAAAGAAGTATGGGTGGTGGGCCGGGGGGTGTCAGACTGGCAAGTTTTGGGGCTGTCAGAGGTCGAAAAATATGGGGAAGGAGGGACATTCCATCTTGAATAAATACAAATGCACGTGGAAGGGAATGTTATATACACAGTCGGCGCTCGGCTCCAAGCTCATGTCTACCCCAAGCCCTTGTACAACCCTCTTGTGAGAACTTACTCGAGAGCTAGTTCACGTGTGGGCCGTTCTCACTGAGCAGCGTCCTGAGCAGGTGGGTTCAGAGCCTTGCGGTCCCGTCCGCATCCCTTGCTCACCTGCGTCTGTAGAAGCTGTGCCCCCCCCCCGCCCCGCCCCCGCAGTGCTATCTGCCTCTTTATGTACATGGTAGTTGCTGTTGCCTAATTTCCTTCTAGTTTTCCAGTCTCTGCTGATTGGTTCTCAGTATTTTTCTTTCCTATACTTTATGCTTTTATTAAGTTTGTTAATGATTTTTCTTTTTTTCCTTATGAGATTTTCTAGTTTATTATGACTAGTTACCAGCCTCTTGCTCTAATTGATTCTCCCAGGAAGAAATGGCATAAATCATAGTTACACTTTTGACTAGAGACTAGTATATCTAGAATTTTCATAGTTTAACACGCTTTCCTTGGATGTGTACCTCTTCTTTGACATCATTTCTTTTTTCTGGCACCCTGGGAAATTTTTAGTTTATTTTTACGCATATAAAGATTCTCTCATCACCACCTGGTCCCTTTCTTATTCTTAATAATCATGAGATGTTTAAGGACGGGGTGGGAGGCAGTGCCCGTGTCTTCCTAATGTCAGCATATGTGTACGTTAAGAAAAACAATTTTAGGAACGGATGTAGAAGTATGGCTAACATCACTGAGATGAACCAGACTCTAACAGTTCCTTTGGGTGCCCGACTTGCCCAAACTAGTCCCCCAAATAGGACTCAGATATTCTCCCCTCAGTGATGTGGCTTTGGGACATCCCAGTCTGATGCTCTGGATGGGAGTGGGGAATGGGATGGCCTTGGAAGGCCAGTGAGAGCATCATGAGGCCTGTTAAACCCACCCTGCCCAGTGGACACCATAGTGTCTGCACGGAGGGAGGCCCACAGGCTTTCAGTTGAAAGGGTCAGGGGCTTCTCCTCACTTCTTCCAGTTTCTAGATAATTCCAGTCCCTTCTCCTTTGGTACCTCTCAGTCTCCCACTTGAATTTATGAAGGTGTTAGACGTCAGCATCGGGCCGGTACACAGTCGGTGCTCAGTGTTCGATGGATCCACGGCTATTGAGATTACGTGCAGTTCTACCTTCCTTTTTTTTAAGTTGAGGCATAGTTGTTTTACAGTGTTGTGTTAGTTTCTGCTGGACAGCAAAGTGAAGTAGAGTCCCCTGTGCTATACAGCAGGTTCTTATTAGTTATCTGTTTTATACATAATAGTGTATATATGTTCTTAGACATAATTTTAATGTAGATGTTGTTATCC
The DNA here is from genome assembly GCF_005190385.1 of Monodon monoceros. Lineage (NCBI taxonomy): Eukaryota > Metazoa > Chordata > Mammalia > Artiodactyla > Monodontidae > Monodon > Monodon monoceros. The sequence continues at coordinate 70,992,679 of NW_021703785.1, read as the reverse complement.
GTCTTCTGTGGTTCAGCCTTATTTTCAACCAGTGAACTGTTGCTTTTTTATTGTTGTGATCAGAGTCAGAATTAACATCATAACAACATATGAGGTATAATAAAAGTAATATAATCAGTCACATTGTTTGAGGGTCCCTATATGCCAGGCCCTGTTCTGAGTGGTTTATTATGTAATAACGCATTAAGTCCTCACTCCGTGAGGTAGGTCCCGTTGTGATCCCCGTTTTGTGGGGAGGAGAGGAAGGCATGGAGGGGTGAAGTGATGTACCACAGGCTGTGCACCTAGGTTGGTGGATGAAGTAGCATTTGGGTTGGAAGATGTGGTCGGTGTGCTCAACCAGCCCCTTAATGGACAAGAGGCGGAAATAGTTGATAAAAACACTGGCCAGTTGAGCAGAACTTGTCCTCTGCAGCTGCCCCCGCCTTTCGCCCTCTGCTAGAGCCCTGTCCACCCTTGTGATTTCAGCTCAGCAGTCACGTCCACAGAGAGGCTGCCCAGGGTCCCCCAGGGGGTTTCATAACCTGAGTCCACTGACCTGGGCGGTTGGACCGATGTCTCACTTCCCCAGGGGGGCGGGGAGGGGCCTTGTCTGTTTCACTCACCATGGGGTCCTCGTCAGCTTGCACACTGCCCAGTGTCGGGTCAGTGCTCAGCAGGTGTTTATGGGATGCGTGAACAGAGGTAATGGAGAAGGGAGGAAGGAAAGAAAGATTTACCATGTGCCTCGCTAGTTCCGGGTTCTTGAGGTGAGCCGTTGTACCAGTTGGGAATAAATTTAATTCAGTAACAGAACACCCAGCAACAGTGACTTAAACAAGGTATTATTTGTCTCATGTAACGAGAATTGCTCAGACGCCACCAGGCTCCTTGGCTTTTCTGGGTTGCTGCTCCTGTGAATTGGGCCTTGTGGGCACCCTGTCAGGGTGACGGTGTGTCCCAGTCATTGGGTTTTCTCCTGCTGTAGGGGGCAGTAGATTTGCTGTATAGGTGGTAGGCTTGAAATTCTATATACCTCCTTAAACAAAAAGTTGAGATGTCATTGGATGTATAATGTACTTTTTGAGGGGAGAAGTGGATTGAATTCCCAGGATAATGGGGAAGGCTTTCCTGAGTGTCTGGTGACCCTTCGCCCAGGTAGGTGGGCTCCGTCCTGCTCCCTCCTTGGCAGCCCAGGTTCGGCCTTTCCTGTGTCCTAGTCTGTAAGCGCTGCCTGTGGTTTTGGGCTGTTGTGTCCTTTCCTCTCTTAGTACGTGTGGGCTTGTGCCTTTCCTCTCTCTTGTCATTTTAGCGGAGTGGGGGAAAGGTAAAAATGCACATATTCAGTCGCTAATGCTTGACTGGAAATCTTGCGTACATCCTTTTTCTATCAAAGTAGGATTGTGCTGTCTGTATATCTTTGAAGTCTGTGGCATTCATGTAAGTAATTCGACATCTGTTGCATATTGAACCGATTCTCTCACATAGAAATGGTAAGATAATGCAGATTCCTGGAAAAGAGTCAGTTTTCCAGGGAGTTGAAACTCTAGGCTTGTTAAAACGTGAATATGAGCTTTTAAAACTGTCTTTTTAATTTTCAGATTGTGAGCCATGCCTTTAGTGAAGAGGAACATCGAACCCCGGCACTTGTGCCGGGGAGCCCTGCCCGAGGGCATCCCCAGTGAACTCGAGTGTGTGACCAACAGCACCCTGGCTGCCATCATACGTCAGCTGAGCAGTCTGAGTGAGTGTCTTGCCTTGGGGCTCCTTTCTTCTGATTACCAGTGACATATTTCAACAAATTAGCAAATTGATTTCAATTCAGTAGTTATGTGATTGTCCAGAGAAGAGGCTGCAGCTTTGAAGGAGAGAGCCTCCCTCCCTCCCTCTTGAATTTCCCAGCGTGCAATCAGCTGTGGACCCCTCACTGGTCTGGTGATACCAGCTTCGTGTGACGAAGTTAGCATTGACCAGTTCACAAGTCACTAGGTACCACCAAAGGTGTAGATTTAAAGTAGTGTTCATTTTTAAAAGCTTATTAAAAATGAGGATAAAATAATTGGCATTTTCAAAAACGTGAATTATGCATTAAACTTGGACAGGACTAATTATTTTTCAGTGTAACGAATTGGAAACTAGGTCACACCTGTGATATGCCCGGCGTTAGAATAGAGGCTCAATACATGTTTGTTGATTGAATAATATTCCAAATGAATCAAAGAATCAAGCCCCAAGCTAGTGAGACTTGCTGATTTTAACGTACTGAAGGTTAAAATGCAGGTATTGACTTCCAAATTGAGGTCAGCAGATGAGTTGATGGTTACACGTACGCAGTGCCATGTACACATTACATACACAGATTGTAGAAATATAAGCAAACACAAGCGTAAGGAAGAGAGGACTTCCTGTTACTCTAACTTTGAACATGAATATGAAATACCCAAGAAATATTCCATTTCTTAAGCCTCACATATGCATGAAAATGCTTTTCCTTCAAAGCTTTTTGAAGTTGCAGTCTTTCTCCCTAACTTTTACATTTACGTCGTGATCTTATTTTCTCACTTCGTCCCACTCCTTTTCAGTTTAGATGGTTCACACTGCATTTTGGATGACAGGTTTTCACAGTTAAGTTTTCAGAACCTCTGTTAATAATGAGGAAATTCTCCATGAAATTTCACATCCTGGCCGCGTCAAGCAGGGGAGAGTGGTTTTAAAAACAACTCAAGTGCTTTTATTCGTTTTGAAGAAGAAACACTATGGATGAGTATTTTTTTTTCTTTAGAAGAATTGTAGCGCATCATTATTGGTATATTTTTGATATATTATGTCTATAAGCATTGGCTAAACAAAAGTCATTTGGAAATTGCTTAAAATGTGCTTCAAAATAGATTTCTTCTGGAATCTGAACTAATTATAATTGATTTTTGGTAGTGGTGGTTGGTAAAATGTATAAATTCGTATAATTACAGGAGGATACCTTGTAAATTATTGAAGGGTGAAAGTTTCTGTGTGCATTCATATATCTCCATAAGAATGTTTTTTCAGTCTCTTGTTTTCTTACGGCTGAAACGTCTATTGGCATAAGGTCTAAGTGATGAAAACCAACATGAACTGTTAAGGTTTTAATAACCACACCATGCCTCGTGCGCAGTGTTACATCAGAGGTGCCTGCTTGGCCACAGTCTCTTCTAAGTGAAACTACCCGCAGGGTACGTTTTGTTCTGTAGAGTCCGTGTGTAGGCAGAATGATGACAGCCCCTCTGAGGATGTCTGCATCCTCACCCTGGGAACCCGCAGATGTGCTGTGTGACTGGGCAAGGGGAGGATTAAGGCTGCTCGTCAGCTCACCTCACGAGAAGGAGGTTATCCTGGGCTGTCTGGCGGCCCCGTGTAATCCCGGGGGTCCTTTAAGTGGGAGGAAGGAGTGTCAGAGTGATAGGATGTGAGAAGGATCCATCAACCGTTGCTGGCTCCGAAGACAGGAAAAGAGGCCACAAGCCAAGGAGTGCAGGTGGCCTCTGTACATTGCAAAAGGCTGGGAACTGGACTTTCCCCTGGGGCCTCCAAGGGAACAGAGCTCTGCCAGCGCCTGGATTTCAGCCCAGTGGTAACACTTCACACGTCTGATCTCCCGAGCTGTAAGATGGTAATTTTGTGTTGTTTTAGTCAACTAAAGTTGTGAAAATTCGTTACAGCAGCAGTAGGAAACAGTGCACCACTGGAGCCGTGGTGACGCTTTGTACACACATCCTGCTCTAGCCTCGTGAGTGGACCAGGCATGGGTCCTGGCCTCAAGCACAGTCCAACCCCAGTCAGCCTGCTTCAGCCCTGATTCTCTGCTAGAATCACTGGGGGAGCTTGAACAGAAGATGCTAGGAATCACTGCAGGGATCGTGATCGGGGTGACCTACGAAGTCAGATGCTGCGTGTCTGGATCGAAAAGCCTGTCTGGGCCAGTCGTGTTCTGTCAGGAAGTTTGAACTAAGACACAGCACGTGTGCTCGTTTATCGTGGGATCTACCGCTGGGGTGTGGCCCAGGACCGAGAGGTCCCGGTGGCCATCGCAGGCCTGCGTGGTTATTGCGGGGGGTGGAGGGAGGCCGCAAGGAGCTAGAGGAAGCCAGCGGGCGAAGAAAGGCAGGAGGGCGCGGGGAGAGAAACAGGCGCTGGGCACGAGCGAGGCCCCGGGCCGGCGAGGCAGGAGGGTTGCACTGATGGCCCCGCTCCCGGTCAAGGAGCCGCGTGGCCAGTTCACAGCAGACCCTCACAGGTGCCCAGGTGCCCCGTGCTCGCCGCCCAGGGAGGACGGGGGCGCGAGAGCCAAGGGTGCAACCTCAGAAAACGAGGATGGTTGTTAATTGGTGGTGGAGCAGCAAGTTACTGATAACCAATGATTTATTTATTCCTGTTTATTCACTCGGTACTCCTCTAGGTGCAGCCTACAGCAAATAAAGTCAACTGGGTCCCTACTTAGAAGTTACAAAAGCATATATAATTGACGTCAATATGGTCATACAGTAGGCAACATATGCAATTATGACCTGCCATAAACTCTCACACATGATGAGTGACGTCTACATTTTGGGTGAATCTTTAGTTTTTGTAGGTTTTTTTCCCCACTGAGTGGAAATATAGGAGATGAGAAAAGGTATATGCAAAAAAATTTTTATGATCTAAAATTGTTAAGGAAAATAAGAATTTAAAAGAATGTTTATAAATCAATAAAACAGTGTTTTTTTCTGTTTTTTTCCTGGACATAAATAGATTTCTTTTTTTAAATTTTTATTGGAGTATAGTTGCTTTACAATGCTGTGTTACTTTCTGCTGTACAGCAAAGTGAATCAGCCATACATACACGTATATCCCCTCCTTTTGGATTTCCTTCCCACTTAGGTCACCACAGAGCACTGAGTAGAGTTTTTGTGTTGTTTTCTAATTTTCTAATCATTCATCAGTTATTTTTAAAGTGAAGTTTTAGGAAAGTATGAGTCTGTCATATTAAAATTCGTCTATTACTGAGGATGAATTTTCAAGATAAAGTCAAAACAGAGTCTATTTTTTTATTCCTTTGAGTTTCTGACCGTCATTCAGTAGGATCCTGCCCACCCTGCCCCAACACCTCCACTCCCAGATTAGGACAGGTGATGTAAAGTCATCTGAACTTCCTGTAAGTGATACAGAGGGAGGCTAGATTTTGTCTACAAAGGCCATCTTGGGGGAATCCCAAGGGGAACTTCAGGGATTTGCCTTGATCCTAGAGTGGTCATACCTACCTGAGCAGCAGACTTGTCCTCCTGCCGTAATCCAGAGTAACTAATTCTCTAGTGGGTCTAAGGAAGGAAGAACAGACCAAGGGGCCAGAAGGAGTTTCTTTGGTCTTTTCCAAAAAGGAAGACTAGCAATTGAGAGCCCGATTCACCAGATCGTTCTGATTCTCATCACATCTATGGGGGAACAGTTCAGGGTCATGAGGGTTTAAATAACTTTACATCAAACAAGAGAACCTGGTCCTGGTACCAGATAGGCCTTTGAAGCCCCAGTGACTCTACGTAACTTTGGGGAAATCTTTAGGTTTTTACCGGTTACAGTGCTCCCACTACATCCAAACTAGACACTTGACTTTAAAGGGCCAGAAATTTTGTCAGAACTAGATATTTCCCAGGCTTTTCAGGGAATTGTTTCTTTTCAATGAAAAAATATTGCTTATTGGTATTGAGTATAAGAACAGTCATAGAAATGAGGAAGAGGAAATTTGTAACTTGAACAGCCTTATAATTAGAGAATAAGTATCAAAAGCTTTCAAAGCTTTGTCCAATAAAATAAAAAATTAGTGTTTAGTAGTTTTCAGATTTTCTTCCTTTGAGTGTTACTAACTTCTAATATGAGTGACGGTGTGGGGAGGGGAGTGGGAGGGAGAAGGAAAGCCACTTTTTAAAGTGGTTTTGGTTAATAGTGTGTTACTTGGCCTGTTGGCCATCTGTATGCCTTTTATGGAAAAATGTCTGTTCAGGTCTTCTGCCCATTTTTTGATTGGGTTGGTTGTTTGTTCTGATATTGAGTTGTATGAGCTGTCTGTATATTTTGGATAATAATCCCTTGTCAGTCATATCATTTGTAAATATTTTCTCTCACTCCATAGATTGTCTCTTCATTTTGTCAGTGGTTTCTTTTGCTGTGCAAAAGCTTTTAAGTTTAATTAGGTCCCATTTGTTTATTTTTGCTTTTGTTTCTTTTGCCTTAGGAGACAGATTAAAAAAATTGCTGTGATTTATGTCAAAGAGTGTTCTGCCTATGTTCTCTTCTAGGAGTTTTATGGTTTCACATCTTACAATTAGGTCTTTAATCCATTTTGAGTTTATTTTTGTATATGGTGTGAGGAAATGTTCTAATCTCATTCTTTTACATGCAGCTGTCCGGTTTTCCCAGCACCACTTGTTGGAGAGACTGTCTTCTCTGCATTGTATATTCTTGCCTCCTTTGTTGTAGATTAACTGACCATAAGTGTGTAGGTTTATTTCTGAGCTGTTTATTCTGTTCCATTGATCTGTGTGTTTATTTTTGTGCTGGTACCATGCAGTTTTGATTACTGTAGCTTTGTAGTATAGTCTGAAGTCTGGGAGGGTGATATATCCAGCTTTTCTATTTATTAGAGAAATGCAAATCAAAGCAAGATATCACCTCACACTTATCAGAATGGCCATCATCAAAAAGTCTACAAATAACAAATGTCAGTGAGGATATGTACACTGTTGGTGGGAATGTATCAATAAATTGGTGAATTCACTATGGAAAACAGTATGGAGGTTCCTCAAAAAACTAAAAATAGAATTACCATATGACCCAGCACTTCCACTCCTGGGTTTATATCCAGAAAAAATGAAAACACTAACTTGAAAACATACATGCACCCCAGTGTTCATAGCAGCACTATTCACTACAGCCAAGACATGGAAGCAACCTAAATGTCCATTGACAGAGGAATGGATAAAGAAGATGTGGTACATATATACAGTGGAATATTACTCAGCCATAAAAAAGAATGAAATTCGGCCATTTGCAGCAATATGGATGGACCTAGAGAACATTATACTTAGTGAAATAATCAGTCAGAAAAAGATACTGTATATCACTTATATGTGGAATCGAAAGAATAAATGAATGTATCTAGCAAAACAGAGACTCACAGATATAGAAAACAAGCTAGTGGTTACCAGTGGGGTAACCACTGGGAGGGGCAAGATAGGGGTATGGGATTAAGAGATACATACTGCTAGGTATAAAACAGATAAGCAACAAGGATATATTGTACAGCACAGGGACTTACAGCCATTATCTTGTAATAACTTTTAATGGAGGATAATCTGTAAAAATGCTGAATCACTATACTGTATACCTGAAGCTAAAATAATATTGTGAGTCAGCTCTACTTCATTGAGAAAACATTCGTGTGTCACGTGGTTTTCCAGTAATGGAATACTGATATTTTTTTCTTCAAATAATGACAGTTTAGTGTAGCAGTTAACATTAAATCAGGAGTGCTTTTTCATCGTTTTCCTTGATTAATTATCTGAGTGCTCTTGTTCTTATCAGCTAGTTGCTCAATTAAAATTACAGTGTCTTGGGCTTCCCTGGTGGCGCAGTGGTTGAGAGTCCGCCTGCCGATGCAGGGGACACGGGTTCGTGCCCCGTTCCGGGAAGATCCCACATGCCGCAGAGCGGCTGGGCCCGTGAGCCATGGCCGCTGAGCCTGCGCGTCAGAGCCTGTGCTCCGCAACGGGAGAGCCTACAGCAGTGAGAGCCCCGCGTACCGCAAAAAAAAAAAAAAAAGTTACAGTGTCTTGCAATCAAATTCCTACTGATATTATAGTGTCATTTTAATATAATTTGCTTTAAAAAAGAAATAGGGCATTTGTGCCAAGGATGACGCAAATCCATTTCAATACCTCCCAGGCTGGTTTCCACTTCTTTCACTTCGTTCTTGTGATTATAGCTGTCTTCCCTTTCCTTTCTTAAGAGTATGTCACAAGGAAAGGAGTTAGACCTTAGGTGCCTCCCCTGCCCCAAAGTTTTTGGTTATATTTGATGGTACTAATAAGATCATATAGAGAACTTAGCACAGGACAGCACAAAGGAAAAAAATTACAAATTTTTTTATTAATCGGGAAATCATTGATAATGCTTTGTATATATCATTATAAAAATGATACCTCATACATACGGTTTTGTAGCCTATACTCACTTGTATATAGTAAACATCTTTGTTGAGTCTTCTAAGACACATTTTTAATAGCTAGAGATTACTGTGTTATATTGATACAGTATCATTAACCATTGTCTTGCTGTTGGACATAACCGTATGTTTCTTTGTCAGGGAGGCAGTAGTCTTTTTTGGCACTTTTTTTTTTTTTTTAAGATTTCTTACATCTTATAGGTCATCAAACTTCCTCACAAAGAGCTAGGATCGTTCTTACAAATGGTCTAAAATTTTCAGACTCCATTAATTTTAAACGTGAGTCTCTGAAAAAAAGTTATTACAAAATCTATTTTCTATTAATTTCTACATTGAGTACTTGTATAAATGAGAAGGAAATTCTGTTTTCTCAGATTTTAATTAGTGATTATTATTTTTATTGCTACTCCTCATGGTATGTATTATGTCTCGTATCAAACCAAATGCCAAATCGTCATAAAAATGCTTCCTTGAGGGCTTGCAGTATAATACATCTGCTTTATGTAATTGGATCTGAAATTCAGGGTTGTATTAATTGATTATACCAAGTGCAGTTCTAGTCAGAATAGAGATTTAAGTATTTTGAAGGCATGCACTGAATAGATTTCTTGGATGTTCTTAGCCAAATGGGATTTTTGAAGTGAAAGGGAAGATGTAAACACAGTATATGCAAGAAATAGATCATAAGTTCATTTCCATGCAGGTTAAGGCTGGGTTGAAGTACTTTAAGAGAAAACGTGTGAATGTAGTGGACAGAGCTGACTGGAAGAAACAGCACGAATTTTTTAAAGTTTACTGCTTCAATCTGAGATAAGTATTTGCATTACTTGTGGATAAAAATAGGAAGCCAGTGAAGAGAGGTAAGAGAAATATGTACTTAGGAAAGTATAAGGCACAACTCCGTCAGCCGTAGAACTGGAGGTGAGTATAATGAGAGTCCCCCACAAAGGCAGGACTGTTGGGAATCCAAGCACTTACCGCCCCACCTGGAACATCGGAAACACTTCCTTAACAGAAGAAACGACGAGGGGGCCGTTTCTCACTTCTTGCCCTGGACAGGTTGCGACATGGCAGGATTTAAGTGTAGACTAATTGTCCAGAGCACATGTGGAGAGCTAGCCACGTCCGAATGTTCAGTCAAGTCTGCCATCAAACCTCTCTGCTTTTGTCATCGGTATTCTTTCCACTTCATGAGTTCATAGGCTTATGGTAACGTGTCTTCAGTGACTTGCAGGTGTCTTTCTGATGGTTGTGATTTACACTGTTATTATCATCTAAAAACTTTGAGGGAAGATTTTCAAGGATTTTGATGTTGTTTTCTAAAGTTGTCCTAACCATGATCACTCCCCTCCCAGGTCCACGATTGTGATTACCAGCGTCCCGAGTTCAGTCGTGTTCCTCCTTGCCGCAGCCCCTTCCATAGGAGTAAACGTTGTCTACTTCATTCTTTTTTTTGTTTTTTTTTAAAAGAAGATGTTGGGGGTAGGAGTTCAGTAATTTATTTATTTATTTTTGCTGTGTTGGGTCTTCGTTTCTGTGCGAGGGCTTTCTCTAGTTGTGGCAAGCGGGGACCACTCTTCATCGCGGTGCGCGGGCCTCTCACTGTCGCGGCCTCTCTTGTTGCGGAGCACAGGCTCCAGACGCGCAGGCTCAGTAGTTGTGGCTCACGGGCCCAGTTGCTCCGCGGCATATGGGATCCTCCCAGACCAGGGCTCGAACCCATGTCCCCTGCATTAGCAGGCAGATTCTCAACCACTGCGCCACCAGGGAAGCCCTGTCTACTTCATTCTTGACTAGTCTTTTACACACGTTGTCCAGCAAAAAATTAAAATAGGAGACACATGGGAAAGGAGAAAAGCATGACTCATAATTAAGGGAAAGAGAAGTTAGTAGAATCAGGATCCACAGATGACTCCAGCCCGGCGTTTCAGGAACTTAGAAGCCACTCCCGCCTGCATAACAGGAAAGGAGCTCAACAAACCGAAATCCACCGGCTTCTCTTAGATCCTTCAGAGAACTGAGGTCACAGGGCAAACCGCTGTCCCCAAATTTGGAAAGACAGACAGATTCTGAGAATCACAACTCACCAGGATATAGAAGTTTTGCACAACACTCCCAACCAATCTGACCTAATTGAGCTTTACAGGACACTAAACGCCCACCTGTAGAATACACATCCTTCTAATGTTCCTCGAGGTGGGACATATGCTTAGCCAGAGAATAATACATTTGAAAGGACTGGTACCATAAAGAGTATGGTGTTAAATAGGAAATAATTACAATAACCTTTTTAGATAATTCTCACATATTGGAAAACCAAGCAATAGCTTCTAAATAACTCCTTGGGTCAAAGAAGAAATCAAAAAGGAAATTGCGAACTGTCTCTAACTGTGTGGGTAATGAACACACAAAATCACCAGTGTATTTGTGGGATTAACGTAAAGAGGTGCTTAGGGGGAAATTTGTACCTTTAAGTGCTTATATCAGGAAAGAAGAGAAGTGTAAAATCACGAGCATTCCTCAGGTGAGCACCCGGTTGCTTGGCAGTCCTGCTGAAATTCCTTCGCTCATTAGTTTTCCCCGCCCGGAGGTGCCTGTGTCACATCTTCTCTTTCCACCCCAAACTCTGAGCTGGTGGTTTGCTTATTTCCCTGGGAAAATAAGAGCATTCAGGGGAGAACCAAACACCCCCCTCCTGCCAGATCAGCCCTCCGATCTGCCTGTGCACCGGCGTCCTGCCCACCCTGCTCTACAGTGCTGACCCCAGGACTCACTCCAGGACTGGGTTAAGCTCCGTCTTTCCCGTGTCCTCCACCCCACCCCCGTCCGCATCATTCCTACCGAATGTTAACACACTGAGAAATCACGCTCAGGTCATCCTCTCCCCGTCACCCCATTTCTTGCTCCCTTCACAGCAAGCTTCCTTGAAAGAACCACTCCTGCCTTTACCCTCCCCCCGCTTGTCTCTTGTCTCCACTGAAGTTCTGTTGCATCTTTTCCTGCGGCTGTGCTTGTCAGGGTCACCCACAGTGACACCCACGTTGCTAAGTCCCGTGCTCAGTCTCAGGCGTGTTCGACCCCTGATAACTCCCTCCCCGTCCTGGAGGGCTTCCTTACCTGCCTCGGGCCAGCACCCTCAGGGTGTCTCTCGCCTCACGAGCTCTTCTGCGTCGTGGGGCCCCAGGGTGTGGCCACAAGCCCTCCCCCGCTCCCGGTTCTCAGGCCACCTCACCCGCCGTGGCCCGAATACCACCTTCACGCTGATGGCTTCCAAACGTATGACCTCTCCCCAGACCTCAAACTTGTGTGTACAGCTGCTTCCGGAAGCATCTCACGTGCAACGTGATCAAACCAAAATAATGATTTTCTTCTCTCTTCCCCCCTATATATCTTAGCAGGTGGGGGCTCTGCTCTTCCAGCTGCCGTGGTCTTTCCCTTCTCTCTTCCTGCATCTTCACAGTGTGTACTGAATCCGCACACCTGCTCCCACCTCTGCTGCCGCAGTTCTGGTCCCAGCTGCCCCAGCCCTGCTGTACGGGGGCCCTGTGGGACCTGCCCGCCCCACTCTGGTCCCCCCACCGCAAGGGAAGGACATCCCTTTCCCCGTCCTCCTCCGCCACTCGCCCTCCTCCCTGAGCGCTGTCCTCACCTGCAGCCTGTCTCTGCCTGGAAGGCGCCCCTCACCTCCAGCCACCATCTGCCCAAACGTCACCTCCTCAGAGAGGCCTTTTGTGACCACCTGAGTGTCACCCACTTCCTACCATATTCTCTTGCAGTTTTGTTTTCTTCATACCACTTGTCATGTGATGGATTGTGTGTTTATTTATGGTCTGTGTGGTATTGTCTGCATATAATAAAAGCTGTGTTCATTGCTGTATTTCTTCAAGTGACTAGCATAGTGCCTGGTACACAGTGGGTGTTTGATACATATTTGCTGAATAAGCTGAAAATGCATAACAACCAGCATCTGTTGTCTTAGTTCTTATAAAATGCTTAGAAAGGGTGTTGTAAACAAGTGTACAAAAGAGTTCACTGTGGTTAACTATGCGTGACATGTTTTACTTTTTATTGTTCTCTGAGTTTTGCAAATTTTCTTCCATGAGCTTGTGTTGCTTTTATATACCCACAAAGACATTTCAAAGAATCAGGCTGTATGCTATGTTTTTGTTTTTGTTTTTGTTTTTGGTACGCGGGCCTCTCACCGTTGTGGCCTCTCCCGTTGCGGAGCACAGGCTCCGGACGCGCAGGCTCAGCGGCCATGGCTCACGGGCCCAGCCGCTCCGCGGCACGTGGGATCTTCCCGGACCGGGGCACGAACCCGTGTCCCCTGCGTCGGCAGGCGGACTCTCAACCAGGCGGACTCTCAACCACTGTGCCACCAGGGAAGCCCTGTTTTGTTTGTTTGTTTGTTTTTTTAACTTTTATACATACTTATAAATAAAACAAAGACAAAAGAAATGAGTGTTAGAAGTTGCTGTCTTAGATTGGACTTTGGGCCGTTTTTCCTATTGTTTACGGTTCCACATTTTCTACATTTCTTGTAAGCATGGATTACTTTCATAGTAGGAAAAAAGTGAAACTTTAAAAAGGAAAAAAAAATAACGTAGGGCCCAATAATTATTTCATGGAATTCAGAAGCAGTTGGACTTTATTACAGACACAGTAATAAATTTATTTTTTGTTTTTGTTTTTGCGGTACGCGGGCCTCTCACTGCTGTGGCCCCTCCCGTTGCGGAGCACAGGCTCCGGACGCGCAAGCTCAGCGTCCATGGCTCACGGGCCCAGCTGCTCCGCGGCATGTGGGATCTTCCCGGACCGGGGCACGAACCCGTGTCCCCGGCATCGGCAGGCGGACTCTCAACCACTGCGCCACCAGGGAAGCCCTATTTTTTAATTTTTAATTTTGAAATGATTTCAGACTTACAAAAAGGTCAAAAAGAGTATGAAGAATTCTCAAACTTTCACCCACATATTATTTTACCTCATCTTTTCTTTTTCTCAGAAATTCCTCTCTTTTCCTCCTGCCCTGCTTTCTCCTCCTCTGTCCCCTCCTGTGTCTCTGTGTGTACATACACGCATACACACACATATATAGTTCTTATATATACAAACATATATCTATTTCTATCTTTCTCCTTTAATCTGGAGCAGTTCCTCAGTCTGTCTTGACTTTTATGACTTGACATCTTGACATTTTAAGGGGAACCAGCCATGGTTTTATGGACCATTCCTTGGTCTATCTTCTGATGCTCCCTCATGACTAGATTTAAGGTGTTCTCAGGACTGTCACAGAGGGTTGACACCTCCTACTCAGGGCATTCTATCTGGAAGCACACGTTACTGGCTGGTCCCGTAACTGCCCCTGTGAACTCTGATTGCTTGGTTAACATTTTGTCTGTGGGTTTCTGTACTGTAAAGTTTTATCCCCTATGTAATTAGTAGGTATCTTGTGGGGAGACACTTTGAGACTATGTTCTGTCCTGTTCCCAGACACTTTGAGACTATGTTCTATCCCAGTTCTACCCAGTAGTCTTAGCATCCATGGATGACCCTTGGCCAAAGCACTTATCATTGGGGTGGTTACAGAATGGTGATTTTTGTCATTCCCTAATTTCTTCTGCGTTTATTAGTTGGAATTCTGATGTAAGTGCTTTCACTTCTTTGCCTGTTATTCATTCATTCGTTTATTTACAACAGTATGGACTCATGGACTGTTATTCCGTGGATTATAAGCCATCATCTTGATTTTTTGTCTTAGTACTCACATTTTCCCAGACTTGGCCAGTGGGACCCTTTCATGCTGGCTCCTGTGTCCTTTGGACATGTCCCCACCACTCTCTGAATACTTCTTTGCTTTTTTTGAAAAGCACACCAAGATATTCTAAGCACATCTTGTACATCTTGTACTTTTTCACCCTCATCCCTAGAATCAGTCATTTTTTCAAGGAGCCTCGTTCCTTTTAGTGGAAAATGGAAAGCCAAAATCGTGACGAACCCAAGATCAAGGTGCTGGGTGTACGGATTAAAATTTCTGAAGGACCTCATTATGACTGGTTCCTTGTTCCGCAGAAAGGACTCTCACAGACACACTGATTGTTTCCCGAAAATCCTAAATACAGCAGAAAATCTGCACATAATTTTGATGCTTTGGCAGTTGGGAGGTGCGCTTCGCGACCTGACACACTTGGACGTAAGCTCATGCTGGTGCCAATAAATCTGTAAATGGATTCTTTGTCAGTAAAGAATGAATAAATGGTGCTTACCTCTGTGTGGTCTTTAATTCAATTCAGAATTATTTTAGTGTAGCTATTATTGGACTTGCCACTGGAAGAGTGAGTACAATTAAGCTTTTCGAATAAGTTGCAGTTTGCAAAACGGAATGCTGTAATTGCAACACTTTATTCTTGTTCATCGGAAAATATAGTTCTTCCATTTCCTTCTCTTTAGTCACTCGTCAGCTTTCAGCAGCTGGAAGGGATTAAGTATGCAAGTCTTTAATTTCTGTTTCTTTTTATAAATTGAGAACTTCCAATGGGGGTATAGTAGCAGTTGTATGTTCTTTTCAAGTAGGGTTAAGCATGGAAGGTAAAGGGCCCGTGTTATTGACCCTTTTCAACTTATTTAGCATCTAGCAGAGTGTGCTTCTCAGCAGTGCTTGCTGTGCTGTGAGAACGCTGATGTCTCTTCTGCAAGAGGTTGTGCCGTATATGCCTGTGTTCTTGCTGGTATACGCTGTCCCTATTAATTAGATTTCTGCAGAGTTGAAGGGAAAAGGGTTCTTCTGGAGTTGCACTGGAATTTTTTTTTTTTTCTAACCATGAATGGGCAAGTAGAAAAACAAAAATCAGTTGGTTCCATTTTGACTATGTCTGGCATTCCAAATAAGCAACTGCTAGACCTGGATCTAAAGCATTCGGAACACGGTGCTCTGTCTACAGGTCATCCCGGTGAACGGGCAGGCATTTTCCCAAATGGGCTTCAGAAAACAGTATTTCTGAAAGGTGTTACTGGTGTTTCCAGGCCCAGTGAGTTTGAAAACAGGGTGTGCTAGGGGCTTCTGCAGAATCCTAACACACACGAGTGTATTAAAGATTTTAAGATGCCCTGAGGCATAGATACACGTTTAATCCTTCTAGTCCAACATTTCCCAAACTTACATGAGCAGGGAGCCTTTGTTGGCTGTGTCCCTGTTAACAGGAAAACACTGGTACAGGTTATGTGTTTTTATTCAAGAGATACTGAGCACAGGCTCAGCACAGACAGTGCAGAGAAGCAATGCAGGTAAGGCATGGCTCACACCCTTAAAGAACTTCCGTCAATAAAGGCAAGAATAGGGGCACGTGATGCGTCCTGTGACTGAGGCGTCCTTTGGGTACAGTAGGTCCCTGACATGTGGACAAGTCCTGTTGTGAGAGTGCGTTCGTAAGTCCAATTCGTTCATAAGGCCAACAAAACCTAGGTACCCAGCTAACACAGTTGGCTATATAGTGCTGGACTGTAATAGGTTTATAATGCTTTTCACACAAATAATACATAAAAAAACAAACACAAACAATAAAACGTTTTTAATCTTACAGTACAGTACCTTGAAAAGTACAGTAGTACCAGCCACGTCATTGCTGCTTTTACACTTGCTTCTGGACTTGAAATAAAGGGACTGGATTACTGTACTCTCTACAGTGCTGTGCAGTAACGCACACAAAAGCACAGCCACGTGTAGAGGATGCACGCACGCGGCAGTGTACGCCAGACACGTGAACCAGTTCACACGACTGGACCTGGGAACGCATGTTCGGGTCTTTGAAATTTCACAACTTGAAGGTTCGTATGTAACAGACTTACTGTATTTGCGAACACAGAGGGGGGCCTCTGATCTCACAGACCCCAGTCTGCATCTGGAAGGATTGATTTTAAGTGTATGCATTTTTATTCGTTTATTCAAAACTCTTTTTGAGCACCTGTGATGAGCCAGGCACGCCCTAGACCTTGGCGACTGAAACAGCAGCGCGCAGACCGAGGAGAGACCTCCTCTCCGGATCGTATGTCCTAGTGGCAGGAGCCGGGCAGGAAACAGGATGAATAAGTACGGGTGTGTAACTTACTACGTGGTGGTAAGTGCTCGGGAGAAAAATACTGCCCGGCAGGGACGGGCTGCGTGTGTGTTTGTTTACGTCTGTGAGTGTGGGCGGGAGGCGATGGTCATTTAGCTGTAGTTGCTGGAGAAGGCCTCCCTTAGAAGGTGACCTTGGGTCGAGACCTGGATGGCAGCAGTGGCCCAGGCAGGAGGGACAGGAGATGTGAGCCTGGGAAGGAGCGGGCGTGGCCGGCGCAGCTGAGCGTCAGCAGGGGCCCGTGTGGCCCGCGTGGGGCGTGGGAGGGAGAGGGAAGCAGGGGATGGGCCAGCGAGGCAGATGAGCCGGACCACGTAGAACCTTCTGGGCCGTAACTGGCCTTCAGCATCTTCTGAGCGAGGTGACAGTGCACAGGTTCGAACCTGAGGAGGGACTAACAGGGTCTGTGAGCAAGTGGGGCAGGTTTCGGCAGTGCGTTCTTCTGGAGCCCAGAAAAGGGGCAGCGGTGAGGTGCACAGGGCCCCCCGTGTCCTGCTGAGAGCCTCAGGGGTGGCGTTAGGCTGCTGGGAGCCGTGCAGGATCGGCGCAGTAGCAGCGTGCTGCAGGGATTTGAGAGTGGAAGGTCAGTCTGGAGGCAGAAAAACAAAGCTGTTGATGTAATTCGGGCGAGAAACAAGGAGGGCCAGAGCCGAGGGGTTGGGGGCGTAAGGGGCTGAGGTTTGGTGTCAGTGGCCGTGGAGGGAGGGAGCTGTCACGGAGGACTGTGTTCTCACTTGGGCTTCTTTCGGGGTGGTCAGTGCCTTTCCACGTGGGGGTGCACGTTTGAGTTAAGGTGAACATGAGTTCCTATGAGAACTTGTCCTGGCTTTGAGATTCTTACAGGACATCCATGTGGAGATGTTTATGAGGTAATTAGATGCACAAGTCTCGCTCAGGAAAGAGTTGACAAGGCAGCAAACAAACGTTAACTCTGGGTGCCACATCTAGTTACAGTATTTAAAAACATATATAATTTGTGTGCAGACCCCTCACCAGAGAAGGTGTACAGATGGCAAACAGGCACATGAAAAGATGCTCCACATCATATGTCATCGGGGAAGTGCAAATTAAAACGAGATATCACTACACACCTATTAGAATGGCAAAAATGCAAAACGCTGACAACACCAAGTGCTGGCAAGGGCGTGGAGCAACAGGAACGCTTGTTCATTGCCGGTGGGAGTGCAGAATGGTGCAGCCACTTTGAAAGACTGTTTAGCTGTTTCTTAAAGACCTAAACATACTCGTACTGTAGAATCTAGTAGTCATGCTCCTTGGTATTTACCCAAGTGAGTCGAAAACTTAGATCCACACGGAAAGCTGCACCCAAATGCTTATTCATAATCACCAAACACTGGAAGCAGCCAGGATGTCCTTCAGTAGGTGAACGGATAAATAAAACTGTGTTACTTTTAGACAATGGGTTGTTATCCAGTGACAACAAGAAATGAATTATCAGGCCATGAAAAGGCACAGAGGAACCTTAAGTGCATATCACTAGGTGATAGAAGCCAATCTGAAAAGGCTGTCTACTATATGACTTCAATCCTGTGACATTCTGGAAAAGGCAAAACTGTGGAGACAGTAAAAGCAAGATCGGTGGTTGCCAAGATGGGGTGGGGTAAACAGCTGGAGCACAAAGGATTTTTAGGGCAGTGAAACTACTCTGTATGATAGCTACAATGGTGGATCCCTGTCATTATATATACATGTCAAAGTCCATAGAATGTCCTACATCAAGAGTGAACCCTAATGTAGACTGTGGACTTGGGGTGATAATGGCATGTCAGTGTGGGTTCATCGGTTATAACACATGTGCCATCTGGTGCAGGGTGCTGATAGCAGGGGAGGCTATGTGTGTGTGTGGGGGGCAGGTGTTACATGGGAACTCTCTGCTTTCTGCCCAGTTTTTCAGTGAACCTAAAACTGTCTAAAAAATGAAATCTAGTTTTAAAAAAAAATAGTGGTGTCTCTGTCCGGGGAGAGAGGATGCAGGCATGCCTTGTACATTCAGTAGGCAGTTATTAGATGTTTGTTGAGAGAATAAAGGAGTAGCGTTCGGATTTGGAAATTCATCGTAAGATACTGATTCCTATCTTGCTTGTTAAACTTTCAGAAATGTTATTAATTACACTTTAAGAAAAATTGGGAAGTATGTCTAGCACTCACAAGCATGAAGAGGTGATCCACAGAGAAAAATTTAACTCAGAATTCAACATGTCGATTTTTAGGGAGGGCCAGAGTCAGCACTGTATACCTAGATTTTGAAATATGAATTAGAAGAAGTTAATGCTATTGGAGAGTTGTCGGCGCCATATAAGATGTCTAACATTTCCGATTGTGAATGAGGTAAAATCCTAAGTTTAGAAAACAACATGATTTACTGAATTACCTTGGGAAGTAAAGGGAAACCATAGGTCCTGAGATGTTTATACATGCAGCATGCAAAATGAGAGAGCAGTTTTTTCTAAAGAAGTTTAATGGAAAGCAACTGGTGGGATAGCTCATGGAACAATCAAGTAAAAATTCTATACCATTTTGGGGCATTTTAAAATTCTACAACTTTGGGTCAGTCTCAGATATGTGTGAACATGCCTAATAAATTTTGAAAAATTCTACAGGCCTTTGACCGTGATACTTTATTTTTGTGATCATTTGCGCAAACCCCCGCGTGTTGAGATTGGAGTTTGGCTTGGGTGAGAATGTGGGTTCTGACCAGGTGGCCTTTCCCATGCGTTCCTTTCTCCAGGCAAACATGCTGAAGACATATTTGGTGAGTTGTTTAATGAGGCCAACAACTTCTACATCCGAGCAAATTCTCTTCAAGACAGAATCGATCGCCTTGCTGTCAAAGTCACCCAGCTGGACTCAACAGTGGAAGAGGGTAGGTAACTGCCTGAGGGCTGTGAGCTGGAAGTGATGCGGACGGGACAGGAGTGGTTGATCGCAGGGTAACTCCTGCTTCTTCCTTGGGGTCGTATGCCGTTATTTCATCTTGTCTTTTTCTAGAAGAACGGTGAGGGGGAAAACCCACAACAATGGGGTTAATTAGTAATTAAGAGAGTCCTATCTTGTCTGCCTTGTGTGCCACACTCTCTTTTTTATTTTGGTTGGTACGCAGGCCTCTCACTGCCGTGGCCTCTCCCGTTGCGGAGCACAGGCTCCGGACGCGCAGGCTCAGCGGCCATGGCTCACGGGCCCCGCCGCTCCGCGGCATGTGGGATCTTCCCGGACCGGGGCACGAACCCGTGTCCCCTGCATCGGCAGGCGGACTCTCAACCACTGTGCCACCAAGGAAGCCCCACACTCTCTTTTTAAATAAACTACACATGTAGTATTTGTTTTAAAGGACTCTTTGAATGCATTCAGTATTAGAAGTCCTCATGGACGTCATTGGTAGTTATTGGTAGTAAAGATAATTTCTTACCTAAAAATCACAGACTCTGTCCAGCTAAGGGGGAGGGTGTGCTATGACCTGCTGCTCTCCTTAGGGCCGAGGCTTCTAAGTCATGCCGCTGATCCTGCTGGGTTAACTACCCAGAAATAACATTTACTGAAGGCCTCTAGGCTTCAGGGTTTTAAAACAAAGTTAGTGTTGACAGGTGCTGTGTAGTTAATTGATGGTCATGCCCTGAAATTGGGGTAGTTTCAACAAAATGAATATTCAACAATTCCTTTTAAAATTTTTCCACTTGCTGTCTCTTTTGAACAAAAGACTGAAATTAGACTGGAAAAAATCTGTCCCCCAAAATCAAGATGTGCCATTTTATATTTACTTTGAAAAGTTATTTTTACCTTTATATAAGGGTACTTACAATTTCTCTTGTTGCATTAAAACAATCCTAGCATCTGATTTTTCTACTAGGCCTTTAATAGTAGTAGTAATAAGAAGGTTTTCTTTTTTTTAATATAGTTATTTATGGAATTCATCCCTCATCATTTAAGAAAAACATGTTTTCTCATGTTCAGATCTTTTTCAAAGGTCAAAATTAAATTAGCAAACTAAAAATTTAACAGAAATGTAGAACATTGATATTTTAATATCTGTTATGAGCATTCTTACTGACTTTTCGAACAATAAGTAGCAAGCTGAAGCTGTGCTCTTTTTAATCTGGTTTTTAAAATTTATCTCTTATTTTAAAAAATAAAAATTTGAATAGCTGCTTGGTCTATTCAGATAAGAAATTTTTAACATTTTAAATCAATCATTCACTTTTCAAATGGTATCACAAGTGTTTTTTTAAAAAATATTTGTCTGTCTTCAGTTTTTTGTTGGTTCTTGCAGTTCTAACGCTTGTGATAAACCTTACACTGGAGAAGGTTAGTCTGTAGGTTAAATCTCATGAGATTCTACAGCATATCTCATATCCTTAAAATTTCTTTCCAATCAAGATTTTACCTTATTACTTTCCTTGCCATGGATGTAGCTGTAGAAAAATCCCTCGGCCGAGTTAGGAAATCTGTGCTCTACTTGGGCCTGCCACTGTTCTGCAGGGTGACCTTGGAAAGGTCATTTAACACCCCTGACCGTCAGCTTCATTGGTCCAGTGGGTTAATGCAACAGTCTACCCACCTCAAAAAGTCTGTGTGGAGGTCAGATGAGTTGAAACCTGAGATGTAACATGTTGTACAAACTCAAGACATGAGCATAATTAGCCTGGTTCTCTCATCCCTTAGTGTAGATTTGTATCATGCTGCTTAATTTCTAGGACTACAGGTAGGTTGAAAAGCTTTGCCCTCTCTCCTTAATGTTAGTGTCAGAAAAATTTAATGCAGTTTTTACGTTTGTGTGTTTTTTGCTGAAGTATTTCCCACATGTATTGTAATTAAACCGGTATTAACTGTTTGAGTGATTTTCCCCCCTACGATACCCAGGGGTACTGTGTTTCCGTTCCTGTTTATAACTCTATTCCTGTGTGGTTTCTGAGAAATGCTATGTGAGTAAAGAATGATGCTCTAATATTAGGTTCCATGAAATCATTATATCGCTACAGAAGAAGGAAAGGCGTGACTCACAGAGATAACTGTTTATCAGAGGGAGGGAATGCATGTACTATTTAAGCATGGTTTTAAGTGAACAATAAAAGACATTATTTGGCTATTCTAGGAGATGTTTTTGATTGTGAGTCAAATTATACTTGTTTCTAAAATATTTCCATATCACCCGACTTGGACTTTTCTCTAAATAGTGTCACTACAGGATATCAACATGAAAAAAGCTTTCAAAAGTTCCACAGTCCAAGACCAGCAGGTGGTTTCAAAGAACAGCATTCCTAATCCTGTTGCTGACATTTACAACCAGAGTGATAAACCACCTCCTCTGAATATCCTTACACCATACAGGTACGGCTTTGTGTACCCCCAGAGCCTTTTCAGTGTAAATAAGTTGAGAGAGGCGAGCAGTGCGGTGAAAATATCTTTTCAGACTTTGAGAACGATAATTGTGGTGTTAGCCACAGTGAAATTAGTTATTTACAGAATTGCTGAAGTCTGAGTCTTTCAAAATATAAATAAGTTTACCAAGAGAAGCGGGAGCGCTCATGTTAGCTTTTAAATGCAGATATCTAAAGCAGAAGTGGGCACATTATGTAATAACCCTGTGTGATTGTGTTGTTCCTCGCGTTCAAAATCAAGTTTAAAGGAACTGCATAATTCACTTCTAATGCAGCAAAACACCTGTCTCAGCATTTCAGCCCTGCAGACATTTGTTATTGAATTCAGAAAAACATGTTCTACAGCATTAGAGGTTTCTAAGAGTGAATATATAGTCAAGAAATTAACCTTCTGTGTGAAGTGGTAGGACACATCATTAGGACCAAACTTCCAGGAAAAAGAATGGAAAATGTGCAAAAAATGAATATTAAGAAACTAACTAAAAATGCCCTTTAGAACTCCTCTCCTCCCGCTGGCCACATCCGTGTGTTCTCTCCCGTTTCATGTACTTCCCTGTACTTCCCTGTCTTTTCACCCCACTGTCGCGCTCACTGGTCCAGCTTCTGGTGAGCTCAGTCAGGCTGGTGGTGGGGTCCCCACGGTCCCCCAGGATTAGCTCTGCTGGGTAGTACCCCTGCAGAGGCCTTCCTGAAATCACTGTGTCCTTCACGTCCATTATTGCCCTCCTGGGCCCAGTGGCCCTTCTCAGAGAGTGCCCAGAGGTTTTTTGGGTCTGAATTAACTATCCTTCCGCAGGGTCCAAAAGGAGACGTTTGGAGCTGTGCTTTGTTGCGGCTCTGCTAGTAAAGCAGTAATTCAGACTGCATCCCTGTCTTTCAGCATGGACAGAAAGATTCTCCAAAAAATGTAATAGAGATTCCATGGAAACCATGATGGGAGAGGACCAGGGTCCACATTTTTGTATGAAACAAGCATACTTTTCTGGAGGTTTTAGCACACTCACTTAAAGATGTAGATGAATAGTGGTATTGTAAGCCTAACGTTTTAACTTGTGACTTTGCTTTTGTTCAATAGACATTTTTCTGGGACAATTTCAGTTTTACTTATTAGCCCAGAGCCATGAGAACTCAGTAAAATTTTCCTAAGAAACCTCACTAAATACATTGTTCTAAAGGAAAAAAGAAACCCAGAAAATTCAATGAACCACTTGTATTTGATTATTCAAGATCATGATTAAATATTTGTGGTGATTTAAAATGTTTAATTGCATAAAAAATGAATCGACCTTTATATATTATATTATTGTGTGTTTACTCAGTTTTATGGAAAAGAAAAATGTCTGACTTTTTAGTAGTATTTAAGAATAGTAGTGCCAGCTCAAATCTACTTTTTATTAATACAGAAATGTTTGGGGTAAGAAAACACATAAACTTTTGCATTTGGACTTAAATATGACACAGTCACAATGCAGTCCTAAATATGAGATGTACAATGTGACTGAAAAATCGAATGTTTAGTTGCGATAAACATGGGACATTTCTGCTTATGTTCTGATGTCAGGGTTAACATTTGCTTAAGTTATTAAACATATTTATTCCGTTAAGTATTAGCTCCATTTTTGAAAAAAAGAAGGTGCATTTTATACATCTTAAAATTGCAGCAAGTTCCTGCTCAGTTTTTCTGTCTTCACCTATATTGAAGGCCTAGTATCTTAGGGAAATAATTTATATTTTTCACAATAATGTTATTGATAAAATCTCAATAGTGCAGGTTGCTTCTCACTTAGCAAATTTGGAAAAGAAAGGATTTTAAGTAATTAAAGTTTAAAGTACAGAGTGAATTGTGCTGATTTGTTAGCGACTTTAAGGCAGAGCTACCAGATGACCCTCATGAAAGCCTGGGTCTCTTTATTTGATGCTGCGAAGCTTACAGAACACAGCATAGCAGGAACTTCAAGACCAGGTTTCCTTGAGTAATTCATGTCACTTTCTTTGACTGTGTGGCCACAAACTCTTTTCTATACTCATTTCTCTGATTTTTTTTTCTTTCTCTGTATGCCTTAAATGACTAATTGAAATGCTAATTTTAAAAAATAAATTTATTTTGGGCTGCATTGGGTCTTCGTTGTGGCGAGCAGGGGCTGCTCCTCGTTGCGGTGCGCGGGCTTCTCATTGCGGTGACTTCTCTTGTTGCGGAGCACGGGCTCTAGGCACACGGGCTTCAGTAGTTGCAGCACACGGGCTCAGTAGTTGTGACTCACAGGCTCTAGAGCGCAGGCTCAGTAGTTGTGGCACATGGGCTCAGGTGCTCCACGGCGTGTGGGATCCTCCCAGACCAGGGATCGAACCTGTGTCCCCTGCATTGGCAGGCGGATTCCCAACCACTGCGCCACCAGGGGAGTCCCTGACATGCTAATTTTAAATGTAAATGTTTTGCCTTCTCTTGAAGGTAATATACAGGCCAGATACTTTTTAAAGCATTAGTAGAATAAATAGAGTGTTCCCTTCTTATCATGATTATTTTGAGCTTTGCTATCTATTGATTTATATTACAACTTTGGATTCATATTGGCTGCATTCTTATTGGCTTTATGATAAATGAATAACTTATATAAAGACTTGGGGCTTCCCTGGTGGCACAGTGGTTAAGAATCCACCTGCCAATGCAGGGGACACGGGTTCGAGCCCTGGTCCGGGAAGATCGCACATGCCGTGGAGCAACTGAGTCCGTGAGCCACAACTACTGAAGCCCGTGTGCCTAGAGCCGGTGCTCTGCAACAAAGAGAAGCTACCGCAGTGAGAAGTCCGTGCACAGCAACGAAGACCCAATGCAGCCCAAAATAAATAAATAAATATTTTTAAAAAAGACTTGAAGTATGTTTTAGAATATAGTAATTGTAGCAGTTCTTGACAATGAAATGGCTACAAGTGAATTTTCTTTGCCGGTTACTTCCATTTAAAAAACTATCTAGGTCATCACTTTTTATCCTAGTTACATTTATACACCATGAACCTTTTGCTCCTTTCCTAGTTGAATTGTAGACATTGGGCAAACCTGATTAAGAGAAAAGCACAGAGTACTTGCTAATTTTTATCCTAATAACATTGTCGCTCCAGAGCAGAAGTGAATGTATATATATACTAAGAATCCATCCATCTGTGTGTGTAGCCCCCATTGGAATAAACAGAACATACCTTAAAATAACTGTGGAACTAAATCTTGCTGGTTACGAGCCATGTTGTGATTTGGGCAGCACTTGGCTATACCGAAATCTAAATGTGCAAGAGTAGCTTTTACTTCATTATTCTAGAAAAAAAGCGCTGTTCTTGCATGTTCACACATTCTTCCAAATAAGGAAAATTGGGAGACTTAACAGTGTATAAGGACAGTTCAAATTCCTCACGTAGATGTTATCTCATGATTTAGAATTAACATTAATGTTTACCCCATATGAAACTCTCTAACGACCTTTTCTCCCCTCCGACTTGTAATACATTGGTTTATAGAGATGATAAAAAGGACGGGCTGAAGTTCTATACTGATCCTTCCTATTTCTTTGACCTCTGGAAAGAAAAAATGCTACAGGACACAGAAGACAAAAGGAAAGAGAAAAGACGTCAAAAGGTAAATAATTCTAGTATGGGAAACATGCGTATAAATGTGTAAATGGGATTCTCCCTTAGAAATTAGAAGTTTAAAATCAGTAAATTCTTTAAACGGGATGTTGAATTTCGTGAAGTTTTTTTAGAGGTTGCATTTGTCACATGAAGATACCATTCAGTCTAACACAGTAATACTATTTTCAGTAAATACTGTTGATTTGTTCTCTAATACTTGCTTTGCTTTAATAAATACAGTGGCTGAAATTTCAGTTTTGTTCGGAACTGTGGTTTATAACTTTTCTCTTGCTCTTCAAATTTCGTCAAGTAGTCAACATTCCATATCAGTTAGAATTTTCTGCTTTGGTCTTTTTAACCTTATTAATTGTTGGGTTGTCACCTAACTGTAATTAAGACCGTGGTGAGAGGCTCATATTGGATTGAAAAGCGTGTGTGATCTGATTTGGAGGAGGGTAGTATTTACTAAAAATGAGATTCCCTTTGGTGGGGTGGTCGTAGGCAGGAGAATTGCAAGTTGGAAGGTTGAGAGACATCTGTACTGCAAACGCTCTTGGGAGGACAAACCCACTCTCAGATTAAGGAACTTCTGCTTTGAAAATTATCCCTTTGGGGCCCAGAAATTAGACTTAAACCATTGAAAATCAGAGTTAACTCTCCAAAGGCAGGTATTTGCCAAGCCTTTTATATGTGAGCTGTGTTTTAAAAAATGACCACCTGCTTTGTTTGACAAATATTAGGGTGTGTGAATTAAGAGCTTAGCATGTTGTGGGCTGGCTGCCTGAAGGTTCTGAGACATCTAGTAGGTGTATTGGCCCAGTAGGAGTGACAGTTCGAGATGGAAGAGAACTTGAGATTTGAAAACAGGATTTAGGAAAGGGAACATGGAAATAGGTTGCAGACTGCAAGTGTGAGAGGTTACCACGAATTCTGGGAGAGAATTCCACAGACTTGGTTATCTGTGTGCACTTCTCGTGCTGATGGGTTGGGGAGATTTAATGGGAAATCTTCGAAGAGTTGCTGGGTATTCACGTGGAGAAATATCCAAGCAAAGAAGCTGCAAAGTGTTCAGGTGAAGAAAAAGAAGATACTAATCTCTCCAAAGGAAAAGGAACAGAGATTTAAAGCCCTGTTGGTCTGAATCCCCGAACTTTTTTATGGTAACAGGGCAAACCCCCAAGTACTTTTAAGAGTACTCTCCTTTAAAAATCTCCTGCTTTTAAAGTGGCCTCCCAGGATTTCCTAGAAGCATCAGTGATACTTTTGACAAAAATATTTAACTTTTTTGCCACTGTTCTTTAGTCTTAATCTACTCTGTTTACTGTGTCTTCAAAATTATTTGTCATTTCCTTGGCAGTTTTGTCTCATTCCATATTCCTCAAAGACATAAAATTCTGATGAGAATTTCTTATTCATTCATTTTTATAATGGTTCTCCTTTGAATGGCTTGTAAATGCTGTGATAAAAAAGAAAGGATTATCACCCGCATGGAGATGAAAATATAGCGGGGGAAACAAACATTAGATAATCATGCTGTCCTTTGGAACTCATAAAGAGGGAAAGAAATTTGAAAATTTTAATACAAATCTGCTTTATATAGGAACAGAAGATGAGGCAAGATATCCTTAATTTCCCAGGATTTTAGAAACCCAAAAGTCACTTTCACTTTGGAACAGACAATTCTATCTGAAGGAAGAATTAGTTTAGAAAATTTGGGGATAAGACATCCATTGTTTCTGAACATTAAATTTCCTTGGTTTGATGGTCTAAAAACATTTTTTTTTAAGTTATGCAAATAATTATGTCGTTGTAAGGCTGTAGTGACAGTGCTGGGAAGGAGAAGCCTTGGGGGAGGTGGCAGCAGCAGGTGGGGTGACAGTGCAGAAGGTGAGGTGGTGAGTTGAGGAAGGCGTCTCGGTGTTGCTCACTGAGGTGCAAGGACTGATAGCAGAAGTTAGCTACAGAGTGAGCGTGTGTGCGACTGTGCGTGCATGTACGTGAGAGGGGATGCCGGAGGCGTGCTGGGCGGACGGAGGGGCTTTCAGGTGTTGATAGGAGCAGCTAGGATCATCCTGGGGCAGGAAACAGCTTGCAGTAGTCTCAGGATTTTAACGTGGGCAGCGTAGTTGAGATGCAGATACCTCATGGTTAGCATTTTAGTATAGTTGTGTGTGTGTGTGTGTGTGTGTGTCGGGTGCGTGTTGATGGGTAGACTGGAGGCTAAACCATTGTAAAGAAAGTGGCAGATATAACACTTATCCCTGAATATGCCAGCATACATCTCTTAAAAGTAAGGGTGATAGTTACTAATTAGTGTAATACAGTGACGCTTGAGTGAGATGTATATTGAGGTCTCCCTTCTTTTTTCTCTTTTGGTTTTAAAAGTGTTCACACAATACATGCCAGTTGTAAAATGCCCCACCCACCCTGAAGTAAACACGTTCGTTTAGAAAATTTGGGGGCGAGTTTCTCCCTTGCCCAGGCATAACCACCCTCTGGTAACACATGTGCATACTTTTCGGCCTTGTAGGGCGTTCATAAATACATGTGTACACACTTCACGGAGTATTTTTTATTCCTAGAATTGACCTGTATACACACACACACAGACATATACATACAGTGACGTAATAAAGGTGTACTTCATTCTTTTTAATAGTTGTGTCATATTCCAAAGTTCGGAGGCTTCATAAACTATTTACCCGTTACCAAATTAATGAACACTTAGGTTGCTTCTAAACTGTTGCTGTTACAGCACTGTAGGGGGTACCTGTGCTCATGTGCACATATTTCGTCAGAGTAAATTCCCAGAAGTGCAATGTGAACTTGAAAATTTGAAAGATACCATCCTATTGCTCCTGACCCTTTAAGGACTGAACCAGTTTATACTCCTCACAGGCCTCCTCCAGTCCTGAAGATTATTATTATTATTTGGCATTATCTTCATTTATTTAAAAATTTTAAAAAAATTTTATACAGTTTTTAAAGGTTACTTTCCATTTATAGTTACTACAAAATATTGGCTCTATTCCCCATGTTGTACATACATCCTCGAGCCTGCCCTACACCCACTAGTTTGCACCTCCCCCTCCCCCATCCCTATGTGCCCCCCACCACTGGTAGCCACTGGTTTGTTCTCTGTATCTGTGAGTCTGCTTCTTTTTTGTTATATTCATTAGTTTGCTGTAGTTTTTAGATTCCACGTATAAGTGTATCATACAGTACTTGTCTTTCTCTGTCCGACTTACTTCACTGAGCATAATGCCCTCCAAGTCCATCCATGTTGCTGCAAGTGGCATTATTTCGTTCTTTTTTGTGACCGAGTAGTATTCCATCGTATATATGTACCACATCTTCTTTATCCATTCATCTGCTGATGAACTATTATTATTTTTTGATGAGCTTCCCCACCCCCCAAAAAATCGAATACGAATTGCACATCTTTCCGTGTCTTTATTAACACTTGGCATGTGTTCTGTGAATTTCACGTTCACGTCGTCTGCCAGCACATCACTTGAGCCTCCTGGGTACCTGGGCTAACAGCTCCCCTCCTCTCCCATGGGCCTCCTCTCCTTCTGGACACCTGAGCAGCTTTCTGCCCAGCATGCCTGCCTCTCCCCGTGGACTCTGTCCCCAGCACAGGGGCTCCTCTCACGTGCCAGCCCCTCCCCTCTCAGTCTTCATGGTTTCCCGTTGCTCTTGGGATAAAGAACAACATTTCTACGCAGCCTTCAAGGTGTTACCCACCGTTCGCCCGAATTCACACTCGCCTTCTGTCGCTTCTCCTGGCGAGATGCTGTCCCATGGCCTCTTGAGTGCGTCTGCCCCCCTCCTCTGCAGGACTCAGGCCTCCTCACCCTGCAGAGCTCGTCCCAGCCTCTCGGGCACCCTCCCTGACTTCCAGACCGGACAGCGTTCTCTGTGTAATACATTCGTGTTGTTGCACATTTCATAATTGTGCATTTACCCGTGTGACTCTGGGCTTCCCCGCTGGACCTCAAGCTCCATGAGGGCAGATCCTTGTCTTTTGTTGTTTGGCGTTTGTACCGTCCGGGCCTGGCAGGTGCTGGGACGTAGTGAGCACCATCGCTCACCTGCACGTGATCATTCAGTCCGCGTTTACCGAGCGTGGACCCTCTGTAGAGCCGTGCGTGGAGGTGCCGTGAGGGGAGCGTAGGACTTAAAGGCGCATAGTTCACCTCCCTAAAGGTCAGCAGATCTCACGGGGGAAGCAGGAGGGACGTAAACACACGTAGAAGTAACTGTCCTCACCTTTAAAGAAGCACCTGCGTAGGACCCAAGTTATTTATCGAAGACATTTTTGCTGGCAAAGTAGGGCTGGAGCAGGAATGATTCTTTGTATGGGAGGGAAGGTAAGTTCTTATCTTGTTTTTTTTTGTTAAGCTAGTTGCAGGGTTCGCTTAAATATTCTGCAATAACCTTTTCAAACTGAAATGGAGCATTTAAAATTATGCTTTGAAAGATGACTGCACGTTAACAAGTCAGAATGGTGTAGGGGTGGGAAACGATTTCTCTGTCTGGTGCGGGCAGGTATCTCATGAGTATAATAGGGATCTAAAAGGTGTCATACGTTGAAAACGAGCTAAATCCTAGTGAAGTGAGAATTCTTGACCAAAAATGATGGTAAGCGACTCTTGAAGTTGCAGCACGGTAACTCTGATGTGTCGACGTTAAATCGTTAGGTATGTGTTATCTTGGTCGGGTCTGAGTTGGGTAAGCATGTTAGAACGTTCTTGACCCGGGAGTGATGGAAACGGGCCTGCCTTGCCTGCACGCCAGGCTCGTGGCTGCCGGGGCCGCTGCACTAACCCGCTCTTTTCCTTCCCTCTGTCTCGGCACGCTTGCCTTCCTTCCCGGACGTCAGGAGCAAAAGCGTATAGATGGCACAACCCGGGAGGTGAAAAAGGTTAGAAAAGCCAGAAACAGGCGCCAGGAATGGAACATGATGGCGTATGACAAAGAGCTTAGACCCGACACCAGGCTGTCGCAGAACGTTCACCACGGAGCATCTTCCGAGGGATCCCTGTCCCCAGACACTAGGTGTGTGTGCGTGTGTGTGTGCAAAGCCGGCCTTGGCTTCCCTGTAAATGGAAATGCACGGTAGCATTGTGCTTCTGTGGCCCACAGTGTGTTTCCAAACTTTCCTTAAAAATGAACGGTATATATGCTTTGACTTCGAAATAATAGTTTACAGCAGTTTTCTATGACGTTGGGTTACTTTGTGTGATTTTCTGTCTCTCTGGCTTAACTTGAGCATTCCATTAACCTAGATGTACTGTTTTAACATTGATTCTGAATTTGGGCATAGTGACTGCCTATACTGACCCTTTTAATTTTAATAATCATTTAATTCTCTCTCTGCCTCTTTTGCTTAGAATGTTGCCTTTCCTTTGCCACTTGGTATCTGAACCGATTGGTAGGTGGTGGCTGATGTGATCAAGGAATAACTGTTGTTCTTTTTGATAACCTTTTCTAAAAGTGATGAACAAAGATTTTTTTCCTTCAGTTCTCTCATCTTATGTATTCTAACTGCAGGAGGAGAATTCTGTTGAAGTTTATTTTAAAAATTTGTTAGCAATTAAGTAAAAATCTCTCTTGCAGATGTGAAAGATGTGGTCAGTAAGCAGCATTTATCCCAAAAGGGCTTCACTGAAGGAGAAGAACTGACCAGTCAATTGTAACTTACGGTTAATTTCCTATTTCTGCTTCTGTAAAGTTGGAGTCTTCCCGTCAGTGTTTAAAAATGTGAATAGAGAATTCTTACGTGATTCAAGGATGTTTCACAAACAGCAACAACCTGGACCTTGCGTTAGATCTGGGTTTGTTTTCTTTTTATGTTTGTCTTTATTAACCTCAGTGTTTAGCACAGACTGCCAGGTGGAAGATGCTTTTAATATTTGGTGGTTACAGCCCTATAGGTACTCCTACCCCACAAGGGCTGTCAGTCATTTTCTATGAGGCAGGTCTAGGTCATTCTTCTGTACAAGCTGTGATCGGTTAGCTATTAGAGAATTATTGGAGCTTTAACTGAGCCCTGGCCTCAAGTTTTAATCTTTATGTCGGTTTATTTCTGTGGAAAGTAAGAATGATGACACACTTGTGCCCATAGTTCTTTGGGTGGGAGAAGTGCTTGAACTTGATAGCTCCCAGGAGGGCCATTTGGGTTTTGTTTTTTTACAGCTAACTTAGTTGTGACTGTTGACTCATGCAAAACATATACTTTGTAATTCTCCATATATTCCCTTTCATTTCAGTAGGTAGATGGAAAATGACTTTTTTTAATCCCTCGGTTGAATAATTGATATTTATTCTAGAATCTGAGATTGGATTGTGCCATACTGGGTGTACAATTGATGGATGATATCCCTTAAATTATTTTGGAAATTTTTATTTTTTATTTGACTAAAGTATATCACTATTTTTCTTATTATTAAATAAGATAAACTTTCCATATTTGGAAATTATAGAAAAAATTAAAGTATTCATAATCCTGTTATCCAAAGAAACCACTTTTTTTGCATTTTAGTGTGTTTCTTTCTTTGGTCTTTTTTCTGTAAATGTGCAAATTTTTTTTTTTACAAAAGTGAAATCCTGCTCTGTTTTCTATCTTTTGATTTTTTTAACTTCTTGTATTCATGTTTTAAGTATTACTTAGAAACTCGGTTTTTAGTGGATGTATTCAGGATAACTGAGGGAAATTTGAGTATCAAGTATCATGGTATGTGTGTAAGTTGTTCATATAACTGACATATTTTAAGCCGATTGCATAAACTGATGGTAAGTTTTTACTCTCTTTGTAGATGGTCAGGAATGGTTTGATTCTAAGCGTACGTTTAGGATAAGACTTGATGCAGTGCCTGCCCACTGCTCTCCCCAGCGATCCGGAAGCCCACCGTCCTCGCCCCTTTCCTCCTCCTGTCCTGGGTGTTGCAGACGTCTGACTCTGCCCACCCTCCCACCCACAGAACCCTGCGGGATTCGTTTGATTCTCCCACTGGGTCTCCACTGCTTACACCTACTTCCTCCTGTTTCCATCTTGTCTTCACTCCTCCAAGTTCTCTTTCCCATAACAGATAATTCCTGACGCTCATGCAGCTTCAGGACCACCTGCTCGTGCCCACACTAGTGCCGTGTCTTCTGTGGCTGATTTCTGCCTTCCTGTAGGGGTCCTTGTCTCTCAGAGGTCACCCCCCTCCTCACCTCTCCTCCAGCCCACCGGTGTCCCCTGTACTTGGGCAGTGACCCCTCGAGTGACCGGTCCCGTCTCCCACCCACCCTTCGTCAGAGCCCTGTCCTTCCCGCTCTCCTGCTGTAATTCTTGATGTCGGACATTCACCGCCCGTTCCTTTCCTCCATCCGATTATGCCGTTTGTATTGCCTCCTTTCGGCCCTTTATCACCAAGCTGCTTTACAGGACAGCTTTCCAAATTGTGCCAGAGTATTCCCAGTTCCTGGCTGCTCATCCCGTCAGAAGCACTCCGTGTTTTGTAGATGAGTCCGTTTCCCTTAGAAAGTTATGCCCAGTCTGTGACGTAGCCCCCCCCCGACAGAGCCAAGCACCCGTCGTCAAGGACTCCAGAGTTTTAGGTATTTACGTTTTTAAAATAAGATAAATCTAAATACAGGTCAGAGTCTTCCCCCGTTGAAAATATTTTTAACTCTCTGACCAGCAAGCAGTCGCCATAGTTCAGAAGGCAGTCACACGCACACTGTAACCTAGAGTTTATAGTGCACTTCGGGGAGAAGAAAGTGAGTTACAGGTTATTATTATATTGCAATTAGGGAAGGAAAAAGAAAAAAGCCAGCGATCTTTTGCCATTTAAAGAACTTTTCGGTGTGGTGTGACGCTCCAGGGACACTACTGTCTGAATTCCAAAGACCCGATGTGTGTTTGCCTCTTTCCTTCAGAGGGAGAGACACAAGCTGAATCCTAACAGAAACCAGCAAGTAAGTGTGAGAAAAGTAAGAACGAGAAGAGAAGAGTGGGAGAGAAGGAAGATGGGCATTGAGTTTATGAGTGACGCCAGGAAACTGCAGCAGGCAGGGAGCTCGGGAGACGACAGGACGCCCAGAGGGTTTGTCGCTCCGCTTGTTCTTGGATCGCAGCCTCAGCAGCCCCCTGCTTCGGCGTCACGAGAGGATGTGCCCCCTGTACTGACCACACGTCCCGTAACGCGGGTGACTAACACCCTGTGACGTTGCCGAGCCCTCCCCTCCCCCAGCGGCCGGGTACCAGCATCCTCCTGAACCCTGCTGACTAAAACGAGACGTGCATTCCTTTCAGAGTTTGCCTCCCACCCGTGCGTTCAGAGACAGCAAGAGGGCCTCTGCGCATGGCACCGCACTCCTCCTCTCCTTTTTGGCTAAATATGTTTCTTCTGTTTAAGAAAACTGCGACTCACCGTATCGCATCCTTGATTTCTTTTTCTGTTCTTACTGTTAATATGTATCCGGTTCGTCTGCCATTTGATAAGGTCTCATCATAGGCTCTCAGTTTCGTTGCCCTAAAATCTGAGGTCTCCGATGCCATTTTCAAGTTAAGCACAGTGTGTCTTGCAGCCTCTCTTAGAAAAGAGCCGGCTGCGATGTTGAGGAAGGGGGCTCTGCTGTCTGCCGCTTGCCCGTCCGTGTCCGTCTGATGCACTCACTTCAAAGCTGCGGCTCTGAATCCGCGTAACCCTGGCGCTTGCTGATAAAGTCGTGATTACACTGTCGCTTGTGGGCCTAGACCTAGTTGACGGGAAAGGGAATAAGCGTGTGATTTCTGTGCCTTGGCCGTGTTATTATTCAAATACATGCTGATGCCTGGCAGGGGAAATCTTTTTCACTTACGTCGTTTTCTCCCACCCCTGGTTCTGGCCGTCAGGTCCCACGCGTCGGACGTCACGGATTACTCGTATCCTGCCACCCCCAACCATTCTCTGCACCCGCAGCCCGGGACGCCTTCCCACGGAGCCGGTGACGCACCGCCACGCGGGCCGGCAGCCCAGGCCCCCGAGCACGAGTTCCGGCCCCCGTCGGCCTCGGCCAGGCACCTGGCCCTGAACCGGCCCCAGAAGCCGCCTCCGCCCCCGCCGCAGGCCGCAGAGGCGTCGCAGGCCCCCGCGCCCCTGGCTCCCGCCGACTACGGGTAATTCCCCACTCCCGGGCTCTGACCGTGGCTTGCCATTGCACTGGGGTCTTGCTGTGCGTGGTGGAAGAACTTTCACTGAATAATCACACTGTGGAGGCCAGGATGCAGCCAAGAATGACCGGATACGGATACTGTCAGTCGTGAGAAATCCTGTGTGAAAAAATGCAGTGTCATGCTGCTCCCCCTTTTTATTACAGACAAACCTCAGGTTGGTGTCTGTATTCGCGAACGCACGTTCCCTTTATGTCTGAATGACTGAGCTAAGGCATTGACAAAGGATGAGCTGCCAGTTTTGTGAGCCTGTCCCAGATGCTCCAGTGTCTCTCTGATATGCCGGGCGAACCGCAGAGAACTCGTATCTCAAAGGAGAAAGCTATGCAGTGCGGCACTTGCTACACTTGTACATGTAACCCGGACCTCTTGGTACCCAAATACTCTTCTGCCACCAGGTCCTCTTGTTTTCTGTCGTTCGGGAAAAATTCGAACACCACCTAAACAAAGACCCTCCTGTTTAGCGTTTGTTAATTGAAGCCCCCGCCTGTGTTTTGATAGGCTGTAGTTTTCGCACAACCTCAGTCTTTAAAGAGTTAGCCCCTCCGAGTCAGCGCCCAGGGAAGTTGAAAATGTGTTTCCATCAACAGTGTTTTTCTTCACTCCAGAGCAGCGTGGGTCACATTCTGAATGTATGTCCCTCAGCTCCCTGAGGTTTTCTCCCTGTGGTTGGTTCTCTTTAAGTCAGGATCCCCAGAGTGTGTTCTGTGGCTCTTACCAAGTATCAGGCAGAGAGGGTTTGCGGTCCAGTTGGTTTGGAAAGCTCTTGGCTAAACAGAACTCAGCAGATTTCTTGGCTTGGAGGGGTTTTCAAAGCTTTGGATGTTCTGATGGGCGTCGTGGGCTTGGGGAATTGCCATGGAGACGCGATATAAAGTACAGAATTTTCCAATCTGATTGGCCACAGAACCCTTGTAAGATGGGTTTTCAAGCCCCCACTTCTGAGATGCCTCGTGCAAAGGATGCATTTGTGCTGCCTTCTTAACCTCTGCAGTCAGCTGTTCCAGTGTTCCACAGAAAGTTACGTTTTCAGTGGTTAACTTTCTGGTGCACGTCAGTAGATGCTCTTGAATTCCGACCTAGGGATTTATGTGGTCCTGTGGTCCAAAGCGTGTATGTTCGTGTCCTGCAGTGTTGTAAATTCAGCTGCCAGTGTGCGTCTTGTCCGGGGAGGCCTCTCTCCGAGGCGTGCGGGAACCTCCGAGGTTGGGACCCTGGGTTGCTCTTTGGTGACTCTTGTTTCGTGTCTCCGCCAGGATGCTCCCGGCACAGATCATGGAGTATTACAACCCCTCAGGACCCCCGCCGCCGCCGCCCCCGCCCATGATCCCTTCCGCACAGACTGCCTTCGTCAGCCCCCTCCAGATGCCCACGCAGCCCCCCTTCCCAGCGTCCGCCGGCCCCTCCTACGCGGGTCCTACCCACCCTCCCTCCGGTGGGCTGGTGGTCACGGCCCCGCCCCCCCCGGGCCCCCCGCCGCCGCCACCGGGCCCTCCAGGTGCCGGCTCTTCGCTCTCCCCCTCCCCGATGCACGGCCCGCCTGGAGCCGAGGCAAAGAGGCCGGAGGCTGCGCAGCCGCCCGTGAGCGACGCCCGGAGCGACCTCCTCGCTGCCATTCGGATGGGTGAGTGCGCGTCCCGGGACGCTGCCCCCTGTCCCGGCGGCTGCAGCCTCGTCTGCTTCCAGGGACCCCCTCTGCCCCAGAGGGCCGGTAGAAGAGGGTTGAAGGAGCCTTGTTTGGTTTTCTTTTTTCTTAATAGTGGATACATTTGTTTTTCAGTGCAAAGTAAGCTCAGTGATAAAGCACTGAATTCAGGAAAGCTTTACTTGAGCAGAAACGGATAATAAAAATGATCATTAGTTAATTGGATCTTTTTTCTCTGCGTTCTACTCTAAGGGCCAAAGTATAAATGAAAGAAAATGAGCTCATGTCAGTGATTTAGTTTTTTTAGAAACCTAGGATGTAACTTACTTAGCCTTTTCATATTTTTAGTTTGATGTGCTAAGCCAGTAGATTTCCAACATTTATTTAAGTAGCAAAACCCTTGTCAGGTGAAGGTCCTACACCAAACCCCAGAGCATGAAACCTTAAGAGGTGGAGCGTCTCTGGTCAGATCAGGGCGGGGAGCTCTTGTATGCATTGACGTTACTGACGCACGATGATTTTGTCAAGAAAAAAGTCCCAGAGTCAGAATACCTCACTGATCACGCGTTTGGGGTCCTGGTAGGACAGTGTTTTGCTTTTTGACACCTGTGAGCCTTGTCCAATGAGAGGGATCCGTAACCTGGATCTGTCAGAGGAAACCTCTGAGGGGCCCACATCGAGGGACGTCCTACAAAAACATGAAGGTCGTAGAACGCAGAGATTAAGGGAGGTTAATGAAACGTGGCAAGTAATGTAACAGGTGAGATCCCATGGCGGATCCCAAACCTGGTGGAAAACTTTTTTCGTTTGTTATATTAGGTCTATTTGCAAAATTTAAATAAAATTCATAGAATAGATGGTACTTTTTTTTTTTTTTTTTTTTTTTTTTTTGCGGTACGCGGGCCTCTCACCGCTGTGGCCTCTCCCGTTGCGGAGCACAGGCTCCGGACGCGCAGGCTCAGCGGCCATGGCTCACGGGCCCAGCCGCTCCGCGGCATGTGGGATCTTCCCGGACCGGGGCACGAACCCGTGTCCCCTGCATCGGCAGGCGGACTCTCAACCACTGCGCCACCAGGGGAGCCCGAATAGATGGTACTATTGTATCTCTGCTGATAGTCTGATTTTGATCAATTTTTTTTTTTAGGAAAGACACATGAAGTATTTTAGGGGCAAAGGGACATCATATGCCACTTAGCTCTCAAATGGTCCAGAAAAAAAGTATGTGTGTGTGTGTAAATGAGAGCGAAAGAGGATAAATTTGGTCAGATGTTATCAGTTGGGGAATCTGAGTAGGTTATATGGGAACGTTTTTCTACTAGTCTTACGGCTACTTTAGAGGTCTGAAATTACTCTGAAAGAAAAGGTTAAGGAAATAACACAGCACATTGTTAGATATCCCATTTTGTTACTTACAAAAGTAAGAGAGTAAGATGATTGCGATCTCATACCCATTTTCAACGGTAATTGTTGAAGTTGAGCTTCCTCACTTACCTCGCCCTCTTAGCCAGAAACTTGGCTCTGTTTCCCAAGCCTTTGGGTTCCAGGCTGTCCAGGAACACGGTCCACTATGGGGGCCACCGGCCACCGTAAATCTACCTTGAAACAGCCTCTCGTGCCCGGTGGCTGCCAGGTCAGGCTGTGCCGTCCTGGAGTTTTCTTTCACGGTGCTCGTGTGCACTGAAATTGTAACTGACTTTCTTACATTTCAACGCATCGCTGTAAAGAACCCTATGACTTTGCACATTCCTTTTTTCTTGCTCATGAAACTCTGTTTCCCAAGCTTCTCCCCTCAGATTTCTCAAGTTTTTTCTGAGAATGTCAGTAGGGAGAACAGCAGCCGGGTAGACTTCCCTGTCCGTTCTGTGTGATTGGAGCAGTAAGCCGAGGGGTGTCATTCTAAGCCGTGTCCCGTGTATCCAGGAATTCAGCTGAAGAAGGTGCAAGAACTGCAGGAGCAGGAAGCCAAGCGCGAGCCCGTGGGCAACGACGTGGCCACCATCCTGTCCCGCCGCATCGCCGTCGAGTACAGCGACTCGGACGATGACTCGGAGCTGGACGAGAACGACTGGTCCGACTGAGGCTGGCGCCCAGGGCACCGGGCTGGGGAGTGTGCTGACGATTTCTGTGGCCCCGGCGCCCACATAGTGGTATTATAATCCCGTAGCTTAGCGACTTTTGTATCGATAATGTGAGATTGCTCTTGCACATGCAAAAATTCTGGGTTTTTCAGTATTTACTGTGGAATACTTAAGTGCCACGAAACGTAGCAAACCGTGCTGCACACGAGGAAATAAGCTGTAACTATTGCATTGTCCTGAAAACAGCCTTCTGCTTCCTTTCTCCTGGCCATGAAAGTACTTAGTGCAGTTTGGGTTCACTCCCCTTGATCATTAGAATCCTGCAGACTCGCTGTGTGTTTGTGAAGCTGCCTGATGTCTGGTCTTTGCAAGATTAATGACTGCGTCAGACTGATGTCTTCCCATCAGTAAGTGATACTGTTTCCACTTCTTTTTTTTTTTTTTTTAAATGTGTTTCAGAAGAAGTTGGTTCTAGAGAGAAAGATTTGACAAGTAGGAGAATTAGACGTTTCTGTTTTCAGTCTCTCGGCCTGGTAGCCTCTGTGCGTTGGAACGCTCTGTTGAAGAATTGCGTTTCCTTTGCTCACTCTTGTGAAATGGGAACTTGGCCCTTTGCAGGCAGGATCCCCTGTGGGCACCCATGGAGTCGGTGCTTGTTGAGGAGTTTTGTAAGAGGTTTCAGCAGTGCAGTCGTAATGAAAGTGGAGAACAGCCCTTCTTCCTTCAGGGCCACTGCCGTGTGCGACGGCACGCAGAACCCTTGGCAGTCCTTGCAGCTCGGGTGCCAGCCTGCCCGGACCCGGGTGGCCCCGGGTGCAGAGCCCTGTACAACCTCTCTTCCGGAGCCATGTGCCA
This sequence comes from Monodon monoceros, assembly GCF_005190385.1. Taxonomy (NCBI): domain Eukaryota; kingdom Metazoa; phylum Chordata; class Mammalia; order Artiodactyla; family Monodontidae; genus Monodon; species Monodon monoceros. The sequence continues at coordinate 70,953,565 of NW_021703785.1, read as the reverse complement.
AGTGAGGCCACGTGGAGGCCTCGGTGCTGCCGAGGAGGGGCCAGGTGGCACCTCGCCCCACCTGGTCTGAATCCTGACAGCTTCAGTTTAGGTGAAAGGAGACTTGGGCAGCTTTGCACCTTTCCTGGTGCTATGGCCATTTAGGGACCCAGCACGAGTAGGGCCTTCGCTCTGTCCTAGAGGCACATCGGTCCCTTTCCCACACGGTCGTCAGCACACGAGGCTGGACCAGGTACCTCAGAGGAGAGTCGCCCCTTCGCTGGAGCAGGTCATGTCCCTTCCTTGTCCCCTCCCACGTGGTGACACGTGAGCCCAGGCAGATTTTCCTGCCCAAGGCAAACCCCTGGGAAACTCATGAATGAGAGCTTACATTCTGTAATGCTGGGTGAAGGGTAACTGCTTGTTTGGAAGGAATAAACATCCCAGGCTTTGATCTCAGATATAACTTCACAGATGTACGAGACACTTTACCCACTGAGCAGTTCTTTCGTCTGTACCGTGTGTCAAACGGACTGTGGGTCCTAGTGACTCTCAGTTGTGACCCAGGAATCTGTAGCTGAGACAGAGGTGTTTGGGTGGATGGCAGAATGTCAGCAGGACCCCGACTGCCGGGATTTGTTAATGAGTTCTCCTCGGGACGTCACTGGCCCCCCATCACGTCTGTGTCCCCGAGGGACACTTGTGGCCTGTGGAAGGTCGTGGTCATCCTGTAAGGCCAGCCTGACGGGCTTTTAGTCACCTAGGTTGGAACTCTGAAAAGCCTCAGGTCTGTATTACCTTTCCCAGTGCCCGGGCCAGGTTATCTGAGTCTTTTCAGCTAAAGCCAGCTGTCTGGGCACGTGGTTCTTGATTGAGTTTCTGTGTCTTGGAGCTCGTCACCATACGTTTATTGCCTGTAAGTAGTAGTTATTAATGAACTTCTCAGTTTCTCTCTTTAATTTCTCTCCTTTTTTTTTTCCCAATGTGGAGGCCAACTGTGTTGGCATTTTCCTTGGGACTTCTACCAGTTTTGATTGTATTTTGTCTTTCTTATAATATTTTGTCTTTAGCTTTACTTTGGATAAGGAATCACCTGTGTCATTCTAGAACTTGCATTTGGTAATGCTTCTTTGGTTTTTTTTATGGCCCTTCTGTCCTCAGGATGGAGAGAATGCGTAAAGCTACTATCCATGTCAGGATTTCTTCTCTTTATATCTCATTACGATAAAATTAGTGGCACTTTATCCGTAAATATTCATGAGCCTGTTAAGTATTGGTTGTCTTCCTGTAGTTTAATTAGCAAGTTATTTTCAACTTGATATTCTGACTAGTGAAAGAGCTTTTGCCCTGATGTGTTATGTAGCCTTTAACAGAAGGGGAGAGGACTAAAATCCAGTGTAGATTATTTTTTGCAGTATTTTTCTCAGCGCATTTGATTTATTCTAAAAATGAAATCCAGACTTTTTCTAATATGATAGTACATGAAAAGGAAAAAGTGACTATTTTGAATTGTCCGTTCTCATTTTCAAAAAGTATTTACAAAACAGATGGAGAAAAACATGTAAATGCATCCCTCATATCCATGGATTTTACATTTTAAAGTAGTTGTATGTTGTAAGGTTATTTTAAATTGTCCCGTTTCCCCCAGTGTGTATTTAGTTTAATTTCTTACAAGCTTTTCCTCATGTCATAGATCAGGCAGAGGGATGAGAAGATTCCTCAGAACCACCCATGATGTGGTTGATTTTCTGTTCTTGGCCCCAAACCATAAGATTTGGTCACTTATGGTTTTCTTCAGTAAAAGTATACTGTTGGAGAATTAGCATTTTCATTTCAGTAAATTTTTAGAATATCGAAATCTTTTCTGAGCACCAAGTGGCTAGGTTGTGAAAGTTTTGTAATAATTTGCAGCTGAAATTCATGATACATTTTCATCCTTTGAACACTCATGGGAATGTGTCAGCGACAGTAGCAAGTAATTTTTGTTTTCTAAACCAGAGTCTGTCATCTTGCAGTATCACCAATGCTGTTGTACATTGAATTTAAAGTGGTATAAAAAAAAAAAACCTCCTAGTAAACAATTTTTATCTGTTTGTATATCTTACTATAGATTATGTACAAGTAACATCTAAATAAAATTACACTTTTAACCCTAAACACTTTTGCTTATTTATAACAGTGTTGTATGTTTAATCTTTGGCGGGGACGTGGGTGGGGGGGAAGTTGGGGGTTGGGTGGGGCTTTTTTTTTTTTTTTTTTTTTTTGCGGTACGCGGACCTCTCACTGTTGTGGCCTCTCCCGTTGCAGAGCACAGGCTCCGGACGCGCAGGCTCAGCGGCCATGGTTCACGGGTCCAGCCGCTCCGCGGCACGTGGGATCTTCCCGGACCGGGGCACGAACCCGTGTCCCCTGCATCGGCAGGCGGACTCTCAGCCACTGCGCCACCAGGGAAGCCCAAGGGTGGGGCTTTTAATTAGCATTTTCATTATTAGGTAACAGAAGATACTGCTCTGATTTCCATTTAAATTTCTGCACAATTCTTGTGTAGCCAAGAGTTCAGGTTGGATTCTCGAGTGAGTCGGGAAAGCACTGGTATAGTTAGAAAGAAGAAGCCGTTCCCAGAGCAGGAAGCAACCTGCCCAGAAGACAGAGGCGTCTCGACTGCATCCAGTCTCGGTTATCATAGCGACTGATACTCTGGAGCATTGATTGCTTCTGAGATGCTTCCATTTAACCTTTGAAAGGGGCATTCTCTCTGCTTCCTGTGGGAGGGAACAGAGTGAAGATCAGCTGCTGGCCCGGGGAAGGTTCTCGGGGGATCTGGACTGCAGCATTGCAGGGGGTCGGGGGGTAAGAGGGGCGCCTTAGCGGGAGCAGGCTGGCGTCGAGGCTGCTGTGGCCGCTGCCCCGAGCTGCCCGTGTGCATGGTGTGCTCCGCGTGTGCTACGTTCCTCTGCATGTCCTGAGACCCTCCCGGCACGGCCCGACCCCTCAATGGCGAGCCCCTGCTTGTGCAGTGATTGGATGAATGACATTTTCCAGTTACTTTTTTTCACCAAAAGTTAATTGTGTGCAATTTTTAAAACATGAAGCATTTTGTCAGGTACCCCGTGTTTCCTCCTTGTCCCTGGACGCACGGCTCCCACTCTGTCTGGGTGTGTTCGCAACAGCCTGGGCTCCGCAGCACAGACGTGGGGCCTCGTGTTTACTGTTACAGCCGGTTTGTTGAGCACAGCACCTGGCACTTCATAGGGGTCCACACACCTTTGCTGACTGATGGTCGTTTGCAGAAGAAAGAGCAAAGAGCAGAAGAGAAGCCTTCGTCAACACACACTCGAAGGCTTAAGAAGAGTGTAAATGCAATAACCCGCGTAAAGTGCACAGAACTGTGCCGGACACCTTGTCGACAGATGGGGATGTGGGCCGTAGGCATCTGCAGGCCACTTGCTAAAGATGAGGCACAGGTCGGTCTTAACCCTCATGGAGCATCTCGTCTAAAGAGAAAGACGCCATATGTTGTCGAATAAGTAATTTCGATCATTGTCTGTGTACTTTAGTCAGGGGTGAGGTGAGGTCTGCTCAGTCTAGACTGGACCAGGGGAAGCTGAGGTCTAGGAATGGACAGAAATTAGCTGGGAGCCAAGGGCAGGGAGGGAGTTTCTCAATAGCGGGGACAGCATCGGTGTTTGCTGAGTGGGAAAGACCGTGACAGGTGACCATGGAACCCAAGTATCAGTGAAATGGAGCGAGAAGAAGGGGGGTGTCATGAGATGGGGTACAAACAGGATGGAGACCTTCCTGGGCCCAGTACTCAGGACCGAGGGGGCTTTTTTTTTTTCGGCTGCATCAGGTCTTCGTTGCTATGTGCGGGCTTTCTCTAGTTGCGGCGAGCGGGGGCTACTCTTTGTTGCGGTGCGCAGGCTTCTCATTGCGGTGGCCTCTCTTGTTGCAGAGCACGGGCTCTAGGCATGCGGGCTTCAGTAGTTGTGGCTCTAGAGCGCAGGCTCAGTAGTTGAGGCGCGCGGGCTTAGTTGCTCCTCAGCATGTGGGATCTTCCCAGACCAGGGCTCGAACCCATGTCCCCTGCATTGGCAGGCGGGTTCTTAACCAGTGTGCCACCAGGGGAGCCCCTGAGGGGGCTTTTTAAGCCACCACAGCTGCAGCTTCAAACGTTTAGAAAATCTCTCCATATTGGCAGCATGTTGGTTATTCATTGATCTTGACAGCCTCGTGCCTTAGTACTAATACTCTATGTAGCGTATTCGTTTTACTTAGGTCAGTTTTACTTATTTATATTATATTTAGAAGGCTTCTTAGTGCTAGGCTAGTCCAGCTCCCTAGCCTTAAAGATGGGGAATCTGGCCATTGCTGGGGTTGCAGAACTTGGTCTCTTAAGTCTTATTTTCAAACTGTGGCACCCCTGTTCCACAGCAGACCTGTTCAGTAAATGCCCATGCACCCGTATCTATCCATCCACCCATCCATCAATCCACCTTATTTTATGCATTTCAAAGTTCCAGTATACGTCACCCCTGAGCACTTCAGTATATCATAAATTAGAGTTTAATATTTGCATTTAATCTTTTAAGGTAAAACATACTTAGCGTGAAATGCACACATCTTAGGTATACCATTCAGTGAGTTTTAAAATGTGTGCCCTCGTGTAGTGCAAATCCCATCAAGATAGACACATTATCCTCACCTCAGAAAGTTCTCTCGGGCGCTCTCAGATTCAGTTCTCTCCTATTCCAGTCCCCAGAGCAACCACTGTTCTAGCTTTTTGTTTGTTTGTTTTCCATGGGTTAATTTAGCCTGTTTAGAACTTCATCTAATAGAATGAAACAGTACGTGCCCTTTTGCATCTGGCTTCTTTGAGCGTAACGTTCTTGAAATTCATTCACGTTACTGCATGTGTCAATTGTTAGTTCCTTTTTATTGCTGAGTACTGTTCCTTTGTATGAATTATACCACAGTGGGTTTATCCATTTTCTTGGATAAGACTTAACACAAGTCCCTTCTGGACATACGTGTTCATCTATCTTTGGATAAATATCTAGGAGTGACATTTCTGTATCGTAGGTAGGTGCCTGTTTAGTTTTATAAGAAACTTCCAGACTTTTGCAAAGTGGATATACTGTTTTATCGCCATCAGCAATGTTGCTCCACATCCTTAGGTGTGATTTTCTTTGTATTTATCCTGCTTGGGGTTCACTGATATTGAATCTGTAAATTTATGTCTTTCATGAAATCTGGGAAATATTTGGACATTATTTTTTCAAATATATTTTCTGCCCCTTTCCATACTTGCCTTCTTATACTGCTGTTACAGGCAGACCTCGTTTTGTGCTTTGCTTTATTGCCCTTCACAGATACTGAATTTTTTTCAAATCAAAGCTTTGTGGCAACCCTGCCTCAAGCAAGTCTGTCGGTGCCATTTTTCCAACAGCATTTGCTCACTTCATGTTTTGCATCACATTTTGGTAACTGTCTCAATATTTTACTTTTTCATTATTATATTTGTTACGGTGGTTTGTGATCAGTGATCTTTGATGTTACTATTGTTAATTGTCTTGGCATTTTTTAGCAATAAAGTTTTTTAAATTAAGGTATTTACATTAATTTTTAGATATATTGCTATTGCACACTTGATAGACTACAGTATAGTGTAAACATAAATTTATATTCACTGAGAAACCAAAAAGTTCATGTGACTCACTTTATTGCAGTGTTCTGGAACCAAACCTTCAGCATCTCCGAGGTCTGCCTGTATACATATGTTAGACCTTTTGATGTTGGCCCACAATTGCTTGGGACTCTTTCGATTTAAAAATTCTTTTTCTTCCTGTTTTGCGGATTGGATAATTTTTATGTCTCCATCTTCAGGTTCACTGGATCTTCATATGTAATCTATAATTTGCTCTTAAGCCCATCTAGTATATCTTTTATTCATTGTTCTTTTTTTTCCATTCTAGAATTTGCTGTTGGTTCTTTTTTTATAGTTTCTCTGATGAGATTTCCTACTTGTTCATTTATTAAAAGCTTATTTTCCGGGACTTCCCTGTTGGTCCAGCGGTTAAGACTCTGAGCTTCCACTGCAGGGGGCGCGGATTCGATCCCTGGCCGGGGAACCAAGATCCTGCATGCCTCGCGGCACGGCAAAAAAATTAAAATTATTTTCCTTTACATCTTCGAACATAGTTACACTAGCTCTTTAAAAATTTTTGCCTGCTAATTCCAACATCTGGATCTTTTCAGGATGAATCTCTATTGACGGCCTCCTCTCTTGAGCGCACAATGCCTAGTAGTTTGGGTTTGTATCCTAAACTCGGTGAATAACTCATTTTAGAGACTCTGGATTCCCTTATGTTCCTCTGAAAAGTGCCAATTTTTTTTTTTAAGAGAGAGAGTTAACATGGCTAGAATTAAGCTCCCAATGCGTCCCCACTCCCCTTGCAATGTATAACAGCAGAAATCTTTTAAGTTATTTTAGCTTAGGCTGCCTGGAGTTTGCGTTGCTCAGACCTAGTTGCAGGATCAACGGGAGGTGGGCAGTTTTTCACAGAATGTCCCTTCTCTGGCTCTCCTTTCTTGGATCCTCCTCCACTTTCTATCTACTCTGGTCACTCTGAACTTGGTCCTCTTATTCTTTAAGCCAGTGGACTTTGGGATACGCCAGCAAGGCTTCAGGGTTTCTATTCAAGTTTAGCTGCCCTGCTTGGCAGGATGGAGCCTGTCCTCAGGCAAAAAAGCCATTAAAAAACAGGAAATGCACCAAACTTCTTTCCTTCCAAGCATCAACTTCCTCTACTGCCTTTTTGATTTCTCTCCAGTGCCTTAAATAGTTGTGAGGTCTATTTTGTCCAGTTTATAATTGTTTTCTGTAAAGAATTGGTCTGGAGTGGGTTAGTCCTTCATTCCCAGGAGCCCTCAGTCTGTAAATATTTGATGCAATGTTTATTTTTTAAATATTTTTAAATGTGATTTTTAAGAATGCAGACTGTTGTTGAATACCAAAATATAACAGACCACCAACGGTTCAAATTTTCTACCAGGCAAACCTGTTTTTGCAAGGACTCTGCAATAAAACTTGCGACATCTTTATTCATACGGTATAGAAGGATTGCACGCGTGGTGTGCTCTGAAACGCTTGCTGTATGCATCTCCTCATGTCTGTGAATCCGGATATTCTCTAAACCGCCGGCAAAACAGTACATAAATAATGTGGAGATTGAAGCTACTTTTGCAAATTGCCGGCCTTAATTAACCCCAGTCTCGAATTTTTATGTTCCCCAAAGAACCTTAATGTTTTCATTGAGTGTTAGAAATGTAAATTCTGTTATTGGGGGTTCATTTGAAAATATGGTCTCACCACTTAACAGTTTGAGAACCACTGCTTGACGTCATCGCTGTCTGATTCTCGTATCCTTGGACCAAGAAGCGTTCACGCCGCTGACAGCGCATGGTACTGTGCGCCAGCTTTGTGTGCTGCGAAGGCAGCGCTAACCCAGAGGTATGTCAGAGCTTGAGAAGACTTACATATGGAATTTGCAGGTGTGGGTAACTTGTAGTGGTGTCTATCTTGACAGGGACTTAGATGAGAAAGAGATTTGCTTTCAAAGTACACTTTCTTCACAGAGCTGACACCTGCTGGACATGTATTTGCCCAAACACAACAGCTCTGTTGTGAATGTTTGCTTCTGTCATCTTTCCAAACCCCCCACTGCATTCATCCCGCACATTTGTGATCTGAGTGATTAGCTTCAAACACGGCACCGTGATTAGCTAGAGGTGGTGAATTGGTAGCTGGTTCACAGTGAAGATAAATGAAGAAAATACGCCCTTTGAGAGTAATTAAAGTCTACCAAGCCTTCCCGTGAAGTGACATTTCAAAGCATTTAATATTCTAGGATGTGCTTCGGCTGTTCTGGCCTAAAACCAGTTTAAATCGAAGTCGGGCTATTGAAGAGTCCGTAGCCTTCACATCCTGCAGACGTGAGTGTAACTTAGCGTTCGCCTGGATCAGACGTTGCCTTCTGCGTGCGCGCGTGACGGTGGCTCGAAATGTACCCGCTCGAAATCGAGACTTTATGACCTTGATAGTTAAGGTCGGGTGTTGTTACCTTTGAGCTCCTTTGAAATATTTCAAGGACCCAGGCATTCATTTGATTTGTAAGTTAGAGAGTTTCAGCGGCCTGTGCATTGAGGCAGAGCTGAGTGAGTCACTGCGGGGTATTCTTGTAATCCCCTCCAGGGCGCTCCCGCCCCTCCACTCCCCACCCCCACCGCCTCCCCGCCCCCCGCCAGCTGGCGGCCACAGCGGGTTCTGAGGCAACGCTGGGGGCACAGGGGCCCAAGGCAGTTAACAGAGGACTCAGCCTGGCATCGGAGCCGAGGTGCTCCTGAATGTGGGGGGAGGAGCCAGGCCAGGCGCCCCTTCCCTGTCTTACCAGCAGAGCCGGGGTTTTCTCCCGGGGCGGTCCCTCACCCTACCCACCTCAAAGTTACCTGGGATGCGTGTTAAAATGCAGATTTCCGGGCCCTCTCCCAAACCTTGAGCACGAGACTCTGGAATCCACAGTTTATCCCGCCACGCAAGTGATTCTTAGGGACACCAAAGTTCCAGAAACACCAGGTCAGCACCTGCCCTTACATGGTTGATAGGAGCCCAGAGATGCCCCTGCGGTGACCTAGGCTGTTGCTCAGCCGGCGGAGGCACCAAATGGACTGGACATTGGGCCCCAGACCACAGGAAGGGGCTGTCTGTCACTCTGGCTCCTGAAGGAGGCTCTGTGCAGCCCTGGTGCACTCGGGGGTGAGCTGAGTCCCTGCTGGTCATCTTCGTCTTTGGACCCCAGGCGCAGGGATGCAGAATCGCCATCCCTAATTTCACATCCGGTGGCCCAGCTCCATGTTCTTTTCAGGGCGGCTGTCCCTTCGTTTCCAAACCTGCCTGCGGCTCGGCACCTCCACCAAGCTTCTCACTTGTTTATATCGATGGGTCTTGGCTGCCCAAAGCCCCTGGGAGATGTTATGGTCCCGGGGCAGGTAATTTAGGAGCCCCTTTGAGCTCTTGGCCTCAGAACCTGGGAAGACAAATGCTGGAGCCTGATCCTTGCCTGGGGGCTGTCCCCGTTGATGTCACTCACTGGACAGGGCTTCGTCCTCCCGTGGCTGGACTGGGAGATGTTAGTCTGATTCTCTGCTCTGTTTCTACTGCCGTGGGGTCCTTGGGGTGGGAACAAGGTGGCGTGATGCACGCAGGTGCATGAATTGGCCCCAAGCTCCCGGGACTTCTCTCCTGGGGTTGTGAGCACCCCACTCTTAAAGGCTCCCGTATCTCCCTTCATGGCCCATAAAACCAGCTTGTGGGGCAGGTTATGATGGCGGGGGGTGCCCTGCCCCGAGGGGACGGGCAGCGTCAAAGGCGGCGTGAAAGAGAGCCAAGCACTTCCTTGATTTTCTTCGGGCCGCGTGTCTTACAAAGATGCTGCTGTGGGGTCCTGGCCCGTCACGCGGGGTGGGGAGGGGGGGAAGGGGGCTTCCTCGCCCCGGGTGCAGTTGGTCTGCAGAGCTGACCCAGGCGGGTGGGTCCCTAACCACCCGGGGTGGGGAGCACCCTAGGTTGTCCTTTCCCATGTGGTAACTGACTTTAAATGGGAAACAGAATAAACATCCTCCAGTCAGCCCCACACCTAGTACCATGGTTATGTGCCCTCTGCGAAGACAAGCGGTCAAAGAGACTAATGAACGCCCCGGCGGGCCCTCCACCTCTGCATGAAAAAGACGCGCCTGTGCTCAGCCTGGGGGCCCAGGGAGCCTGCTGGAGCCTGCCCACCCCTCCCGGCCCTGCCCGCTGGAATCATACGCAGTCTGTTCCGAGGCCACCGCAAGAAAGCAATCCCGAAAGGAGGTTAGCACAGAGGCCTCGCTTCCGACCTGGGAGGGTAGGAGGCAGGCTTCCCCGTGTTCAGGCTCCTTAGTGGATGGGGATAGAGGGCAGTGAGGGGCCAGCCACGGCATGGAGAGGAGGGCATCTCACCCCTCTGTGGCCTGGAGCCACCAGCGCCGGGCTCAGGGCCAAGTCCAGCATCCATCTAGTCCAGCAGAGGGTCAGAGGGTCAGGCGGGGCTGGGCCCTGGTGGAGCCGGCACTCGGGGCCTGACACTCAACCTGCCCCCCAACACAGGTGATGCAGGGGGAGCAATTGCCGTGTCCCCAAGGGCCTGTCCACGTCAGCTGGAGGAACAGCGTGGGGCGGAAGCTGGAGGGAGGCTCGTGAGCCCCGGCAGCCTTGGTCTCAGCGTGGCCCGTCTCTGCTGTGAGTGTGGCCAGGACGCTTGCATCTCCCGTTTGGACAAAGGCATCAGGGCTGGGAGCTGTAAGGGCAGGGCAGGGCCAGAGTGGCGGGACTGGCACAGGGGCTGACCCCCTGCCAGCCCCCCGTGGCAGGCCTCACGCTAGGATGGCTGCGTGTGCTTTCTGACTGAACACAGCGATTCTGTGCCGTGGGGGCTGTGATCCGTTTCGTAGGTGAGAAAAGTGAGGCCACGTGACCCGCCCAGGGTCCCAGGATTGAGGTTCAAAGCAGGCCTTCCTGATGGGACTCCGCGCCCCCGCCTTCCCAGGCCTTGGAGAAATTTGCAGGAGGACTCATTGGGCAGCCTTCCCCGCTGCCGGACTGAGGCTGGACTGCAGGTGGAAGCGAGGGGCTGGGGCACAAACGGACCCCAGAACTAGACGAGCCCGTGCAAGGGGCAACACGGCCTCTTCATGGTAGGCGGCAGGGCTCAGCCGAAGAGGGCTGCTGGTCCCCCACTTTGGACTAAAAGCAAATTGTTGGATGTCCCGAGGCGCTGTGCTGCTTCCCGCGACCCTCCCTGACTCCAGCAGGTCCCGAGCCCCGCCCGGGTCTCAGGGGTGGACGCGGACGTCCCCACTGGGTCTGTCAGGAATAGGCATCTCTATGATGACGACACCAGGGCGGGCCTGCATCTCAGGACGTGAGGTTCCGCAAACGACGTTTGCAGAGTGGGTGTTGCTGCCCGTAGGATGCCAGCCCGGAGCCCACAACGCCCGTGGTCTCGGGGTCTCTGGTCTGGGGTCCCTGGAAGCGACCGAGGATTCTGCACGCGGGAGGGCGGGGCGAGGAGTGGCGCCCCTGGAATCGCCTGGGCAACAGCCGGAGCGCGGGGCTCAGCATCCACACGGTCCCGGCCGCAGAGCAGCGTCTCCTGTTCTCCAGGGGCGGAGCGACTCCCGGCTTAACACGGAGGCCGTTTGGAAACCTGCCTGTAAAGGAATTGCATCACCCCCTGAGGCCCCTGCAGAAGACAGGTGGGCTCTGAGTCCCGGTCCTGTGGTTTGGGGAGGACTCTCCACGGGGAACAGACGCCCCCTGTACAGATGAGCTAGAGAAACGGAAATCTGTGATCCCGGCTCCCCTCTTCCGTCCACCGAGGCATCCGTGCCGTGTGACCCCGAAGTACGGACCGGATGCAGGGAGCTTCCGGCCTCCCTCTGCTAAAGTGCGTGTCACCAAGTGCTAGGGAGCCTCCCGAGGGCGCAGCTCCGCCCCCCAGTGGCCACATGGTGCACCAGCTTCACTCCTGCGGCACATCCACTAACCCGTTCTTTCCCTCAATCCGTCCTGCATGTGTTTCTCGCGCCCTGCTGTTAGGAGTGAATTGGGACACATTCTCCAAAGGGCAGTTAGCAAACATCTGTCAACACTGACTGTACCTAGAGATTGTCATACTGAGTGAAGTAAGTCAGACAGAGAAAGACAAATATGTGATAGCGCTTATATGTGGAATCTAAAATATGACACAAATGAACTTATTTACAAAACAGAAATAGAGTCACCGATGTAGAAAACAAACATGGTTACCGGGGGGAAACCGGGGGGAGGAGGAGGGATAGACTGGGAGATTGGGATTGACATATACACACTACTATATATACAATAGATAACTAATAAGGACCTACAGTATAGCACAGGGAACCCTACCCAATACTCTGTAATGACCTGTATGGGAAAATACTCTAAAAAAGAGTGGATGTATGTATACGTGTAACTGATTTACTTTGCTGTACAGCAGAAACTAACACAACACTGTGTTGATAAATCAACTATACACCAATAAAATTTTTTTTTTAAATAATGGTAGGGGATTTCCCTGGTGGTGCAGTGGTTAAGAACCCACCTGCCAATGCAGGGGACACGGGTTCGATCCCTGGTCCGGGAAGATCCCACACGCTGCAGAGCAACTAAGCCCACGCGCCGCAACTACTGAGCCTGCGCTCTAGAGCCCACGAGCCACAACTACTGAGCCAGCGTGCCGCAACTACTGAAGCCCACGCGCCTAGAGCCCGTGCTCTGCAACAAGAGAAGCCACCACAATGAGAAGCTCGCGTGCTGCAACAGAGTAGCCCCCGCTCGCCACAACTACAGAAAGCCCGCACACAGCAATGAAGACCCAGCACAGCCAAGATGATAATAATAATAGTAATAATGGTAGGCAATGCCAACAACGAAGGACAGAAAAGAAAAAAGAAAGACTGTACATATGCGTGATCAAGCAAATCCACATCTAGAGTGGATTTTCCAAAAGTGTGAGGACAGTATTTTCAGCCCCACGTTCTCCTCCAGCACTTTGCCCCTCCACTGGCAAGAGGTGGATTCTATTTCCCTCCCCTTGGAGCTGATGGGACTTGGGGGCTGCCTCACTGCAGGCCTGACTTCCAAGGCAAGGTCACAAAGGCAAGAAGCCTGGCTCTCCCTCAGGACCCACCTCTGGGCTTAGCCACCATGTTGTAAGGAAGCCCAGGCCACCTGAGGGGCCACATGCAAAGTCTGGTTCCAGCCATGGTCCTAGCCAGCAGCCAACATCACCTGCCAGCCCCGTGAGTGGGCAAGACCCCTTCAGAGTCCCCGCCATGAACTGCCACAGATGACACCTGCTGAGGCAGGGACATCCATCCCGACAGAGCTCATCAGGGCAAAACTGCAGATCCGTGAGCAAAAATAAATGTCATCATTTTAGGTAACTCAGGTTTGGTGTAACTGGCTATATACATCTTTAGGAACCGAGACAGATTCCAGTGACTGGGATGGATAGGTATTTCAGACTTAACTGAACATGTGCAAAATGACATATTCCCCACAGCACGGTTTAAAATAACAAGATTGGAGACAACCTACTGTTCTAGCAACAGAATATGGATTACATTATAGTACATACACAATGGAATACTCTGCAACTGTACAAAGAATGAGGGTGTTTCAAATGCATTAACGTGATTTTCAAGATAGATCATTAAAGTGAAGAAACAAAGAGCAGAAAAATGTGCATATATGCTATTCATTAGATTAAAAGAAAAAATATATGTCTTCGTTTATATGTGCATAAAATATTTCTGAAAGGACCCATAAGATTGTGACAGCATTACCTCTGGAGGGCACCCGGCTGTCTGGGGGTGGGGAGGGGAATCTCTGCTACGCTCCCCTTTCAGTACCTGTCAATTTTGTAACCAAGTAAATGTTCACCTACCTAAAAAAACGGATCAATTATTTTTAAATGTATAAAGGCCTTTTGATATGCTGGACATGGTGATATAGAGACGAAAGACTGCTGCTGACCATCATAACATTCACCTTATTTTTCTACAATTAAGGGAAACAGTAAAGTACGACAGTAAAGAGTGAGGCTCTAGAATCAGGCTTCTGGGGTTCAAATCCTGCCTCTGCTCTGTGACCTTGGGCAAGTTACTCAAATGACCGATTCTTCAGTTTCCTCCTCTGTACAATGGGGAGTGACGGTGCACTCAGTTCAAGACATTTTCCAACTTGTGTGAATTATTTAGAAATGTTAATTTCCAAATGAGGATTTTCTAGGTTTTTTGGCTTGTTCTTGATTTCTAGCTTTACTGCATGTAGTTCTAGAACATGTTTCTCATGATTTCACGCATGCTTTGTATGAAATTTGATGAGATTCACTTTACGGCCCAGTATACGGCAAATTTTGGAAAATAACGTATACGTTACTGGATGCAGTGTTTTATGTGTCCATAGACTTTTTGTATTGTCAACTCTTCCACATTGCTACTGAATATTTAGTCACTCAGAGGATGTGTTTAAAATAGCCCATTGAGAATTTGGACCGGTAATCTGTTCATTTCTGTAGTGCTGTTAAACTTGTCTTCACATATTTTGATGCATGTTATTAGGGTTTGCAATTTCATGCCCTATGTGTGTAACGCCTACTATGTCCATACATGGCAGGCATTGTTCTAAGTGCTTTAAATATATGCTAGCTCTGTTATCCTCTTAACCATCCTACAAGGTACTTACTATTAGTATCCCGTTTACGTGTGGAAACTGAAAAATACAGAGACGAAGCAATTTGCTGAAGATCACACGTATAGTCAGTAGCCGAGCTGGAATTTGAACAGACTGACTCTGGAACCTGTTCTTTTAACCAAACTGACATTGTTCTACTGAAAGAGCTTCTATCATTATGACACGAGCTTCGTTCTGGTGATTATCTTTGCCTTAAATCTATTTTGTCTAATATTTATAATGTTCCAGTGGCTTTTTTGTTTTTGATTAACATCTTCCTGTTGCATCTTTTACTGTCCTTTTACTTTCAACGTCTGTATTCTTACGTTTTAGATATGCCTCTTGTTAGCAAATATTTGGATTTTTTTCCTCATTCTGACAGTTTCTGTGTTTTAAATGGAAAAATTTTAATGGGTCATTACTCTAAGAATTATAATACGAAAGCTTAATTTATCAAAGTCTAAAGTTAGTAATTTTCTGCAGAGGTAATGAAAATATTTGTTTTATGACACACACGGACCAATCAGAACCCTAGTGGCCAATTCACTTGGGACGATGTACAGGTTCACGCCGCCTGGGTGCCAGCCCTGTCTGCTCACTCCTTCAGGACAATACAAGGGTCTTTGCAGCATTTATCCCTGTTTTAGCTCAGCTGCCGTAATGAAGTACCACAGCCTGCGTGGCTTAAACAGCAGAAATGTCTTTTCTCACAGTTCTAAAGGCTGGAAGTCCAAGATCAGGGTGCCAGTGTGGCTGGATTCTGGTGGGGCCCCCCGTCCTGGTTTGCAGACGGCCGCCTTCCCACTGTGTCCTCACACGGCAGGGCGGGGGGAGAGGGAGAGCTGTTTGGGGTCTCTTCTTTTTCTGTTTGTTTAAGATTTACTCTTGGATGTGGGCCATTTTTAAAGTCTTTATTGAATTTGTTACAATATTGCTTCTGTTCTATGTCTTGGTTTTTTGGCCACGAGGCATTTGGGACCTTAGCTCCCTGACCAGGGATCGAACCCGCACCCCCTGCACTGGAAGGCGGAGTCTTAACCACTGGACGGCCAGGGAAGTCCCTGGGGTCTCTTCTTATAAGAGCACCGATCCCGTCATGAGGGCCCTTCTCATAACTTAATCACCTCCCAAAGGCCCTGCCTCCAAATGGTATCACAGTGGGAGTAGGGCTTCAACGTGTGAATTTTGGGGAAATACGATTCTGTCCATAGATCCCCCCCCCATCTGACTTGCATGTTCCTTTTTTTTAACCTCATAAGATAGCATTGTTTCATGTCCTTTTAGATTTATCCCAATATTTATTATTATTTTTGCTCGTCCTTTCTTTGCGTATTTCAGACTTCCATCTGGGATCACTTCGTTCTGTCCTGAAGTATGTTATTTTAGAATTTGTTTTAGTGAGGATCTGCTGATGGAAAAAAACTCATTCTTTTCATCTGAAAACATCTTTATTTCACCCTCAGTTCGTAGTTGAGTGATTCTCCCTTATCTCCGCAGGCACACCCCGTCCGCCAACCCCCATCCCCACCCTGCTTTGTGCCCTGGGGCGGGGAGTCTGCCAGAGACACTCCCCCTCTTGCCAGCCTGGAACTCTGCAGGGGGCCTGTCAGTGTCCAATTGGGAGACAGAAACTTACTGCTTATTGGAACGGGGGTATTTTAATATAAAGATTTTTTTTTTTTTTGGCCCTGCAGCTTACGGGATCTTAGCTCCCCAACCAGAGATTGAACCTGTGTGCCCCGCAGTGGAAATGTGGCATCCTAACCACTGGACCACCAGGGAATTCTATAAAGAATTATTAAGTAGAACAAGACAAGGTGGTTAATTCCTAACAGGTGAAGTCCTACCAGGTGGTTAATTCCTTAAGAGGACCCCGAGGAGTGCAGAGGTAAGAGGTATGAAAGAACAGCTACTGCTTCTCGGCTGGGCAAGAGGGGGCAATGAAGGAATGAAGGATTAGGGCAGGGACCCCTCCCACACGGCGGTCCCGCAGGAACCCGCAGTCTGCTGGGGGGAAACCAGACTAAGACAAAACAAGCCCTTTGCCAGGCTGTGGGCTGGCACCGGTCTATACAGCGGCCGCTATTCCTGGAGGATGGGCAGGCGGGCGCCTGGCCTGGCCACAGGGTGCGGTGCAGGGGGGCTGGGCTCAGGAGAGGGTGTGGCTGGGCCAGGGCTGGTCTGAGAAGAGGCAAAACACAGAGCAGCCAGCACGATGTTGAAGGAGGAAAGAGAGTCAGAGGGCTGGCGCTCCTGCCTAAGGCTCACTGTAAGGCTGCAGTAATCAGGAGAGGGTGGGGTTAGGGGAGGGGCGGCACGGAGGTAGAGCGGGGAGCAGGGCCCTGCCTGTGGCCGGAGCTCTGGTCGCCCATCGGCCCTCCGCTGGCTGCATGGCCCTGGGCAGGTCACTGTAAGGAAGGGCACCAAAAGCAGAGGAGAGCTTAAACGAGCTTTATTTGGGAACGCTCCCGGGCGAGGTTCACTGGCCCGAGAGAAAGGGGCCAGAGAAGTCGCGCCCGGGTGCGGGCGCCAACAAAATGTATAGGGGTGGACGCAGGGGAGGCGCTTGCTGTGTGAAGCAGCCCCCTTTTTTGGTAATCTTTCGGGTGTTGTGGCAATGTTGGGTGTCGGCTGCATCCGCCCCAGAGCCATTGGTTCCGCCCCTCGGGGAGCGGGAAGACCGGTCGGTTGCATCCGCCTCCTTGGCGGGGGTTCCGTCTGGCTCCCTGGGCCCTTCCCCGGACCTGCTGGCCTTACATCCCGACTTCTTTGGTGTAATGGGGCAACGTTTGGTCTCTGGCTACTTCCTGCTGTACGGGGGCGCCGGAAGGGAGTCGGGCGGCCAGCGGTCCGGAGGTTAGGGGAGGGCGGCAGCGGGGGGTTCTGTGGGTAGTGAGGCATGTGGGTGGAGGAGCATCTGATTCACCGCCACCCGAGAGGCTTCTTGTATACGGCTGCGGAGAAACCTGTTGAACCACCTGAGACACGAAGGTGGGTCCGCCGTCCGACTGGATGGAGATCGGCAGGCCAAATCGGGGGATGATATGTTGGAGAAGGATGGTGGCGACCGTATCTGCCGTTTCTTGGGCCGTTGGGAAGGCCTCGATCCAACCTGAAAAGGTGTCAACGAGAGTGAGCAAATATCGGAAGCGTTTATGGCGGGGCACGTGGGTGAAGTCAGTCTGCCGGTCCTCGCCAGGTTGGTGTCCGCGCATCTGGTGAGTAGGGATTCGGGGCCGTAGCCCTCCTCGTGGAGAGACGGACGCGCAAGTCTGGCAAGCCGCATGAGTTTTTGAGATGGCATCTCTGAGTCCAGGCATGTAAAAGAGGGGATCTAGGAAACGGAACGTCGCCCTCGGGCCAATGTGTAGGGACTTGCGGATGTCTGCTAGGAGGCTGGCCGCTTGGGCTGAAGGGAGGGCAACTTTGTTGTCCATAAAAATCCATCCTTTTTCGGCCTGGTGGCCCCCTTTGGATAGTAGGGCCATCTCTTCGTGGGGGTCGTATGCGGGTCGGATTGAGGTGGTGAGGAACAAGATCGGAGCTGGAGGGGCCTCTTTGGCGAGCTCGCGGGCTGCGGAGCCGGCCTTGGAGTTACCTTGTGCTGTTGGGTTAGAGGGAGGCCGGTGGCCCCTGCAGTGGATGATTGCCACCTCCTCGGGCAGCTGGAGGGCCTCCAGGAGTTTTGCGATGAGGGAGGCGCTGACCACCGGGGAACCCTTGGTGGTCAAAAATCCGCGCTCCCTCCGAAGAGCTGAACGGCTGTGCGCAATCAGGAAGGTATTTAGAATCTGTATAGATATTGACCCTTTGGCCCTTAGAGAGGTCGAGGGCCCGTGTGAGTGCTATCATTTCAGCCCTTTGAGAGGCTGTCCCTTCTGGGAGAAGGTTGGCCTCGATGATGGTTGAGATGGTTACTACCGCGCAGGCCGCCCGGCGGCGTCCGTCGGGGCCGAGTATTGAGCTGCCATCTACGAAGAGGGTGCGGTCCGGGTTTAACAGTGGAGTATCAAAGAGTCCCTCCCTCGGCGGGCTGAGGGCCTCTACGACTTGGGGGCCGGAGTGGGAAGGGGAGGTCCTGGTATCAGAGATAGGCAAGATGGAGGCCGGGTTTAGGCGGGGGGCGGGGGAGAGGTCGAGGGAGATAGCAGGGTTTTCAATGAACAGCAGGTGGAATTCCTGGATGCGGGAGGGGCCCGAGAGAGAGAGACTTATGGCTGAGGAGGTTGGCCAGTCGGTGGGAGGAAAATACAGTCAGCGGGCGGACCAGGGTCAGTTTGAGTGTTTGTTTGGTCAGCTCGGAGGCATGGTTGCCATCCCCGAATGGTTGGGTCAAGTTGTTTGGAGAGGTAGGCCACGGGGTGGTAGGAAGGCCCTACGGGTTGGGCAAGGAGTCCAGTAGCTATTCCGGTCCGTTCATCTGTAAAGAGGTGGAAAGGACGGTCTGGGTTAGGCAGAGAGAGGGGAGGGGAGGATATCAGGGTGTCCCTGAGGGTGAGAAAGGCCCGTTGAACAGTGGAGGGAGAGGTAAGGGGTCCTTGGGGGGTTTCTTTAGCAGCTAAATATAGGAGCTTAGCGAGAAGAGCAAAGTTAGGGATCCAGTGTCGGAAAAATCCTATTAGGCCCAGAAAGGAGAGAATCTGGTCAGCTGTCTCTGGAGGTTGGAGGTGGCGGATGGCCTGGGTGCGGTCGGCTGTCAGGCTCCTTGTTGTGGGGGTGAGGTGGATTCCCAGGTAGGTTACTGAGGGTGTAGACAGTTGGGCCTTGGCTGGAGAGACCCGATAGCCGCGAGAGCCGAGATGATTGAGGAGGTCAGCAGTGTGCTGTTTTGAGAGGCTGAGAGATGGGCTACAGAGGAGGAGGTCATCCACGTATTGGAGGACTATACTGGGGGTGAGAGGACAGGAAGCGAGGTCCCGCGCTAGAGCCTGGCCAAAGAGGTGGGGCCTGTCGCGGAAGCCCTGGGGAAGAACCGTCCAGGTGAGCTGGCGGGAAGCCTGGGTATCCGGATCTGTCCAGGTGAAAGCAAAAAGGAAGTAGGAATCAGGGTGTAGGGGGATAGAAAAGAAGGCGTCTTTGAGATCGAGGACTATAAAATGGGTGGTGGATGGGGGAATATGGGAGAGCAAAGTGTATGGGTTTGGCACAACTGGGTGGAGGGGAATTACCGCCTCATTGGTCAGTCGGAGGTCCTGGACCAGGCGGTAATCTCCTGAGGCCTTGCCGACAGGCAGGATGGGGGTGTTGCAGGGAGAGTCCATGGGGACGAGGAGCCCCTGGTCTAAGAGTCTGGTGATAATAGGTTGTAAGCCCCTTAGATGAGTCTCAGAGCTGGGGAATCGGGGCCTGGATGGAAACTTGGAGGGGTCTTTTAGACGGATTAGGACAGGGGGGTGGTGTGTCACTATTATGGGTTTTGATGTATCCCAGACCTGGGGGTCTATCAGGTTGGGGGAGATGGGAGGAGGGAGAGATGAGGGAGAGGGTTCCGCTACCAGACCGAGGAGGGGGAGCAGGAGTTGAGAGGAGGGGGCCTTAGGATCAAGCCTGGCCAGTTGGAGAGAGGCCCCTAATTGGAAGAGAACATCACGACCTAGCAGAGGAACCGGGCAGGACGGTATGACTAAGAAAGAATGAGTAAAAGGGAGCCTCTCGATGTAACACGAGAGGGGGCCGGTCTGGAGCGGGAAGGACGGCTTACCGTCAGTGCCCATAACCGAGATCTGGGAAGGAAAAACTGGCCCGGAATATGTAGGCAAGACCGAATAGGTAGCCCCCGTGTCCACCAGGAATGAGATGGACTTACCCGCTACCTGTAGCGTTACCCTGGGCTCGGCAAGGGTGATGGGGGTCTTCGAGTCCGGGTGATGTCAGTCGTCAGCCAATCCCAGGAGTTCGAGTGGTAGAGCCGTCGGGTCGGTTCGCCCTCCGCGTGGAGGCGCTGAGGGAGGGCCGGCCGTAGGGCAGTCACTCTTCCAATGGCCTGTTAGCCCGCAGCCAGGGCAGGGCTTGGAAGGAGGCCGGGGATTGGGACATTGGCGAGCCCAGTGTCCTTCTTTTCCGCACTTGAAGCAGGCCCCTGGCGGGGTTGCCTTCGGCGGGTCCCGTGGATGTTGTCCAAGGGAGATGGCCGGCCGCAGGGCGGCTACGAGGGCTTGGGTCTGGAGGGCCACCTTATGGTGCATCCGAGCCTGTCGGCTGGACTCTGCCAAATCTTCACGGGCATTGGAGACTTTAAAGGCCATTTTTACCAGGTCTCGGATGGGAGTCTGGGGGCCGTCCTCTGCCCGCTTAAGTTTTTTTCTGATATCAGGGACTGATTGGGTGATAAAGTGGGTGGCCAAGACCGTTGCATCTGCGGGGGTGTCAGGGTCCAAGCGGGTGTAGAGAGTTAGGGCCTCTGTAAGGCGGGTGAGAAAAACGGCTGGATTTTCATTGGGCTCTTTGGTTATCTCTTTTAGCTTTTCGAAGTTGACAATCTTGTGGGAGGCAGCCTGCATACCAGCCAAGAGGCATTGGATCATTAGATCACGTTTGCGGTGACCGTCTTGGCCGTCCTGATGACTCCAGCCCGGATCGGTGCCAGGAACGGCAGTGGCTCCGACGGGCATAGTTATCAGTGAGGTGGACCTGATCTGCATGGTTATGGGCAGCAGTTTGAATTCGTTCCCTCTCGTCGGGGGTCAGAGTGGAAGATAGGATCACAAAGATGTCGTGCCAGGTTAGATCGTAAGCTTGAGAGAGGTAGCGAAATTCTTTGATGTAGCGGGAGGAGTCGGCAGAAAAGGAGCCTAATCGCTTTTCTATTTGAGAGAGATCTTGGAGGGAAAAGGGAACATGAACCCTAACTAATCCTTCCGCTCCGGCCACCTCTCTTAAGGGACAGAGAAGGTTTGGGTTTTGGGAGTCGTGGTGGTGAGAGCGGGTGTGTGAGCCGACTGGCGAGGAGAGGGGTGATGGGAGAGAGACGGAGGGAGAGGAAGTGGGGGAAGGGGGGGCCAAGGGGGAGGTGGCCGGGGGGAGCGGGGGAGAGGTGGGGGGGCGCTGGAGTGGGTTCGGGAGGGAGAGGGGCCGGTCCAGGGTGGCGTGGGGGTTGGAGAGGAACTCTGGAGGGGGGAGGCGAGAGATTCGGGTGGGTCGGCTAGTGGAGAGGGGTCATCGTCAAAGGAAATTAGGGGCTTGGATGTAGGAGATGTCTGTTAGGCAAGAAGGATCTGGGAAGTGGAACAATCGACGCAGAGGGAAGGGCGGGAGCGTAAATACCAGAAGGCCTGGACGTAGGGGACCTCGGACCATTCACCCGTCCTGCGGCAGTAGTTATCTAAATCGCGGAGGATGTTGAAATCGAAAGTCCCTTCAGGAGGCCATTTAGACTGATTGTCTAGAGGGTACCGTGGCCAGGCCTCGGTGGAATAGAATACGAGCCACCTGCGGCGGAGATCTTGAGAAAAGCCGTTTTGTAAAGTTGGCCAGGAGACACCCCAGGGGTGCCTTAGGATCTGGTTTGGATTCTGAAGTCCCCATGACCTCCGGTCTGTCCCCGGGTGAACAGAGAAAGAGAGAGACCAATCTCTGGTCACGGCGGATCGGAGAGCAGTCAGGCGGCTGGGACGTCTCCACAATCGCCCGGGGCTCGGAGGGAGGATGGAGGAGTCCCTGACGCGGCCGCGGTTAAGGACAGGAAGTCCGGTGGGTAGGGACCCCGGGGGTCGAGGGGAACGAAGGAGGAACTTACCCCGCTTCTGCCGGATCGGGTGGGTGAGCAGAGGTCGCCGGTCGTCCCCTGGTGGGGAGGGGTGGCCCCGCAGTAATTTGTGGGGCTGGGTACCCCTCCCAGGTTTCGGCACCAAATGTAAGGAAGGGCACCAAAAACGGAGGAGAGCTTAAACAAGCTTTATTTGGGAACGCTCCCGGGCGAGGTTCACTGGTCCGAGAGAAAGGGGCCAGAGAAGTCGCGCCCGGGTGCGGGCGCCAACAGAATTTATAGGGGTGGTTGCAGGGAAGGCGCTTGCTGTGTGAAGCAGCCCCCTTTTTTGGTAATCTTTCGGGTGTTGTGGCAATGTTGGGTGTCGGTTGCATCCGCCTCCTTGGCGGGGGTTCCGTCTGGCTCCCTGGGCCCTTCCCCGGACCTGCTGGCCTTACTCACATACGGTTTCTGAGTCTCAGTTTCCTCGCCTGTAACAAGGTGAGAATGATGCCTACTCCATAGCGGGAGCGTCGGTGGACCCAAATCCAGCGATGAGAGGATTTTAGCGCTGCTGCTACACGTGCGGAACCAGCTGGCTGGGAAGCTAGTTCACGGAGAAGCGCAGGGACCTTCCACAGGGGGTCAGCACTGCCTCGAGCACCTCGGAAGCTTCCCGCCTGGATGTGTCTGAAAGGACCAGGATGAGGTGTCACCCGGCGCAGGGACCCTCAGCACCCCTCTGGGGCCTCCCACCCGCCTTGTCATCCCTTGCCCTCAAGTGACCAGCTGCCCAGTGCAGGTGGACATTGCCGCTGGGCCCGTCCTCCACCCCGGGGCCTGGAGCCCAGCGGCTTCCCGGCCCTCCAGCTGGGCCTTCTGAGTGTAGGGTATGCAGTCAGAGTGGTCTAACCCAACACTTCTGCTTCCCAAGGCTACTTCTGCCTGAAAGTAGGCATTTCCTACCGCACGGAACGTGCCCCTGATGGAGCCTGGGAGAGCGGGCTGGTGTCGGTGCCCGGCCTGGGTCCTCACTCCTGCCTGGAAGGAGCAGGTATTAAATCGCCCTCCTCCAACTGCAGGCCATCAGTTCTGCATCCAGACGTGGGTCTGAGTGGGCGGGTCCTCACAGGCAGGATGCTGTGTTACGTAGCCCTCGTCTGCTCTCTAACCGCTGCCTGATGGGCCTGAAGGACACTTTAAGAGACCTCGATGGGGGGTTGGGGGCTGTGTGGACACAGCTGCGTGTTCAGTGAAGGCGGCTGTCACTTCAGACCGAGCAGCCGGTGGGTGAGCGCCTCCCTGACCTGGAAGCTTTTCCCCACAGCATCTTCTGCTCCACGGAGCCGCTGACTCAAAAACAGAAGTGACAAGAAGCACAGTAAGTAAGTTCCATGTTCGGAGCTGCCAGGCTGTTGTACAAGAGAAACCGAGGCTAGAGCAAGCTGGACCGGCCAGCCGAGGCTGCCGTGGCCCCTGGACAGGCTGGGATGGGGGCTGGGTGGGGGAGGAAAGCCACAGACTTAGCTGCACCCGTGCTTTGGGACCCTGAGGCCCTCTTGGGGGCTGGAGACGGAGGGAGGGAGGGAGGGAGGGAGGGCCGGCCTCCGAGGATGGCGAGGGAGGATTCTGGCCGTGCCTCATCGTGTGCACCCCCGTCCCCTTGCCCTCGCCTCCCTGGCCCCCGCATCCCGTTCCCATCCCTGGGCCGATGGGAGGAGGACCCCTTACGCTGTGGGAGGGGACCTGAGTCTCCTGGAGTTAGCAGCTGAATGGCCAAAGGCACCTCAAGTGGAAGAATGAATTGGTCCCCACCTCTGCTACTTACCGCCTTGGGCCTGAGAAACCCCTTTATCCACCGTAATCTTCCTGCCAGCAGGTTCATTACGGCTCTCTGGTTTTGTGCTTCACCTCGCTGAAGACTTCTGAGTACTTTTCTTTTCTCCCAGAAGTAGAGTGAAACGGGCACATACCAACTGGCCCTCTGGTGTTGGAGGTTAGGGCACCTGTGCAAAGGAATGGAGCAGGCGGGCTTGCTCCATGTAAGGTTTCGGAGGATTTCTTCTGAATCAGTGGCTTTGATTCTAAACACGTTACAGTGTAGAAATCTCAACTGAGCTGCCTCAGTGACAATACAGCTCCATCGAGGGCACGGTGGGTGAGATGAGATTATCATCTCTAAGTTCTAGTCTCTTTTGGAAGCCAAGACCCACCTGTGGAGGTCGACAAGCGTCGGCAGGAAGTTGCCTTGCATCCACCAGTCCCACGGGTTCTCAGCGCCGGGTTCTAGGAGGTGGGCACCTCAGTTCTGCCCTTGACCCTGATCTACTCCCCACGCAAACCCTCTGCATGGCTGGGCTCCCAGCTGAGCGCACTCCCCGTCTCCCTGCCCTGTCAGCTCTGCATCTTGGGGGCCTGGCCTCGTTCACTCTGAGCAGTAAAGTCTTCCAACCGAGGTGCACTAAGGGCCGAAGCTTCTGGGCAGGCTGGTGTTGTGAGAAGGATTATGTTGCCGTGTGTGCTTGGTAAGAAGGCTCAGCAGAGAAAGGCAGGAGCGGAGGAAACAGGGCCTGTCCCTGTGGCACCTGACCTTGCCTGGCCTGGGAATCTGCAAGTGGAGGTGGCGAGCCCCATTTCCGAGAGCCTGGCTGTGGCCGGATCTGCTCCCTCCTTCTGCCATTCAGCCCCGACCTACGGGACAGAGCTGAAGCAGAGGGTCCCGGCGAATGTCCTAGTGTGAGAGTGAGGGTCCCCTGGGGTCAGGTCTCCCGAGTCCTGTGGCTACTCGGGCTTGATGCACGCTTCCCACCATCCAGAGAAATAGGTATGAAACAGGGTGAGCCTGCCCGGATACAGAACCGTTGCTGTCTTCATGTCCCCGTACTGGTCAGGATTCCCTGGAGAAACAGAACCAATGGAGCCACGGTTTCGCGTTGGAACCTGGGAGCAGTCAGCGTGGAGCTTGTGAGAAGAGACTGACCTTCTGATAAAACAGTGGACTTGCTTGCGGACCAGTATCAGTAATTCACCTGTATTTTCTTCACTCAAGACCATGTCAGTTCTCCAGCTCTGGATTGCAGTTTAGCCTGAAGAGACCTTGGTTGTCTCCCTTCTCATCCTGAGATCTTGTGTGAAGTGAGGAGCCGTGGCCGCCAGTGTTCATGAAACAGTGACTCTGCAAGTAGATAAAACGTCAGACCCTTCCCAGGTCTGGAAAAGAGCCTGGGATTCACTGAGCCTCTGAATTCCTTCACCCTGCAACTCCCTCCCTCCACAGCCAAGTCCTTATAATTTCAGCCACTGTTCTTTGATTAATTTAAGCCTCTTTCCTTGCAGCCAAATGCATCTGTGGAAGACAGAGTGGATTGGGTCCGTCAACTCCATTTCCCGTCCCAGCCACAGTCCCAGCCAGCAGCCAGCATCGCCTGCCAGCCCCGTGAGTGGGCAAGATCCCTTCAGAGGACTCTCGAGTCCCCACCATGAACTGCCACAGCTGACACCCACTGGGGCAGGGACATCCACCCCCTCTGAGATCTACCAGCCAAAACTGCAGACTTGTGAGCAAAATATATGTTTTGAAGTATTTTTTCTCGATTTTTCTTTTTTTTTTTTTTTTTTTTTTTTCTGTGGTACGTGGGCCTCTCACTGTTGTGGCCTCTCCCGTTGCGGAGCACAGGCTCCGGACCCACAGGCTCAGCGGCCATGGCTCACGGGCCCAGGCGCTCCATGGCGTGTGGGATCTTCCCAGACCGGGGCACGAACCCGCGTCCCATGCATCGGCAGGCGGACTCCCAACCACTGCGCCACCAGGGAAGCCCGATTTTTCTTGTTTTGAAGTCCACTCAAGATAGTCACTCTAGGGGCTTCCCTGGTGGTGCAGTGGAACCCATGTCCCCACCCCCAATGCAGGGGACACGGGTTCGAGCCCTGGTCTGGGAAGATCCCACCTGCCACGGAGCAACTAAGCGCGTGTGCCACAGCTACTGAGCCTGCGTGCCACAACTACTGAAGCCCGCGCGCCTGAAGCCCGTGCTCTGCAACGAGGAGTAGCCCCCGTTCGCGGCAAATAGAGAAAGCCTGCACACAGCAACGAAGACCCAACGCAGCCAAAAATAAATTAATTAATTAAAAAAATAGCCACTCTGGTTTTCTTAGGACTAGATTTGCATCATGTATCTTTTCCATCCTTTTACTTTTAACCTGTATGTGTTCTTATACTTATTCAGCCACGCAGGGACTTATGACTGTATCTTCATATCCCCAGAGTATGACTAAGACCAGGCTGGACTTCAGAGAAGCCTTTCTCTAAGCCTCAGGAAGATTGAAAGAAGAAAAAAGAGAGAGCAACATGAAACTGGATTTTCTGGATTATAAGGTATGACCTATTGACCTTCACCTCAGGTGTAATCCCTGATGTGGCCTCAGGTGACAGCCCTTTGACACCCTGTCCATCACAGTGTGAGCAGGGGTGCAACCCTAGATGCTTCAGGACCCCTTTCCGAGAGAACGAGGGCCAGCAAGTCCCAAACACACAAGTCTCACCAGCATAAGTCCTGCCTTGAGAGTTTTACTATTCTGCTCAAAGACAGTGAAAGTGACCCCCCTCTGCTTCCAAATCCAGTAGATCCGGGGTGAAGGGTGAGGCCACAATAGGACAGTCGACAGCACACAGCATCGGCCGCTGACGGTGTGCCCACCAGGGACGCACCTGCTGCCCACACGGGACTGTGTAAGGGGTTTCTCGCTGTCAGGGTTGCTCAGGGTCTGATACCAAGAGCGCGTGGCCTTGGTAAGAACGGTCTGTGACTTTTACCCCCAACATTGCGGCTGTCGCCCCGCCTCTCTGCCCCCTACGATCTGGGTGCTGTGCGATCTCACTGGTCTTCACTCCGGTGCGCTTCTTACCCTGCTCAGTGCCTCCTCTCCAAGGTCCCACTTTTCCTTCTTTCATCTGCCCTGTGCTGAGGACAGACCCTGGTCTCCCTGGCTTCTCAGAACGGTCACCAGCGTTACGAGTCCCGTCTCTGTCTCGAACCGCTGACCACGTTGACTGTCCTGGTCACTCTGGCAACGTTAGCTACTGTCACCAAGGCCGTCCACACTGAGTGTACATTTGTCATGACAGCCCTCCCGTCTCCGTGTTTCTAATGTTTTCTAAAAGCCCTGTTGGCGATTCCGTGAGTACACAGGTGACTGTGTTTCCCTCATGGGGAGCGAGACACACAGCTGGTCCTCAAACACCAGCGGCCAGCAGACTCACCTGGGGGGCATGTTAAAGCCCAGATGGCCGGGGTCCCTCCCTGGGCTTCTGATTCAGTAGGTCCGGGGTGGGGCCGTTGCTGAGTCGGGCCCCCAGTGGATGAACCCCTGCAGGATGCGGTGCAGCACATCTGCCCCTGGCCACCGGATCGTCCTCCCCCGGGGTGAGGGGGTTAGCCTGAAGCAAAGCCGCGTCTTACCGCGTCTCATGGCAACTGATGTCGTTGGCTTCCTGGTGGGGTTTGGAAAAGTTACTGAGGAGCTGTCCCAGGTCACCAGGCACCTGACATCAGGAGCTCTGGGTTTCCTCTCCCTCCCGCCTTGGAGGACGAATCCCTGGGCTCAGCCCTCGGTGGGAGGAGCCAGCTGCTGGGCAGGCAGTCATGGGCTCAGGCATTCCACTGCTTTTCATGCCCTAAAGTGGGTCTCAGTCCCTCTATTTGCTCATTTCTCAGCACCTGGTTTTTTTTTTTTAATATAGTTTATCTTTTTTTCTTGTGGTAAAATACTCATAACATAAAATTTACCATCCTAGCCATCTTTAAGTGGACAGCTGAGTAGCGTCGTGTGTGTCCGCATCCCTGGGCATCCATCTCCAGAAATGTTTCATCCTCCCAAACGGAGACTCTGTCCCCGTTAAACACTAACTTCCCTTCTTGCCACGCCCAGTCTCAGCACCCACCATCCTGCCTTCTGTCTCTGTGATCTGACTGCTCTAGGCACCTTGTGTCAGCGGAGTCACCCAGTATTTGTCCTTTTAGTCTGGTTTATTTTGCTTGGCATGGTGTCTTCAGGTCTTAACTGGTTTTTTTTTAATCTCAGTTGGAATTGTTAAGCCAGAGTGATGCAGACAGAAAGATTTTGCACTCAGAGGTACCCAGCTTTGAGTCCTGTCTCTGCCTTTCCTGGTTGTGTGATTTTGGACGATTTACTTCATGTGCCTGGGCCTCCATTTCACCTGAGTTAAAGCAAATCTTATAATTTATCTCATTAAGTTGTAAACACAGGGGCCTGGCCCAGCACCTGCCCCACACAGGTAGTGAGAGCTGGTTTCTTCTCTTTCCTGACCTGAGGAAACAGGGGCTCAAAGAGGTTAGGTGGCCTCGGCAGGGGTGTGTCTCCAGCCGGGCAGGTCATGAGTCCCGAGTCACGCTGCTTCCTGGGCTGCTGTTTTCCGTTTCCTGCAAAAAGAAGTCTCGTTTCTACAACGTGAGCTGGGACTAAATCCACGTCTGCCACCCTGGCGTGTGTGAAGGGCTGCTTTTGCCTTTCAGAGTATTTTAAAATGAGCTATCTGCTCTGTTCTTTTTTCTTTTCCCTCTCTCTCTCATGTTTAAAATGCAGCGTGAACAAAATATTTCTGGCCTAGTAAGCATAATATATTGAGAGATTTTATAAAGAATTAATGTAACTTGGAATCCAATTAAGACTAAGAAAGTAGTTCTCATTAAGATTCCAAATTATGCCACGCACTACAACGTTAGCATGATTAGGGTAGCAAGATAGCTGACTTTTCTTAGCAGAATGCAAACTTGATATCACGATCATGTAAAGCCACCTGTTCATCAGGCCTCGGTTGGTGGGTCAGGGGTGCCTTAATGCCCTGGAGCCGGGGTTCCCAACATTGGCTGTGTATAAGAATCACCTGGGGCGATTTCGAAAGTCCCAGTGCCCAGGTTGTGCTGGTGAATAGGAAAGCGGTTGACTTTTGTGTATTAACCTTGTATCCTGCAACCTTGCTACCGTTGCTGGTAGTTTAGGAGATGAACCCTATTCATCTCGTGCGTAGCCCTTAGCCAGCTGCCAGTTTTCGAGTAACTACCATTTATATTGGACTCACCACGTGTTGAGCCATCTTCTAAGTTCTCTGCGTATGTTAACTTCTCCGTGCCTCAGTTTCCCCATCTGGAACACAGGGAAGGGGGAGCTGTTTTGAGGATTGAGTTCACGTGCCTGTGTCACAGAGGCAGAATGAGGATTTGAAACCCAAGCATTGTGACTCCTAGGACCACGTTGGAAGGTGATCCCATCACTAGCACTTTGAACCGAACAAGCCTCTTATTTGGGGAGCCCTTGGCCCTTCCTGTCCCCAACCCTAGTGTTCTTTTGAGTCACTTATTACCTTCCTGTCTTTCTTCTTTGCAAAGATTGGTTATATTGAGATCTTACTCTCTCCCAAAAGCTGAGTTTGGGTCATTTTTCAAAACATCATCCATGCGTTTGTCCCAATCAAGTGCAGTTTTACAAAGAGAAGAATATACCTGCAGACGAAGGGAATCCATCATTACCACAGAGTGACCAGCATCACAGGCTCCCAGGGCTCCGGTGTCACTGAGTCCCATGGCAGGAGAGAGCAAATCATTGTTTTTAAAGAAGCAGAGCTTTAATAACCGAGGAAGTTATATTAAATATCATGTGCAATGAACTAAACTCTTGAAGGAATGATCAAGGTGTCGGCTCTGGCTCAAAATAGAAATGCCCCCCTTATTGACATAAATGCTAAAATGAGGGATCTGCCCACATCTCACAGGTAATAGTGGGTGGCTGTAGCTGGCACACGTACCAAAACAGGCTAAGGGACACGGCAGTATTGCTACTAATAATGCCACTAAGGGACATAGGCAAGATTTATGTGCCACACGCATAAGACTAAGGAGGTGGCCACAGGCTCCTTTCCCGATGCTCAGGGTAGGTGCTGGGGTTCACAAACATGCCCTCCAAGACACATCTGGACACTATCCCCCTCTCTCTGTCCTCACGACGCCCCTCATCCAGGTCAGCGCTCTCTCCCTCCCGCTCCCCCTCTCTTTGTTGGGTGGGGCGTCCCCATCCCACTAGTCTCTGTGTCACTCTGCCTCCTGAAATCTGCCTCTCGAAGAGCAGCCGGGTCATTTCATAACCTTCCTGATTAAACCTCTGCGATTTGCAGCACGTTGCAGAGAATTCTAAGGCAAACCACAAAT
Organism: Monodon monoceros; assembly: GCF_005190385.1. Taxonomy (NCBI): domain Eukaryota; kingdom Metazoa; phylum Chordata; class Mammalia; order Artiodactyla; family Monodontidae; genus Monodon; species Monodon monoceros. Next base: position 70,923,342 of record NW_021703785.1, on the reverse strand, counting down.
GCCAACCGCGTGTGTAATTTTCTATTTCTAGAAGCCATGTTGCAAAGTTTTTAAAAAGTGAAATGAATTTTAATAATATATTTAACCCAATACAGTATCAACACGAAATCAATATAAAAAGTTGCTGAGATAGTTGACATTGTTCTTTCCCTAAGTCTTGGCAATCCTGGTATATTTTCCAGGAACGACACATCTCAACACACGTTCCAACACTCAGCGGTGCCCATGACAGCCGCTCCCTCACTGGATGGGGCAGCTTTGCCACCTCTGGCTGCCACCCACCTGCAGTGTCCACCAGGCTCACTGCGCTCAGGTCCACTGGCTTTTGGTTTTCATCCTTGGAACTTGTCGAGTTCTCTCCGGTCTTAGGTCCATGGCACACGGAGTTCCCTTTGCCTGGAGAGCCGCTTTCACTGATCACATCAGACAAATTGTCCCCTTCTCCTGCTCTTTCCTCCCAAGCCCTTCATACAATTTACGGTTACAAATGTACTTGTTTACTGAATGCCCACCTTGTAAAATGTATCCTTCCTGAGGCCGGGGATTATTTCCTCTTAGCTCGGCACTATGTATTAGGTGTCCAGCCGGCATGGCGTGTGGGAGGGACTCAAAATTTTTCACTGAAAGAATGAACAGATCCCTGAGGTATGAATTCCTTAGTCTAGTATTTTTCTAAATGCGAGTTGCAATCTATTAGAAGGTGTGAAATCGACTTGCTAGGTCATAAACAGCATCAGCAAAAAGAAATAGAACAATTAGTGTACGCGCGTAGAGGGTTGTGAGGTGTCATGTTTCTTACCGTGATTTGTGTTCAGAAGCCTGTGGAAGCCTTGCTCTAGTCAGTGCTGAAGTGCAGGAGGAGGGTTCCAGTTCGTTTGGGGGCCAGCAGGTCCCGAGTTCCTGGGGGACCAGAGCTGGGATTTTGCTGCACGGTTCCCTAAAGCCATGGCCAAACTCAGTAGAGAAGCCTCCAGACAGGGCGTGGGCAGCTTCCTCAGGAGGCCATTCGGCAATGGGAGGGTGCTGGCTGGTCCACTCTGCGTGCTGGAGCCCCTGTAGCTGGGCAGAGCGGAGGAGTGTCAAGGGCAGACCTTCCCGTCAGACCTCTTTAGAGATCAGGATGGGCGCCCTCCTCACGCCTGTCCAAGGATGCTGCCCTGTAGAACACGGGGTGAGCTGGAGCTGGAGGTGGCAAGGAACAGTCCCCCCTTACACCTTGCCCTTGGACCATCAGCTCCAGCACCGCAAGGGAAAGATGTCTTGCTTTGAGCCCCCCAGCATGGCAGCCCTAGCAGACTGACTGATCGCCACAGGATGCAAGGTCTTGGGGGGTTAGGATGGGCTCCCCTAAAGGCCTGCAGCAGCGCTCCTCGTGAATGACCTTATCAGCCAGCGAATTTAATTAAAAGCTTTATGCAAATGTCTTCTGAGGCACACCTGGCCCCCGATCCTAGCTGTGTGCACAGTTCGGTGGGGAGAGGGGCCCACCTGCACCCCCACTCAGCAGCTGAATTTCATTTAGTTAATCCAGAGCCCAAGGCCGTGCTCCCTGTGGCCACGCTGGGGGCACCTGCGGAACCAGGGTGGGTCTCATCGGAAGCTGGCCCCAGGTGTTTAAACAATGAACCCCGCACACGCCAAGAAGGTGTAGAAGGTTCTTTACTCACACAAGGAGGCTTCCTGGGGAGAGCGGGAAGGCTTCCCAAGCAGGTCCCCAAATGTCTTGAGATTGCAGGGGAAGACGGGCGTGGGGTTTTTCTGGTATTTAGGGATTGGGGCCAGGGCGAGGGTCGTGCACAGGCTGGGAGGGGCTCCTGTGGTTCGAATGTCTCACAGGCATAAAACGTACCACAGGGGGCTCCTGACCAGCCGTGAACAGATGCAGGGGGGCGGCTTAAAAGCTATCAGCCTGCGTCTGTCACGCCTGCAGTCTGTTCACCCCTCTCCTCTGGGGCAAAGGCTCTGTGCCCCCAGCACCTGGGCCTCCTGTGGCTGCTGTGATCTTGCGGAGGGGCTGGCACTTCTGGGCACCATGATGTGTGCCCCAGGTCCCCACGTCCCTCAGTGAGATTCCGGGGACGGCTATGAGGGTCTGGGAGCCGATGACTTCACAGCGGCTTTGAGGGACCTTCTTCTCCAGACACAAGCTTCACCAGGGCGGCTGTGACACGGGTGCACTGAGAGATGTCACAGCCGAGCAAGACGTCGTCTTTAAGGGGCAGACATTTACAGAAAAATGACTGACGGGCACTCAGTGTGATTCTGATTAGATTCCTGGAAGGTTTGCCTAGAACGTCCGCCTCAAGTCTGTGGCTTGAAGTCGAGAAGCTTGCGTGCGGCCTGGCGATTTTCAAACCCCTATCTTATAGTCTCTAGGACAAACATTCCCTACTTGGGTTGTTGTTTTTTTGTGTAGTTTAGATTGTGGTTTTCTTTCTTTTTTTCCCCCCACAAACCACCCAAGGATTTGGCTTCTCCACTGGTCTGAAAGCAATTATTCGAACAATGACATCAGGCCTCACGCAGTGGTCCTGGGTGATTCTGGGCACCCTGCACAGAAGGCCAGGTGCCACCCACCCTGCATGGAGGGCTGGCAGGGCCACCAGTGTTCCACCTGGTAGGCCATGTCTTCCTCTGCCTGCATGTCAGGCCCTGCAATTTTCTCCCAGTCAGTGACACCCAGAGACAGAAGAGAACCTACCACCCTGATGGCACCTCGGGGAGGGGCCCCCGCAAGTCCCAGAGTCAGCTACTCTGCTCCTCAGGCCGCACCATGAGTGTGGCCGGGTGTCTTGGTGAGGGTGGGTCTAAGTACCACACCCTCTGGAAACTTGACCAGGAGCGGGGGCTGTGTGTTTTGCCCAACCTCCTCGTCCCCGTGGTGCACTTCTTCTTGGGAGGCTTGATAGCGCTCACTGAAAACTGACCTCGATCTGCCACCCCCGTCATGTATGTCACATGGGCCTGTAGACGTCTGGGTGTCAGCTGTAGACAAAGGTTGGGTGTATGCCCCCAGCTGAAAATTAGGGCCATAAAGAGGTTCCTGAAGAAGCACGGACTCTACTTGTTGGACAGTTTGAGCCTCAGCTCTGGCCCACCCAGGACACCTGGTTAACTACATTCAACAATCAAGGGTAGGGGATGAGGGGAAGATGGCGGAAGAGTAAGACGTGGAGATCACCTTCCTCCCCACAAATACATCAGAAATACATCTACACGTGGAACCGCTCCTACAGAACACCTACTGAACGCTGGCAGAAGACCTCAGACCTCCCAAACGGCAAGAAACTCCCCACGTACCTGGGTAGGGCAAAAGAAAAAAAGAAAAAACAGAGACAAAAGAATAGGGAGGGACCCGTACCCGTGGGAGGGAGCTGTGAAGGAGGAAAGGTTTCCACACACTAGAAGCCCCTTCGCGGGCGGAGACTGCGGGTGGCGGAGGGGGGAAGCTTCGGGGCCGCGGAGAAGAGCGCAGCCACAGGGGTGCGGGGGGCAAAGCGGAGAGATTCCCGCACAGAGGATCAGGGCCGACCAGCACTCACCAGCCCGAGAGGCTTGTCTGCTCACCCCCTGGGGCGGGCGGGGCTGGGAGCTGAGGCTCGGGCTTCGGTCGGAGCGCAGGGAGAGGACTGGGGCTGGCGGCGTGAACACAGCCTGAAGGGGGTTAGTGCGCCACAGCTGGCCGGGAGGGAGTCCGGGAAAAGTCTGGAGCTGCCGAAGAGGCAAGAGACTTTTTCTTCCCTCTGTTTCCTGGTGCGCAAGGAGAGAGGATTAAGAGCGCTGCCTAAAGGAGCTCCAGAGACAGGCACGAGCCGTGGCTAAAAGCACGGGACCCAGAGACAGGCGGGAGACGCTAAGGCTGCTGCTGCCGCCGCCAAGAAGCCTGTGTGCGAGCACAGGTCACAATCCACGCCCCCCTTCCGGGGAGCCTGTGCGGCCCGCCACTGCCAGGGTCCCGGGATCCAGGGACAACTTCCCCAGGAGAACGCACGGCACGCCTCACGCTGGTGCAACGTCACGCTGGCCTCTGCAGACACAGGCTCACCCCGCCCTCCATGCCCCTCCCTCTCCCCCGGCCTGAGTGAGCGAGAGCCCCCGAATCAGCGGCTCCTTTAACCCCGTCCTGTCTGAGCGAAGAACAGACGCCCTCCCGCGACCTACACGCAGAGGCGGGGCCAAATCCAAAGCTGAGCCCCTGGGAGCTGTGAGAACAAAGAAGAGAAAGGGAAATCTCTCCCAGCAGCCTCAGGAGCAGCGGATTAAATCTCCACAATCAATTTGATGTACCTGCATCTGTGGAATACCTGAATAGACAACCAATCATCCCAAATTAAGGAGGTAGACTTCGAGAGCAAGATTTATGATTTTTTCGCCTTTTCCTCTTTTTGTGAGTGTGTACGTGTATGCTTCTGTGTGAGATTTTGTCTGTATAGCTTTGCTTCCACCATTTGTCCTAAGGTTCTATCCATCCTTTTTAAAAAAAATTTTTTTTTCTTAATAATTATTTTTTAATTTAATAACTTTACTATATTTTACTTTATCTTTCTTTTTTCCTTCCTTCCCTCCTTCCTTCCTTCCTCCCACCGTCCCTCCCTCCCTCCATCCTTTCCTTCTTTCCCTCTTCTTCTTCCTTCCTTCCTTTCTTCCTACTTCTACTAATTCTTTCTTTCTACTTTTTCTCCCTTTTATTCTGAGCCATGTGGATGAAAGGCTATTGGTGCTGCAGCCAGGAGTTAGTGCTGTGCCTCTGAGCTGGGAGAGCCAACTTCAGGACACTGGTCAAGAGACCTCCCAGCTCCACATAATAGCAAACGGCAAAAATCTCCCAGAGATCGCCATCTCAACACCAGCATCCAGCTTCACTCAACAACCAGCAAGCTACAGTGCTGGACATCCTATGACAAACAACTAGCAAAACAGGAACACAACCCCACCCATTAGCAGAGAGGCTGCCCAAAATCATAATAAGTCCACAGACACCCCAAAACACACCACCAGACGTGGACCTGCCCATCAGAGAGACAAGATCCAGCCTCATCCACCAGAACACAGGCACTAGTCCCCTCCATCAGGAAGCCTACACAACCCACTGAACCAACCTTAGCCACTGGGGACAGACACCAAAAACAACGGGAACTACGAACCTGCAGCCTGCAAAAAGGAGACCCCAGACACAGTAAGATAAGCAAAAGGAGAAGACAGAAAACACACAGCAGATGAAGGAGCGAGATGAAAACCCACCAGACCTAACAAATGAAGAGGAAATAGGCAGTCTACCTGAAAAAGAATTCAGAATAATGATAGTAAACATGATCCAAAATCTTGGAAATAGACAAAATGCAAGAAACATTTAACAAGGACTTAGAAGAACTAAAGATGAAACAAACAACGATGAAAAACACAATAAGTGAAATGAAAAATACTCTAGATGGGATCAATAGCAGAATAACTGAGGCAGAAGAACGGATAAGTGACCTGGAAGATAAAACAGTGGAAATAACTACTGCAGAGCAGAATAAAGAAAAAAGAATGAAAAGAACTGAGGACAGTCTCAGAGACCTCAGGGACAACATTAAATGCACCAACATTCGAATCATAGGGGTTCCAGAAGAAGAAGAGGAAAAGAAAGGGACTGAGAAAATATTTGAAGAGATTATAGTTGAAAACTTCCCTAATATGGGAAAGGAAATAGTTAATCAAGTCCAGGAAGCACAGAGAGTCCCATACAGGATAAATCCAAGGAGAAATACGCCAAGACATATATTAATCAAACTGTCAAAAATTAAATACAAAGAAAGCATATTAAAAGCAGCAAGGGAAAAACAACAAATAACACACAAGAGAATCCCCATAAGGTTAACAGCTGATCTCTCAGCAGAAACCCTACAAGCCAGAAGGGAGTGGCAGGACATACTGAAAGTGATGAAGGAGAAAAACCTGCAACCAAGATTACTCTACCCAGCAAGGATCTCATTCAGATTTGATGGAGAAATTAAAACCTTTACAGACAAGCAAAAGCTGAGAGAGTTCAGCACCACGAAACCAGCTTTACAACAAATGTGAAAGGAACTTCTCTAGGCAGGAAATACAAGAGAAGGAAGAGACCTACAATAACAAACCCAAAACAATTTAGAAAATGAGAATAGGAACATACATATCGATAATTGCCTTAAATGTAAATGGCCTAAATGCTCCCACCAAAAGACACAGACTGGCTGAATGGATACAAAAACAAGGCCCATATATTTGCTGTCTACAAGAGACCCACTTCAGACCTAGAGGCACATACAGACTGAAAGTAAGGGGATGGAAAATGATATTCCATGCAAATGGAAACCAAAAGAAAGCTGGAGTAACAATTCTCATATCAGACAAAATGGACTTTAAAATAAAGACTATTAGAAGAGACAAAGAAGGACACTACATAATGATCAAGGGATCGATCCAAGAAGAAGATATAACAATTGTAAATATTTATGCACCCAACATAGGAGCACCTCAATACATAAGGCAAATACTAACAGCCATAAAAGGGGAAATCTACAGTAACACATTCATAGTAGGGGACTTTAACACCCCACTTTCACCCATGGACAGATCATGCAAAATGAAAATAAATAAGGAAACACAAACTTTAAATGATACATTAAACAAGATGGACTTGATTGATATTTATAGGACACTCCATCCAAAAACAACAGAATACACATTTTTCTCAAGTGCTCATTGAACATTCTCCAGGATAGATCATATCTTGGGTCACAAATCAAGCCTTGGTAAATTTAAGAAAATTAAAATTGTATCAAGTAACTTTTCCGACCACAACGCTGTGAGACTAGATATCAATTACAGGAAAAGATCTGTAAAAAATACAAACACATGGAGGCTAAACAATACACTACTTAACACGAAGTGATCACTGAAGAAATCAAAGAGAAAATCAAAAAATACCTAGAAACAAATGACAATGGAGACACGACGACCCAAAACCTATGGGATGCAGCAAAAGCAGTTCTAAGAGGGAAGTTTATAGCAATACAAGCCCACCTTAAGAAACAGGAAACATCTCGAATAAACAACCTAACCTTGCACCTAAAGCAATTAGAGAAAGAAGAACAAAAAACCCCCAAAGTTAGCAGAAGGAAAGAAATCATAAAAATCAGATCAGAAATAAATGAAAAAGAAATGAAGGAAACGATAGCAAAGATCAATAAAACTAAAAGCTGGTTCTTTGAGAAGATAAACAAAATAGATAAACCATTAGCCAGACTCATCAAGAAAAAACGGGAGAAGACTCAAATCAATAGAATTAGAAATGAAAAAGGAGAAGTAACAACTGACACTGCAGAAATACAAAAGATCATGAGAGATTACTACAAGCAACTCTATGCCAATAAAATGGACAACCTGGAAGAAATGGACAAATTCTTAGAAATGCACAACCTGCCAAGACTGAATCAGGAAGAAATAGAAAATATGAACAGACCAATCACAAGCACTGAAATTGAAACCGTGATTAAAAATCTTCCAGCAAACAAAAGCCCAGCACCAGATGGCTTCACAGGCGAATTCTATCAGACATTTAGAGAAGAGCTAACACCTATCCTTCTCAAACTCTTCTAAAATATAGCAGAGGGAGGAACACTCCCAAATTCATTCTACGAGGCCACCATCACCTTGATACCAAAACCAGACAAGGATGTCACAAAGAAAGAAAACTACAGGCCAATATCACTGATGAACATAGATGCAAAAATCCTCAACAAAATACTAGCAAACAGAATCCAACAGCACATTAAAAGGATCATACACCATGATCAAGTGGGGTTTATTCCAGGAATGCAAGGATTCTTCAATATACGCAAATCAATCAATGTGATAAACCATATTAACAAATTGAAGGAGAAAAACCATATGATCATCTCAATGGATGCAGAAAAAGCTCTTGACAAAATTCAACACCCATTTATGATAAAAAACCCTCCAGAAAGTAGGCATAGAGGGAACCTTCCTCAACATAATAAAGGCCATATATGACAAACCCACAGCCCACATCGTCCTCAATGGTGAAAAACTGAAAGCATTTCCACTAAGATTAGGAACAAGACAAGGTTACCCACTCTCACCACTCTTATTCAACATAGTTTTGGAAGTTTTAGCCACAGCACTCAGAGAAGAAAAGGAAATAAAAGGAATCCAAATTGGAAAAGAAGAAGTAAAGCTGTCACTGTTTGCAGATGACATGATACTATACATAGAGATGCACGACCAAATTCAGCCCCCAGGAGGGATGTGGTCGCCTGTGACAGAGTCCTCGGGAGCCTGAGAGGCAGGATCATCCTCCACTCCCTGGGTGGAAAGGGGGCTCCAGGAGCACGAGCTCTCCTTATGCCCCTCCCACATCAATATCCACATCAGTTTACCCAGCCAGGCAAACTGCCTCTAATGAGCCAGCTCCACTCTGGGAGGCCTGCCCGGGAGACACATGCTGGCTTTAGGCCCCTTCAGCTATTTCAGGGCCCTGTGTGCCTCCAGACTGTGCTCTGACAGCATGCAGCCCCTGCACGGGCCTCTTGCAGTGTCTTCAGATGGTTCCAGGAACTGACTATTGGTCCCCACGCAAAGCTGGCTGGCAGAGCGAATACACTGCAGAGTGTTTCTCCAGAGGGCGTGTGCGGGGCATTGACTTTTCCCTGTTCTGCAAAAAACTAACCCTCAAAGCAATCCCTGCAGGCTCCATGGAACAATGAGTGCCACGTTTGTGCCTGGGCGGTCCCACCTGACTCCTTGTGGTGGAGGAGCACAGCGGGAGGGCGGAGGAGGACCAGGTGGCACCCTGCAGAGCTGCCCTGAGCTCCCGCAATTAGCCTCTGATCCCTGTCCTTACTGGGTGTGTTCAACGAGCCTTTCAGCCACGTCTGCCCGAGAACAGCTCACTGAGGTTACTCCTGAACAATGGACGGCGTGCTTGGGGCTATTGTGAGCTGTCCGTCAAGGAGGGGTGGGTGGGTGGTGGGTGCGCTGCCGGCAACCTGCTGATGGAGGTGACTATTTTAGACGATGCTTTATTTTCCCCTAAAATACAGCATTCAGTCTTGGCTGCAGTTGGTCTGCCTCCACAGCCCTGCATTTTATTTTCATCTCTATAAGAGTCAGGGATATTCACTCTTTCCCAAATGTTCATTCTATGGAATTTTCATCTTTCCCCCAATTCACATAAAACAATAATATATTGAGCCCCTATTACATGCAAGTTCATATCAAAATATCTGATTTTGTACACCTCCTTGCCCCTGAGCACCTCCCCCATCAATGGAGGGCAATTTGTCAATAATCAAAGGAATCTATTTAATCCGTATAAGTGGTATGGACTGGAATGGGATGCCACATGTCGGGGACCCAGATCCTTCTGCCTTGATTCTCAGCAAAACAGATTTCATGTCAAGGCTAAGATAACTGCTGTAGCTCCAGCCATCGCATATGCATTCCAGCTAGCCAGAAGAAAGAAGGGAGGTAAAGGTGTGTTTCTTCCTTTTAAAGACATTTCTAGGTAGTTGTGGACACCAATCCTGCTTCTATCCCATGGGCCATCCCAGATGCAAGGAAGGTTAAGTGTAGTTTTTCTTCTGGGCAGGCATGTACCCCAGCCAAAATTTGGGTATAATACTAAGAGAAGGAGAAAACTCATATTGGAGGATAAATCTTATCCCAGCATCCCAGGCAATTTTCATTTTCATACTAAAATGTGTGGAGGACCTCAGGAGACCCAGCTCATATCCTCAAGGAGAGGCTCACGCAAGGTACCAGTAAGACGAAGCAAGATCGCGCCTTCACTTAGAAACTCAGAGGGATGGTGACATTCCCACGCTATTCATCATTTTGGATATTTTGTGCCACTGCTTATCTTAAAAGCCTGGCGCCTTAAGAACTTTCTGGAAGAGATGATCCCTGCACATGGCCTCCAGCTGATTATAAATTCCTTTATGTTCAAATCCCAGTTACCCCTATAGACTTTTTCTTGTCCACAGACACTGTTTTACTGAAATGATAACGTTACCTGAAAACCAAAGTACGACTAAGGAAAATACAGTAACTTAGCGGACACAAAATTCCACAAAGGCAGGGCCTGCTTTAAGATAGCGCTACCTGAGAAGAACGAGTTGCGGCATCACTTTGTGTGTCTAATCTCCCACGGTGGCCCCCAGGTTGTTCCCATAGCAACCCTGACTGCGCTGCAGCCCCTCCCCAAAGCAAGCCCACGTACAAAGCACAGCTGAGCAGTGCCGATTTTCCTTAAGAATTCACAGGGAAATGGATGACAGGATGTGACCTCCCACACTTCACAGCAACCAGCTTAGTTAAATCCCCATTCCTTACTTTTGTTTTCTCTCAAAGTTGTTCTTCAGTGGCCACTCCTGGGGTCTCGCTCTCTCCGTTTTCCCTGTCTCCACTCTACCTTTGAGTCTCCCCGTCCCCCTTTCATTATGCAGAGCTCGTTAATCTGGGCATCCACGGGCTTCTACCCTGACCATCACTGACTCAAACAAAAGCAGCTCTTCTCTACAGAAGATTCTGCTGACGCGAAAAATAAGACGTCCCCAATTTTTGCCCCTGCTTCCAACTTAGGACCCGCGAGAGAAGGCCAAATACGTCCCCGTAACCAATGACACAGGACGCCCTGCTCCTGGCTGGCCTGCTTCCAGCCGCCCCACGCCGGCAGCCTCCAGTCAGGGCCCACCTGAAACCTTCCCTTGGGTCCACTAGGACCTCCCACTCTTCTGCCTGCCTTGGAGTCTCTGCCCAGACACACGTGACAGAGGCCGGGCAGGCATGGAATAAATGGTCTGCACCTGTTGCTCTTCATTTATTTCCACATAAGTTAACACGATATGCTTTTGATTATTCCGTATCTTATTCACTCAAGAGCTGGCTTTTTGAACTTTAATGAGTGCATCGCGTTGCATTGTATGGAAAGAACTTCATGGATTTAACCCTGATTTATTAGTGGATATGAGTTGGTTTCCAACCTGCCGTTTTTTGTTATTGCAAAGGGTGCTGCGATAACTATTCTTTGCTCTTTTCATCCCACATGTGTGTGAACTACCCATAGAACAGGAAGGTGGACTGGCTGAGTGGTGGAATTGGTCTTATTTATTCAAAAGTGTTGGATAAACAACAAGGTCCTACCGTAGAAGGGAACCCTATTCAATATCCTGTGATAAACCATAATGGGAAAGAATGTAAAAAAAGGATATCTATATGACTGAACATCTGTATCTATATATATAACTGAGTCACTTTGCTGTGCAGCAGAAATTAATACAACACTGTAAGTCAACTATACATCAATTTAAAAATAAAAGGGTCTCAATACATGCAGAGAAAGCTTCCGACAAAATTCAACACCCATTTATGATAAAAACCCTCCAGAAATTAGGCATAGAGGGAACTTTCCTCAACGTAATAAAGGCCATATATGACAAACCCACAGCCAACATCATCCTCAATGGTGAAAAACTGAAAGCATTTCCACTAAGATCAGGAACAAGACAAGGTTGTCCACTCTCACCACTCTTATTCAACATACTTTTGGAAGTTTTAGCCACAGCACTCAGAGAAGAAAAGGAAATAAAAGGAATCCAAATCGGAAAAGAAGAAGTAAAGCTGTCACTGTTTGCAGATGACATGATACTATACATAGAGAATCCTAAAGATGCTACCAGAAAACTACTAGAGCTAATCAATGAATTTGGTAAAGTAGCAGGATACAAAATTAATGCACAGAAATCTCTGGCATTCCTATACACTAATGATGAAAAATCTGAAAGTGAAATCAAGAAAACACTCCCACTTACCATTGCAACAAAAAGAATAAAATATCTAGGAATAAACCTACCTAAGGGGACAAAAGACCTGTATGCAGAAAAGTGTAAGACACTGATGAAAGAAATTAAAGATGATACAAAGAGATGGAGAGATATACCATGCTCTTGGATTGGAAGAATCAACATTGTGAAAATGACTCTACTACCCAAAGCAATCTACAGATTCAATGCAATCCCTATCAAACTACCACTGGCATTTTTCACAGAACTAGAACAAACAATTTCACAATTTGTGTGGAAACACAAAAGACCCCGAATAGCCAAAGCAATCTCGAGAACGAAAAACGGAGCTGGAGGAATCAGGCTCCCTGACTTCAGACTATACTACAAAGCTACAGTAATCAAGACAGTATGGTACTGGCACAAAAACAGAAAGATAGATCAATGGAACAGGATAGAAAGCCCAGAGGTAAACCCATGCAAATATGGTCACCTTATCTTTGATAAAGGAGGCAGGAATGTACAGTGCAGAAAAGACAGCCTCTTCAAGAAGTGGTGCTGGGAAAACTGGACAGCTACATGTACAAGTATGAGATTAGATCACTCCCTAACACCATACACAAAAGTAAGCTCAAAATGGATTAAAGACCTAAATGTAAGGCCAGAAACTATCAAACTCTTAGAGGAAAACATAGGCAGAACGCTCTATGACATAAATCACAGCAAGATCGTTTTTGACCCACCTCCCAGAGAAATGGAAATAAAAACAAAAATATACAAATGGGACCTAATGAAACTTCAAAGCTTTGCACAGCAAAACAAACCATAAACAAGACCAAAAGACAACCCTCAGAATGGGAGAAAATATTTGCAAGTGAAGCAACTGACAAAGGATTAATCTCCAAAATTTACAAGCAGCTTGTGCAGCTCAGTAACAAAAAGACAAACAACCCAATCCAAAAATGGGCAGAAGACCTAAAGAGACATTTCTCCAAAGAAGATACACAGACTGCCAACAAACACATGAAAGAATGCTCAACATCATTAATCATTAGAGAAATGCAAATCAAAACTACAATGAGATATCATCTCACACCAGTCAGAATGGCCATTATCAAAAAATCTAGAAATAATAAATGCTGGAGAAGGTGTGGAGAAAAGGGAACACTCTTGCACTGCTGGTGGGAATGTGAATTGGTACAGCCACTATGGAGAACAGTATGGAGGTTCCTTAAAAAACTAAAAATAGAACTACCATATGACCCAGCAATCCCACTACTGGGCATATACCCTGAGAAAACCATAATTCAAAAAGAGTCATGTACCAAAATGTTCATTGCAGCTCTATTTACAATAGCCTGGAGCTGGAAACAGCCTAAGTGTCCATCATCGGATGAATGGATAAAGAAGATGTGGCACATATATACAATGGAATATTACTCAGCCATAAAAAGAAACGAAATTGAGCTATTTGTAATGAGGTGGATAGACCTAGAGTCTGTCATACAGAGTGAAGTAAGTCAGAAAGACAGAGACAAATACCGTATGCTAACACATATATATGGAATTTAAGGGAAAAAATGTCATGAAGAACCTAGGGGTAAGACAGGAATAAAGACACAGACCTACTAGAGAATGGACTTGAGGCTATGGGGAGGGGGAAGGGTAAGCTGTGACAAAGCGAGAGAGAGGCATGGACATATATACACTACCAAACGTAAGGTAAATAGCTAGTGGGAAGCAGCCGCATAGCACAGGGAGATCAGCTCGGTGCTTTGTGACCACCTAGAGGGGTGGGATAGGGAGGGTGGGAGGGAGGGAGACGCAAGAGGGAAGAGATACGGGAACATACGTTTATGTATAACTGATTCACTTTGTTATAAAGCAGAAACTAACACACTATTGTAAAGCAATTATACTCCAAGAAAGATGTAAAAAAAAAAAATTAAATGAGATAATGCATTGAAAGCCTTTTCATTGTATCCAACTGGAAAAAATCCAGTTTTAATATGATCTATCCTTCTTATTCAATACTCCATTCATACTGAAGAAAACGCTCTCTTTCAAGTTCTTTATAACTTTAAGGTAGTAATTAGGTCACTAATTGGCCTCCTTTCCTCCAGGACAGATAATCCAATTCTTTTCATCTTTCCCCATCGACTCTATTTCCTGACCCTTTAATCACTTTTTAAACTGAATTTATTCCAATTTATCTGTAACCATTTCCAAATATGGTGTCCCCACATGGGCGCATCGACTAACGGAAATGCAACCGGTGCCGAGGGGAGGGGCGAGGTCGTCCTCAGCCCTCCTTCCGCATTTGCCTGGAGTCTTACATCTCTCCTCTTTGTGCCTCTGGGTTGAGATGGAGCCCACTGTACCATTGGGGTATGACCTACCAGGCCGTCACTCACTCAGCAGAATCATGCGAATCATCCTGGCTTCGTCATGTGTGCAAACATACCTAGAATAAAATCGAATCTACTGAGGACATCTGCATGAATTGATGGTAGGATTGTGAATTGTTACCTTGAGGGCAGTTTGGAAATTTGATGCAGTAATTCCTCTTCTAGGATTTTTTCAATTAATTAATTTGTTTTTTTAAAGGATGCAAATAGCATCATATTAATTTTTATACAAATGAAAGACAAACAATACTAAGTTATGTAGTGTTTGTTTATATTTTTGCCACGCTCCACATCTTGTGGGATCTTAGTTCCCTGACCAGGGATTGAACCCCGGGCCACAGCAGTGAAAGCACCGAATCCTAACCCCTGGACCTCCAGGGAACTCCCCCACTTCTCGGATTTTTAGAGAAAAATCCTAGATGTGGGCAAATGTGCGTTCGGGGCTATTCCTTAAAGTGTGTTTCCAATAATAAAACTGGAAATTGGCTAGATAATCAATAAAAAGAGGACTGGTTAAATAACAACAGTATTTGCATCTGATATAATTCTATAGAGTCACTAAAAAGTATGTATGTGGTCAGAGACCAGGCCATGCCCGTGGAAATGTGTTCACCATACATGAAGTGACAAAACAGCATGTTAACAAATTATGGTCTACAACAGAATGCAGGTGAGGCACGCAGCACTGTGCCGGGCCCTGTATGTGTTAGCGATCATCACTTACAACAGTATGAGCTGAGGTTTTAGAGAAGCATTCATGAATAATGAAAGAAAATACACAACTACTCCAAGTCGTTATCAATGGGTAGAAGAATGATAGACGGGGCTTCCCTGGCGGCGCAGTGGTTGAGCGTCCGCCTGCCGATGCAGGGGACACGGGTTCGTGCCCCGGTCCGGGAAGATCCCACATGCCGCAGAGCGGCTGGGCCCGTGAGCCGTGGCCACTGAGCCTGCGCGTCCAGAGCCTGTGCTCTGCAATGGGAGAGGCCACAACAGTGAGAGGCCCGCGTACCGCAAAAAAAAAAAATGATACATGTATGTGTCCTCCTTTGTGCTTTTCTGAATTTTCTAAAGTGTCAGTCAATGAACCAGGACTTCTACTTCTTTAGTGTGACAAGAGTCTCACTGAAATCTGCTAAGTTTCCTCTGCTCCATCACTTTAGACCAGCCTCAGACGAAGAGCCCTGTGCTGGGAAGTGGGAAGTGGACCAACCCACTCCGAGTCCTGTGATTGTGGATGCCGCCCTTCATCTCTCTAGGCTTGCTTCACCTGTTTGGGAAATAATATCTGACTTTCTTTAGGTCAGGGGACACTTGCTTATGCTGACACTCAGGAAGATTCTCGTTCACAATAATAACAACAGCCCCCTTGGGAGTCCGTCAGGGATGCAACTGTATCTCCGTGATCTCAAGAGCAGCATCTCACAGAGGAGGACGTTTGTGCTTATAGAAGTGAAATGACTCACCCGGGGCGGCACAGGCAGAAAGCGAGAGCCCAGGACTCGGACAGGCGTCCCCAACGGCAGGCACAAACCAACCACCTTAGCACAGGACACCTGGCCCGAGACGGTGTGGCAGCCAGTAAACCTGGGGGCTCGGATCTGACCCAGACCTCAGCGTCCAGACTCAGGAAGGAGTGAGGCGGGAGATGGACCCACAGGGAGGGGTCTGAACTGCCGCCACGCACAGCAAGCAGATCATGTGGGTGGGAAGCCGGGGGGCTGGCTTGGTTGTCTGGGGCTGGCTTGGGGTGTGTGTGTGCATCCTTCACGGCTCCATGAGTTGCTATCAACCCCAAAGGACTGACCCATGGAGAACTGTTCTCAGTAAAGCCGACTCCACACCCCCGAGACCCATTGCTCTAGGAAGCTCTCTGGGTGACCCTTCTCTACATCCATTCCGGGATCCTGGGCATCCCCTGCCTTGGCTGACTCCTAAATCAAACAAACCCAAAGGAACGAGTCTTCCTTGTGGTTGTCTGCATGAGAGAGGTAGTGCACATCTAGATATGTGCCGTGCAGTACAGTAGCTAAGAGCCACATGGCTTTTAAAATTTCATTTAGATCGATTGAAATGAAACAAAATTAAAAATTCAGCTCCTCCGTCTCACTGGCCACATTGCAAATGCTCAGTAGTCACACAAGCCTGGCAGTTACCGTACCGAATAGCACACGTGGAACTTTCCCATTGCCACAGAAAGTTCCATCAGACAGCCCCACTCCAGAGTTTTTCTAGGCGATAAAAATAGACATACATGGGAATAAACAGAAATAGGGCTGATGGTTATTTTATTTTACTTCTCTTAAGCAACCACTGATACAGCTTTTTTTTTTTTTTTTTTTTTTTTTTTGCGGTACACGGGCCTCTCACTGTGTGGTCTCTCCCGTTGCGGAGCACAGGCTCAGCGGCCATGGCTCACGGGCCCAGCCGCTCCGCGGCATGTGGGATCCTCCCGGACTGGGGCACGAACCCGCGTCCCCCGCATCGGCAGGCAGACTCTCAACCACTGCGCCACCAGGGAAGCCCGATACAGCTTTTAATAGTAACTGTTTAGATTTGATAGTTCTAAATATTTACCAAACAAAATTATACAATCCAAAATATGTAACACTGACAGTAAGAATAACTAATTATGGAATTGTATGCTTTTAAAAGTATATAAAAACACGTTTGGAAAAACTGAGTATGTGTTCTTGAATGCTTCAGTTTTGTCCTATTCCCATTTTATTTCATACCTTTTGCAGAAAAATCAAGCTTGATTTTATATATCCTCAACAGTTTCTCAAACTGTTTCAAAACCTAAAGTGAGACTACATAGGTTACACACACACACACACACTCCACTGAATATCCTCTTACTAGATGTTGCTTGACGTAAGGATTATTATTCTTGGGTCTCAAGTTCTATGAGTCAGTTGACTGCTATGCTGAAATGAACTGCCAAATCCATCATTTTCAGTGAAATCTTTTATCAAATATATAGACCGTCTTCTTAGAAAGCCTGTAAACTTGGCTGACTGGAAAACAGACAATGTGCTTTTCTCCCTCAGGAGAACTAAGAAAGCAGCTGTCCTGCTTTTTAAAAAAATTCTGTTTTTGTTGGTTAGCATATTTTGAGAGTTTCTTCAATTTACCTATATTCCTGTAATTTCAAATTTGCAAATCCCTCTTCCGAGCTTGCCAGCCCTGCTGTGACAAAGAATGGCATTGACTAGTGCGTCTGTGAAGTTTTGTACTGATGTTTTGGGCATGCAAACATCATAGCGCCTGTGTTGAAAACGCAATGACTTCTGAAATGCAGCGTCACTTATTAAGCGAAAAAATTGTTGGACGATTTGGGCCCAGAAGTGTGTTGAGCTCCAGGACAAGCAGAGCAGAGCACCAGGGTCCACAGGAGGAGGAGCCTTGTAGGACTGGCTCTCAACCTGCGATGTGTAAGCATCCCCCCTTTGAAGGCTAGTTTTCAAATACTACCTTCAAGGGTATGAAGAAGGAGTAAGTCGGGGCTTCCCTGGTGGCACAGTGGTTAAGAATCCACCTGCCAACTGCAGGGGACACGGGTTCGAGCCCTGGTCCAGGAAGATCCCACATGCCGCAGAGCAACTAAGCCTGTGAGCCACAACTACTGAGCTCGCACACCTAGAGCCTGTGCTCCACAACAAGAGAAGCCACCGCAATGAGAAGCCTGTGCACCACAACGAAGAGTAGCCCCCGCTCGCCGCAACTAGAGAAAGCCTGCACGCAGCAATGAAGACCCAATACAGCCAAAAAAAAAAGAATGAGTAAGTCAATACACCCATTAGCAGCAGCACTAATGCAAAATAACATTCAAGTAGGTCTGTGCAAAGCGCTACATGCTAAACCCTTCCTGTGCCCCACATCACCAGGCTGTGTGGTGGGTTTCTAGGTCATGCTCGTTTCATAAAACCAGGACACGGAGGTTCAGAGAGGTTGTGTAATGCACCCCAAAGCCGGCAATCGGAAATGATGTGAACCCAGGTGGTCTGTGTCCAGAGCCCGTGTTCCCAATCATTTTATTCATGAAGACTACGTAGCCATTGATTGACATCTTCCCTCTTACAATCATAAACCTATTTTTACTCCAATAGAAATGGTAGCTATGGTCAACACTGCTGACTCAAGCCCTGTCACTCTGGTAGGTCTGCAGGTAGAGGCAGGCACACTGAGGCCGATAGGTTTTCTTTCCCAAACCTCTTCAACCCAGGGGGGCTTCCTGGAGGAAGTCAGTAAGAGCTGGCCAGTAACTAGAGGGGAAACCAAGTCTGAGAGATGGAAGAAACCATCTTCACACCAACAGCAGGGTGGGATAGAGTGAAATAAGCTTCACTTTTCAAAAGTGAAAAGACCTCTCAGGATTTGTCACCTGTCCCAGAACTAAAGCAATGACCTAAACGCAGAGCGATGGCTTTTGAATGAGAACAGCCTGAACCAGGGCCGGCTCTGCTTCTCACCCCGGGTGGAGCCTGTTTACAAGGTTAAGTTTGTTGAGGGTGGGAGGGCTGAGAGGAAGCCCCTGTCCCAGGACAACCTTCCCACGGGGTGGAAACATTCAGAGGGAGCGAGGTCCCTGGGGTAGCGCTGGGGGCTGCGAGACCGGTGTTTTCACTTAACTTCAGTCATAAACTCTGGATTCAGATGTCTCGAAAACACCTAGATTTTCACTTGAAGACAAGCCAAATTCTCCTGTGCATTCACATCTGTGAAGCATTTGGTCACTGGGCTGAGAGAGCAGCCACCTTTGTCCCAAAGCCTCCTCAGGGGGCAAAGCCCCTCTGTGTCCTTTATTGCAGGATGTGCTGCCTCTTACACTGGATCTTGAACTGACAAAGACAGTGTCTTTAATAATCATTTTTTGATCTTTAAAACAGGTTATGTTCTCATCGCTTCAAACGCTCCTAAAGAAAAGTGACCAAATCAGTGCAGTGGTTTGGAAGGGTACGCGCCCATGGAAATGACACCTTACTCTGCTGAGTCACCAGATGCAGCTTGGCTCCAGCCTCCAGGCAGTCCCTAGAATCCACAGGAGTCCTGCTCAATACCTGACTATTGCTCTTCTTTCCTGACCTTTCTGGACTGTAAGCGACAGGATGAGGAGGTTGATGTGTGTGTACTGGGGGCGGGGGGTGAGGTGACCGCCAGCCTATATCGTAGGAACCGCGCTCCCTGTGTAGTCATGTCCGTGTTCTTGTCCTGGCACCACTGAACTAGCTTGAGGGTCAGACACACAGTCAACCACCTTCGAGGCCCTCATCCTCTGGGCGTCCCCACCCCACCGACGACTTCAGACCTGGGCAACGGAGAAGGAAGGCTGAGGTACGTACAGTGAGAGAGGAGGGGCGAGGGTGTGCTGTGTACATGCACGTGTGGGTGTGAGTAGCAAGTCCCACAGCCGGAGATGGTGGGTGTGGATAGATGATGCGTGGCTGGACCACCGCCCTGCCTGTGGAATATTCTGGAAGGTTCACAGATAGGTCACGTACAGGAAAAGCACCAGACTAGTCTCTACGATGCCAAGCAGGAGGTCTGGCTGGACTCTTCCCCTCTCACTGAATTGTCTCTACATCCATTAGACTGCCATCCAGCACGACATACGTGGTGCATGACAGTGGAACGGCCCTGCTGGAAGGGGCAGAAGTTCAACTGACCTTGACGAATTAGGAAATAACCCCCCAAAAAAGCGACAAGTGCCACAGTAATTAGTGCAAGGCAGCACACCACAAACCAGAATCATCCGTCAGGGCTCAGGCAGCAGGAAAGCCAGTGGGGTCTTAGGCCTGATGAGATCTCAATGCCCCTTAGTTATGTCAGAACGATGTCGGGATTTGGTCAGAGCTGCATGGCATGGTTCTCAAACTCAAGTGTGCATCAGAACCCTCTGGGGGGCTTGTTAAAAGGCAGACTGCAGGGCCTCACGTCCCAAGTTTCTGAGTCAGTAGGTCTGGGCTGAGGCCTGAGACTCTGCATTTTAACATGTTCCCAGGAGATGCTGATGCTTCTGGTTGGGGCCCCTGCTTGAAGGCCCATGGCCACCCGGCCAGCAGATGCAGAGGGTAATCAGTCGTTCTGCCTCAAGAAGTTCCACATTTAGTGGGCCACTGGAGCCCAGTTTTGATTACTAGAGTTGAAGAGGCTGTAGAGAAATGGTAGATGACATGGAAAAAAGGATCAAAAGGAAAAGGATCAAAAGGATATAAAATGAAATCAATCCGGAAAAATGATTTAAGTCATTGGGATAACACTGTTTGAAGAAGAAGAGAATGCTGTTTAATGGATATTTTCAATGTATAAATGTTGACTGTGACTAGGGCCTTCTCTGCATCTCCAGGGCTGGGCCAAGGTAAGCAGAATTAGAGTGTTACAAGGAAGACTGTGATTAGGGATATTAAAATGCTGCTAAGCTTTGAGGGTAAGTGTGGGACTCTAGTTTCCAAAGATACCCTGACTTGGATGATTTAGATTCGATATAGAAGATTCCACTCTGTAAATTTTCTTCCGATTGTCAGATTCTATAGCATCCAAGAATAAATTTGCTCCTATTTCAAAAGGATCCTGGAAGGAGTAAGGATAGAGTTGGATCAAACCAATTTTCCCTTAGGTTTTAGCTCAGTAACCTAGACTTCTGTTACCTTTCAGAGAATGCCATTAAGATGTTCTTTTTTCCTTTTAATATACACTACTTGTAATTGTCTGTTCAACTAGTCAATTACTAGGGAAATCTGTGCCCTAGGAAGTGCTTTCATTTCTGCTCCAAACTTATTTTCAATTGAAAATTTGTTCCCTGGCGCTTTGATGCTATTATTTGAATTTTTATGATTAAAAAATTCTTGGATTTCTTCTGTAAATATTTTATACTGTGGAGATATTTAAGTTATCTATTAAAATCCACTTTAACTATGTACTTTAACATACTTCTATTGGAAAAAAAAATACTCTTACGTCCTTGGGCCGAAAAGAAGTACAGTGGATGTAATGACCATCATAACTGTTAACATTAATAGCATTTTCAATGCTGAAAATAACAGAAGATTACAGATAAATGTCAAAAATCGAGGTGAGATATTTAAAATTTCTCTGATTTGCCTGGCTAGAAAAGGGTTGCTTTAGGATCAGTTCAGTTGAATTTTAGGACACAGAGAACAAAAGTTTTCATCTCAGTTATTTCAAGATGAAATCATGCAGGCACACACAGCCCCCCAAATACAAACCACATGTGTCATAGGGAAAACTATCCTTCTTGAAAATATGGAGATGAAAACCTTTCTTGCTATGTATACTCATGTATATATTGCATTGTTATATTAAGTTCTGAAAGAATTACCCGAAGGTAATGGTAATCCGAATTTCAAAAAGTGAGAATACTAACAAGGAAAAAGTCTTTACTAGATCCTGAGAAATTCTAGGAAAAGTTCAAAGTTCATATCCATTAAACACAGACTAGTTACCTTTTAACTTCTGACAAGAATGAACACTTTAAATATATATATATAATATATATTTAATATACTATAATTTAAATGTGTATTGTATTTTATTTGTATAGTATATTATATAATTATATTTATATAACTTAAGTGTGTATTTATATTATAATTATATATTTAAAAAATTATTTATCCTTATCAGAGGTTTATATATATATACTTTTTTTAAAGAACGCTAAAGGCGTGACAATTAGCCTTGTGACTCAAAGTATTGGCTACACACTGTCAGCATCACCTGGAAACTTGCTAGAACTTTAGCAATGCCCCAGACCTCCTGAAGCAGAATCTGCATTTTTTTTTTTTTTTTTTTTTTTTTGCGGTACGCGGGCCTCTCACCGTTGTGGCCTCTCCCGTTGCGGAGCACAGGCTCCGGACGCGCAGGCTCAGCGGCCATGGCCCACGGGCCCAGCCGCTCCGCGGCATGTGGGATCCTCCCGAACCGGGGCACGAACCCGCGTCCCCTGCATCGGCAGGCGGACTCTCAACCACTGCGCCGCCAGGGAAGCCCAGAATCTGCATTTTAATAAGAATCTCAGATGATCTGTATGCCTTTTAAATATTTCAATTTTGAGGATCCCTAGTCGAAATTACCAGTAATTTTTTCTGCATTGTTTGCCAGAGGCCAGTAGATCTGTTTGCTAATTCCAACCATGTTTTTACTTCCTTGATGTATATAAACTATGTCTGATGATTCTAAAAGTTCCAACCAGATTTTAAAATTCCAACCAGATATCAAAACCATCCAATAATTATTCCATTTTTTAAAGGGGACAAGAAAGCAGTCTGTTCCTTCATTACACCAGACATATAATCAAACTGGAAACATAAACGTTGTTTAATAAAACACCATCGCAGTCACTTACTTAATATGTATTTTAAATTTGAAATGGTAAGTTGTCCTAATTTCATATGATGTATATACTATCATGAGATAAAGTTAATCATTATTTTAATAATGGAGTAAGCAGTTCTCTAAAAACAAAAAGTTTACGACGTCTCCAAAATACTTTTTTTTATTTCTCATTTTCTCTTTTAAACGTGTTTAAATCCTGCTTTAAATTCTGGAGGACTCCAAGACTGTTCCTGCCTGCCAAGTCAGTGGAGGAATTTTCCCCTACTGAACACGACTGTTCCATTTAGGCTTCTGGGAAAGGAGGTGCTCTTCCCATCACCCCCTCTGCCTCCAGGTACCAAGAGGGAAGACAGCCCCCTTTACCGCCAAGAAACAAACGTGACTGAGACAAAGAAACAGAGTTACAGGGATAAAAGGAAACAAAACCCAGGATAGCCACTACCTGGATAATTAGCCTTGACTAAGGATTCTGGTAAAGTAACTGAACTGTCATTGTTACAGGATAACTCTTTCTACTGGAAATAATACAAATATCTTGGTAGCTGAAAGTTTTAATCAAATGGAGTAAAAGATTACCTGCTAACCTTAGGACTGTTGGAAATATGATTGTTTTCTATGATGTTTTAGTCCTGTTGCAAAGTTCACATTCTTGAACGTATATATGCATATATAGATGTATACACGCACACATACAGAGACGTACACATATATATCAAGACGTGCACATTTCTTAATCATTAACCCCACAGAAACAAAGAAGCTTTGAGGAAATCACATAAACATCCAGAAATCTTCACAATTGAAAGTAAACAGTAAGAACATGTTACAGTCGATTGAAAAAATCTCAGCTGAAATCAGATGTTTTAAAAACAGGAGGCAAAAGCAGCCATTTAGCTAATATTTATAAGACCATTATATACTGATGTAAGTATATAACGGGAAGTTTAAAACAGTAAATGAAGGGAAAATCTCTGCACAATAAGGGTGCCCTCACCTCTTTGCATTAAAATATTGCCATGTGCCTCTGGGGGATGGCCTTGGCGCCAAACGGGGGAAATGCTTAGGGAAGAAGAGAACTGAATATAATAAAAACAGGCCTCGTTCCTGTAGGTAGGACCACGTTGATAGTCACAAACCACGTAATCTTATTGTATTTTTTTAAAACACTGTTGTCTAATAGCATGTCCTTTTATTTTATTTTACTTTATTTTATTTTTTTACTTTCTGTCTGCACCACGTGGCACGTTGGATCTTAGTTCCCTGATCGGGGATTGAACCTGCGCCCCCCTGCGTTGGAAGCGCATAGTCTTAACCACTGGACCGCCAGGGAAGTCCCCCACGTAATTTTAAACAGGAAGCTTTATGTCTTAATTGTAGGACTAAAACCTTAGTGACATTAACATATTACATATCATTTCCCTCATATCCAGGTAGGCATCAAAGTTAGTCCCGTGCAGGGAAGGAGACAGGCATAGACTCCGGAAACCCTGGATTCATATCCTTCCTTTACCCTTGAAGCTCTGTGGCCTCGGACAAATTTCTTAGCCTCTCTGAGCCTCAGTTTTCTTAACTATAAATGTGTGTTTTTGTGAATACAGCAACAGAGCAGGTAAAGCGCCCAGCACGGGGCCCGGCACACAACACGTGGTGAAAAACCGTACTTATTATGATCATTATAATTACTATTAGAGATATGCAAATGGCAACCACCATTTCTACAAAAACACATGTATTGCTTTCAAACCTCATTATGGATATTTCCCAGCTCTCGTCAAAACCAACTGACCTTAGTCATTTCTCCCGTGGAGATGCTATTAACTTTCAAGCGATTAAAAACAAACAAGACTCATCACATTCAACCTACCAACTCCATCACATGTTGAAGAATTTGGGGGTTTTTTGTTTGTTTTTTTTTTTTTGCGGTACGTGGGCCTCTCACCGCTGTGGTCCCTCCCGCCGTGGAGCACAGGCTCCGGACGCGCAGGCTCAGCGGCCATGGCTCACGGGCCCAGCCGCTCCGCGGCATGTGGGATCTTCCCGCACCGGGGCACGAACCCGTGTCCCCTGCATCGGCAGGCGGACTCTAAACCACTGCGCCACCAGGGAAGCCCTGAAGAATTTTTTAAAGGTTGAGATGGGTCATCCAGTTCTGTGGACTGAAAATCCTTTCCCACTTCTGAAATGTTTCAACCCTTCTCCTCTACCGTAAGTGACATAAGAGAGGAGGCACGGATTCAAGTGTAGGCTCGATTCACACTCGCGCTGCCCTGGGAGGTGCTCTGGAGAGAGGGCTTCAGCACGCAGGCTGCCAGAATGGACCTCAGACCACCGCGGGCACAATGTTTGGGG
This sequence comes from Monodon monoceros, assembly GCF_005190385.1. Lineage (NCBI taxonomy): Eukaryota > Metazoa > Chordata > Mammalia > Artiodactyla > Monodontidae > Monodon > Monodon monoceros. The sequence continues at coordinate 70,898,405 of NW_021703785.1, read as the reverse complement.
CGGACCAATGAGGTTACCTGATTACAGATGATTCCCCAAGGACCCTGAAATACTGGTCTTCCAACATCTGAATGGGTTAAGTTGATGGGCTGTCCAGAAATTCTCCCACTGGTTGTATAGACACAGCTGTAAGTACACTGCAAGTGGAGGGAAGGTATCTGTGTCCAAAACATCTGTCTGTGCTAACAGAAATGACGATCAAACACAATCATTATATGGTATGTTTAAAATTAATTCTTCTGTATCATTTCCTTGCTCTCTGAAAACAGGCAATATAGTTTTTATTGAATTTAAGTTGCTTTCTGGTGAAAAGAAAGAAAAGGGGCTCAAATTTAACTTTTCATGAACAGCCATGTGGTCATTCTGCTTGTAAACTTACATAATGTAGCTGATATACATCACCATCAGATATGTATGTTATTTACTCACAACTTAATCAGTAAAGTAGGAGACCACTTGTTTCAAATGCATTGACACCACAGACAGTATGAACCAGAAATACTTGGTCTACAATATGTAATACTATTTGTCTCAACCAAGAATAACTATTAATACATTCTTAGATATAGAGAAATGGGAAAAGTGATGCTTTTCATATTTTGTGATATAGCTTTACATTAATTATTTTTTGGAATATACTAAAATCAATTTAATCCACTTTGAATAATGTTATTAATTTTTTTCTTTTGTTTCCTGAACACAGACTGTAGCTTAAAAAACTACCGTGGTGTACCTAATCAATCCTACTTCATATGTAAATCACAACAAATTTCATATTTCATTTTAGAAGGACACGTGGAAAAACCATATTGAAAAGTGACTCAACTTGATTCTGGATTTACATGGCAACATTTGAAACTAGTGGTCTAGCTGACACAGGCAGCCATGCAGAAAGAATTACAAGCATCACAGGAGTACCAAAATAATTTTTGTGAACAGTAATTGCTGAAAGTAAAGAAAGAATGAAAAAGAATGGGTTCATGGTTTCAGTGTTGGTAACTTATTACTGAGTTCATGTTAATAAAATCATGTCCCTTCCAAACATAAATCATGTAAACTATTTCCACTGGCTTCAGAGTGATTGTATTGTTAGATACATGCAGCACTGAAAATCTACCTTGATGTTAAAAAAAAAAAAAAAAGGTCTGGAAAAAGTAATGTCTCCGTTCTCCTCAATAACTCAGTTTTATTTTAAAGTCCAGGTAAAAACTCTGGGACCAGTTTACTTTTTATAATTTCATGGCCATGTCATACCCCTTCCTTTCCCCCCCGGCACTACCAATCCTCCAAACAATATGAAACAAAAACCCTGCCTCCAAATAAAATACTTAAAAAAAACACAAACCACCCCAAACAAAACGAAATTGTATTGAGCAAAGAACTCAATTGTTTTCAGAGGGTGAAAACACTGGTAACATTATTTTCACTTCAATCACTTAACTTATCTAAATAAACGTTTCAAAGTGCTCCTGTGGCTTCAGAGAGAATCCAACAGAAAGAATTTAAGGAGAGCATCTCAACCGCTTGGCCAGGCAGTGGGAGCGCTTGGTAATGCAGGCTCCTAAGTGGAGTGCCGCTACACGTCGCTGGGTGACGGCGCTCTCTGCGAGAGGCTGGACGGGATGCAGCCGCAGCAGATGAGACAGAGCGCTTTCTGGATCTCTTGGTTTCTGAAAGCATATATGACAGGATTGATGATGGAGTTGTAGGTGGCGGGCAGGAGGGTGGCATAGGTGTAGATGGAAGGGTAGGTGTGATCAGCTATCAAGGAATAGAGGGTGAAAGGCATCCAGCAAGCAGCAAAGGTCCCCAGGATGATGGCCAGGGTCGAGACCCCCTTCCGGGTGGTCACGTAGTGCGAGGTGGCCAGGAAGTGGTGCTGCAGGGCTATCTGGTGGGCGTGCCTCATCACGATCTTACAGATCTGGATGTAGAGCTGAAGCATGAGCGCAAACATAAAGAGGAAGGAGATGGAGAGGATGGCGGCGTTGTTCTTGGTGAGGGGTCTGACCACGCTGCAGGTGGACTCGTCTTGGAGGCAGTTCCAGCCCAGGATGGGCAGCAGTCCCAGGCAGATAGACGTCCCCCAGAGCATGATAAGCATGACATAGGTAAACGTGACCGTCCTCTCTGAGTGGTAGGTCAGAGCGTAATACAGGGAGAGGTAGCGGTCAACAGTGATAGCCAGCAAGCTGCAGACAGAGGCTGAGAAAGAGGCGACAATCAGTCCAATGGTGACCAGCTTGGTGGCTTCTGACTGCAGCAGGTAGGCGAAAACGAAATTGATGATGAGTCCGATGCCGGCCAGCAGGTCTGCAAGCGCCAGGCTGCCTATGAGCAGGAACATGGGTGCCCGCAGGCTGGGGTTATGGAAGATGATAAGGACCACGATGGCATTTTCACAGGAGATGAGGGTTCCCGAGGTACACAAGACAATGTCCCACGGGTTGACAACCAGCTCTGGCTCTGGCTCCACACCAGGAACCTGGGAAGAGACAGCAGCCGAGACGTTCCCCGCAGCTCCGGCATCTAAATAATCCCGAGGCAGCCCGCTTACATTGACCTTCAGGTCTTCATTCATTTTAACCCCCGTCCTCTTCAACGAAAAGACAGGCTGTTTAATGTTGAGATACAGCAGGGTGACAATCCAACATCACGCAAAACCCACACGAACAGAAAGCCAGCCCCTACTCAGATACTACCCCCAAATGCCACAAGCTTCCTGAATTACAAACTGAGAGGGAATAAAACAAAAGCCAAAGTCTCCGTGGCTTAAAACCCACCACAACAAAAAAAATGCCCTTTGGCGCTGGGGGGAACACAGGATGGGATTTGCACACACGAGCGTGAGCGGGGCGGGCACACGCGGGACCGCGGCGGCCGGTTTGCTAAAGTGCTGGGGACACACGTGAAAATCCGTCTCGCGTGCTGCAAAAGGAGCCTGGCACCGGGGCTGCCGCTGGGGGACCGCGCCACGGCGACAGGTCACGAGCCGCGGCCGCCAGCCTCGGTGGAATGTTCAAAACTCCCACCCCCCCCCCCCCCCCCCCCCCCCCCCCC
>NW_021703785.1:70894728-70895245 GCF_005190385.1 Monodon monoceros | reverse complement strand
AAACCCCCCCCCCCCCCCCCCCCCCCCCCCGCCAGCCGCCCGGCGCGCGTGCACACACTCACACCCCGGCCAGAACAAAGAGGGTCCGGCCTCCCCCGTGCGCACGGGGCAGTCGCGGCAGGGCCACGAAAGGCGGGCGCGCGCGATGGAGGTGTGGACAGACACAGAGACAGACAGACGCCCATGCACCACGGCCGCTGCCCTGGCGGCGGGGGCGCGGCGAACGCGAGGGGACTCACGGGGCGCCGCGACAGGCTGCCCGCGGGGACGGAGGCATCGCGGGGGTCACCTTGGCGCGCCCAGGCCGGGGGGCTCCTCCGCTGCTCCCGAGGCGCGCGGGCGACCCGTGTGGCCTGTCGGCGCAGGGCCCGCGGGGCGAGGGGCGGCTGCCGCGCTCGGTGCTCGGCCGGGAGGGCGGGGCGCGCTCCTCGCCAGGTGAGCAGCGACGGCAGGTGAGCTGCGCGCTCGGCTCGCGCGCCCGGCTCTCCCCGCCCGGCCGCCCGGCCGCCCGCTCGCG
>NW_021703785.1:70764906-70894328 GCF_005190385.1 Monodon monoceros | reverse complement strand
AGCTGCTGAGCCCGCAGCTGCTGAGGGCAGCCGCGAGGCCGGCGCGCGCCCCAGGGGTCGGGGCTGCGCGGGGCGCGGGGCGGCGAGAGCACCCCAGCGCCCTGCGGGAGCGAGACGACCCAGAGGCGGGGAAGTGCACTGTCACCCTCGCTGCCGCGGCCCCTCATCCCACCCCGGCTGGCGGTCGGGGCTTGCACCGCGCGGGGGCGGGGCAGCGCTGCCCGGGAGCCCGGTGACCTATTTCGTTCCTGAGGTCCCCCTGCGGAGTCCCGTTCTCCAGCGGCCCGCTTCTCCACGCCTTTCCCTAAACTGCTACCTCCATGGTCAATAGAATTGCTTAGGGTGGTTTTTCAGGATCAGCAGTGGGGATGGGTACCGGGCGAGCAGGTTAGGGAAGCAGATCTTTGAAGCAGGAAAATGCTCAGCCAGCTGTTTCAGAATTGCCGTTGACCACATTGCATTCGGATCCCCAAGAGGCCCCCTTCCGTGGGTGTGTCCTGGACTTGGTTTTCTAATTACTATTCCCCGGAAGCATTGGCTTGACTGGATTTATAGGGAGCTGCTGTGTGAATCATCACTGTCATCATCAAATTGCACTTATTAAGTGCTCCTTGAGCTGTGTTTTCAAATGGAAATCATTTACTGAGTTCCCACAGAAGCAGCGTGCCAAAACCCAATTCATTTAGGGACCGAAGTGGCCGTGCTAATTTATGTTTTCATTTTAACGCATCAATAGTTTCTAAGATTAAGAACCTGACCGCTGTCTGCTTTTATGAGCCTGTCTCCCCTGGATACAAAAAACAGAGCACCTAGATCTTAAGTTTAAAGATGGGAGAAGGAAAAGGCGTGATCTTCTGGTCTTTTCCCGTCAGCAGTGAAGGTTTTCTCTACTGCCTTTCTCCACAGCGAGGGAGGGGGTCCTGTATGAATAAAGACGGCCTGCAGGGCACAGGACCCTAGAACTAACTCCTTCCTACAGGGGCGTCAGCCTCTGGCTGGCCGGTCTTCCCCTGGGGCTCACTGTCATTCCTCACTCCAGCCCTGCAGGCTCATCCACCCCTGACTCCCCCTCCTTCTCCCATCAATCAGCCCCTGACTCTGCAAGATCACCCCAGCTCTCTCTGCACGCCAGGTAGCAACTCCCAATCGGCAGCTCCGGGGTGGGGCCCAGATTCTGCATTTGCAGCCCTCTCTCCTAGTGATCCCGATGCTGCTGGCCCACGGACCACACTTTGAGAAGCAAGGTTCTACAGAGTTGTAAGAATCGCTTGCACCTCATGGAGAGGCATCGGACACCGTGACTGCCAAAGAACCATGCTAAGGGCTGGGCATACAAATTCAGTAAGACGTGCTGTCTCTCCTCACAGGCATGTACAGTCTGGTGGTGACAGACAGATAAAAAGCAACAGTAATACCAGGCAGCAAATGCTGTAATGAAGAGATGTACATCTTCCTCTCAATTTCTGTGATGACTCAAAGCATTTTTAGAATAAAGCGATGGAAAACCGTCATTTAAACAAACACATAGGGCTTCCCTGGTGGTGCAGCGGTTAAGAATCTGCCTGCCAGTGCAAGGGACATGGGTTCGAGCCCTGGCCCGGGAAGATCCCACGTGCCGCAGAGCAACAAAGCCCGTGTGCCACAACTGCTGAGTCTGTGCTCTAGAGCCCGCAAGCCACAACTACTGAGCCCACGTGCCACAACTACTGAAGCCTGTGCGCCTAGAGCCCTTGCTCCGCAACAAGAGAAGCCACGACAATGAGAAGCCTGCGCACCGCAACGAAGAGTAGCCCCCGCTCACCACAACTAGAGAAAGCCCGGGCACAGCAACAGAGACCCAACACAGCCAAAAATAAGTTAATTAATTATTTTTTAAAAAAATACACATAGGCTTTTCAGTATGACACAGTTCAAACCACGTGCCAAAATTTTAGGAGCCTCACATCAGCAGAGCAGTTTAGGGAAAGTGAATGACGGCACCAACCAGACATCACTGTTGTCAATAACACAGAGATGGACCCTGACCTACAGAGCTTACAGCAGTGGGACTTCTTCCCTCTTTAATGTGTTTGGGAAACAAGAAAAAAGAATGGAGGCTTGGGAAGGGAAAGGGTAATAGGTGGATGGCAGAGATATGCAGGTTTTTGCAGTTTTGAGACCCGGGAAGAGTTAAAAGAAGAGACTGAGAAAACTCACTGTGGGGTTGGATGTGGCTAAATGGCAGACACCTGGGAGCCAGGGGCCAGGGCAGCTCCTCCGATTGCCAGGGTCAGCCATGCACCCACAGTCCTGCTGTTACCCCTTCCCCTTGAATGACTGCTTGTGACAAAAAGAAGGATTTAAACTTTACTCCAAATTTCTATGTTTATCGGTGTATCTGTTAGGACTTTTGTTGCCAAGGGGCAGAAACGCAATTCAGACCAACTTAATTTAAAACGGATGTTGCTATCTGGCATGGCTGGGAAAGGTCCTGGAGAGGCTCAAGGCAGAGGAGGGGGAGCTTCAGGAACAGAGTCCCACCCGTGCGCTGAGGCCCTCGGTCAGCCCGCCCCTGACTTCGCCAAACTCAAACGGTCCTTTCCTAGACCAGCATCTCCCGTGAAGCCATGAAAGTGCCCCCAGGCCGCCCCAGGCTGGCACGCTGAGACCATCTTCCCAGCTGGAGAGAGGAATTCCCACGGAGGACTCTGGCCCGGCCTGGTGTGTGCCCAGCTCTGAACCAACCGTGCGTTCTGACCGGATGAGGTAAGTCCTGTGTGGAGCCCTGCAGTGAAGATTCCGTCTGAACTTGGCCGAATGAGCATCTCCCCAGAAGAAAAGAGAGGTGGGACGCCAGGCAGTGAGATCCCAAAGGATGTCCTCCATGGCTTGGAATTCAGCGGATCGGGAGGTTTTGCTTGGCTTTCAGTAATGAGCAGGGCTGTGTTCTCAATTCATTCGCCACCACACCCCCGCCCGTTACAGGACGCTGCGACAGACACCATCAGTGTGCAACGTTTGTTGCCTTTTAATCGCTTATGTTCATTTTTTTTCTATAAATTTGGCAAGAAATTGTGTAGGAGGTGAAGCATCTTCCCTCTCCTTGACTCCTTTAGCAAGACAAAGAGGTGGGGGGGGTGGGAAACTTACACCCCAAATTCTGCAAGGTGTGTACACGGGGTGTGACAACATGTAGCTAGAAGCGCTCTGGCAGCGGGCTTGTGAACAGTGAAGGAGAATGACTAGCTCTGTGTTTTCATCTCTGGATGATGCCGCCTAACCCAGGGTGATATGGGGGCGGGTAATCGACGCATACTTCCCCTGGCAGTAGAGCTGACCTGTCCTAACTTTTGATCATTCTACATTTGAGCTCACATTTCTGATTGCTTTTATAGTCAACTGAGTTTACGTCGATTACGTAAGGTCAGTGACACCCAGAAATTTGGATTTCATGGGTTGGTAAGTTTCCTCACCAGCAGTAGCAACAACAAAAAGGAGAGGCTGACCTGGGGGCTTTTACTTTGCTCCATAAATTCATTTAGGCAAGCAAACTTCTAACTACTTTCATTATTATTTCATAGGGAAAAAAAAGGCATTTTTAGGCTTTAAAAACAGGACATATCTCAAACGAAAGGATCGGGCTTTAAATGAAATACATCTTGTTTTATGAAAATTCACTGCAGTGTTCTGACTTTTTTCATTCTGCCCCAGCTGGGTGGAAACTACCAGAGCCCAGATTGGTTGGGGGATGGCTCTTGAGAACCACTGATGGACGCAGTGATTTTGTAGCCACTCAAAGGGAGCCTAGGAGAGATTGAATACTTTTGGTCAAATCAATAGGGGAAATGTACAAGTCAAGTTCCAGATTGTACAAGTTTTCGTTTAGGCACCCAGGTTACCCAAGTTTTGTTACTCGCCTCTCCAAGCTGATGGCCTGTGCTTCTGGAGCACCCACTGTGTACCAGGCTCTGAACCACGAACTCTTCACTTCACCAGAATTAGAAAACACTGCTGCCAGCATGTTGGATGTTGTCACCACGGGAAATGGTCAGCCAGCTTCCTCCCATGAATCCTCACATAGTGACATTCATTTCTCTGAGGATTTACCCTGGTTTGGGGAGCTTTATATTAACCAGGCTGATGTGTTTGCGTAAAAACGCCAACTATCATATAATAAATATTTACGGTCTCAGAAGCCAGGTATGAGCAGACCCGGGTGCCCTGGAGCAAGGAAACAACTTGCCTCTGTTTCCTGTTTGTAAAATGAGGATGTTAACAGCATCTATTCCTAGGACTGGTGTGAGTGTGACACGGGATAAGGGGCACGGTGCACTTATCCCAGCCTGGCAGAAAGCTAAGGTCTGTCAATGAGAGTTACGATTACTGGTGTGGCCACTGTTAGCCCATCATCTCCCTGTCCTCCTGTGTGTGCGGGGATCCACGGGAATCCTGTTCTCTCAGCTGCATTGGCCAAACGCCTTGGCATCCTCTTTGGGGCCATTACTCACAAAATACCCAAAGTGTCAGGAAATTCTGTTGACTTTACCATCAAAATACACCCAGAATCCATAACTGCCCAAACTTGGAAGCAACCAAGATGCCCTTCAGGATGTGAATAGAAAAGTAAACTGTGGCACATCCAGACAATGGAATGTCAAGAAATCAGCGCTAAAAAGAAATAAGCTCTCAAGACATGATATTAATGCATTTCATTAAGTCAAGAAACCAGTGTGAAAAGGCTACTTCCAACCATTCAGGAAAAGACAAAACTATGGAGACAGTAACAAGATCAGTGGTTGTCAGGGGCTGGGGGAAGGATGAACAGGAGGAACACAGAGGATCCTTAAGGGCAGTGAAACGACTCTCGTTGATACTGCGATGGTGGATACATGTCATCCATTTGTCAAAACCTGCAGAAATTATGACACCAGAGTGAATTCTAATGTGCACTGTGGACTTTATATGACGTGTCAGCGTAGCTTCATCGGTTGTAACACGTGCTCCACTCTGCTGGGGATGTTGGTGGTTGGATGGGCCTCAGTCAGCATCTCCGCCGTGACCCAGGAACTCCCTTCAGAGGGACATGTTCTTTGAGACACACCCGTCTATAGGGTTGGGTCTGAGGCAGGTCCTGCTCGCTTCACAGCCCTTTGGTGTTTCTCAAATGACTTGCCTTGATGCCAGTGGAGGGATAAATGGCTTAGGGGCTGAGTTATGTTCCCCCAAAATTGGTATGTTGAAGTCCTAGCCCCCAGTACCTCAGAGTGTCTCTGAATTTGGAGAGAAAGCCTTTAAAGTGATGATTCAGTTAAAATGAGGGTGGGCCCTAACCCCATACAACTAGTGTCCTTATAAGAAGAGGAGATTAGGACACAGACTCACACAGGGAGAGGGAAAACCATGTGAAAACAGGGAGAAGGTGGCCATCTGCAAACCAAGGAGAGAGGCCTCAGAAGGAACCAACCCTGCCCCTACTTTGCTCTCAGAGTCAGAGCCTCCAGAACTGAGAGGAAATGAATTTCGGTTTTTTTCAGCCACCCAGTCTGTGGCACTTTGTTGGGGCAGCCCTTGCAAACTAATACCGATAAGTATGAGCAGGTGGACAGATTCTGACAGGAAATCGAACTCTTCTGGGCGGCCTGAAATGGGTCTGGAGCAGAGCTTTCCAAACTGCATCAAGGAACGTCACTGTCTACAAGACGCCAGTCCAAGGCCGAACAGTGTGCCAGGTGCTGTCGACCCCCCACCCCGCCCCGCACGTCCCCTGGCCCCTCAGGGGACGCCAGGCAGCTTCCAGAACCCCGCACGTGCACCTCCAGCCTGAGGACCTCCTCTGGTCTAGAGGCCGCTTCGCCACCTGCGCCGCAGGTCGGCAGTGCCGGGAAGTTCATGCCCCGGAGCACGACGGATGGGAATTGTATAAGTATCCCGCCTCCCTCTCTCCTCTCTGAGTCTCAGGACTACCAAGTGGCATAATTTTTTTAGACTGAAGAAGCCCCCGCAGCCCGGAGGACGTGGGAATTGCTCTGTTTCTGCTGCCCACCCGGTTCCAGGCACGCCAATGCCCACAGCTCGCGAAGCTCCCTTTATATCCTGTTATTGTTCAGAGATGTCAGCCTCAACCGCCCCAGTTTGTCTCCTTGGGGTTTAACCAAGTCCCCGGTGCATGTCTGCCTCTGACTCTCAGCAGGATTAAGCTCCTTACTCACGATGGGAAGGTATTGGTCAGATTGTGTGGCCACAACAAAATGCCACGGACTGGGGGGGGGGGGGCCGAAACGGTGAAATTTTATTTCCTCACAGCTCTGGAGGCTGGACGATCAAGGTCCTGGCAGAGTTCAGCTTCTGGTGAGGATCCTCTTTCTGGCCTTTTCACTAAGCTCCCCCATAGCTTTCCTCGGTGAGCGCACGTGTACATGTGGAGACAGCAAGCAAGCCCTCATCCCCTTCTGGTAAAGACACTAACCCTATCGGATCAGGCCCACACTTATGACCCCATTTAACCTTAATTACTTCCATAAAGGCCCCATCTCCAAATACAGCCACACGGGGGCTAGGGCTTCAAAATATGCATTGAGGGGACACAGACATTCAGTCCATTCATTACAGGTAACTTGCTTTAAAACCCTGCTCGTTGCTCTATTCTCTCGCCTGTCTCACTTCTCTATCCCTACCAACGTTTCCTGGGATCACACCCAAGATAGATTACTATACTAAATCTTTGTCTCAGGGTCTGCCTCTGGGGAATCCTAACCAACACAGAAAAGCTGAACGTCGTTAAGTCCTTCTAGGAAAATTACAGCACTTGGTAGCACGTTAGAGGCTCCGAGAAGTCTTCCCTAAGGAAGCATTTCACTGAGTTTCACCCAGGGCTTCACAAACTATCTTAGCCTGGGATCTCTTTCTTCACCCCCTTGGAATGCCCTTGAACACGTCCCAGAATTTATTTGGAAATGTTGCTATAGGGTTGGCGAACGTCAGACGTGCATGCGGTTGGTTTATTTTAGGATTGTTGCTGGAATGAAGGCTGCGGGGTGAGGTCTGGGAGGACCTGCAGGCTGATGGAGTCTTCGGTGGAGGAACGTGTGTGAGGGCAGAGGTCGGCGTCCGCACGTGGCAATACTGGCCATCAGCACTAATAATTCATCCAAAGGCACTGGGTTAGAGGCCATGATACGAAGCCCCAGAAGACATGGGGACGTGCCTCCTGCTGTCACCGGGATCACAGGGTAGTGAGGGAGAAAGGGGAGTGAGCCGCAATTGCAGCGGGGTGACCTATGACATGATCCCCATCACGCGTGCTCTGTGCCTGGCCCCGGGGACGTTAATGATGAAGAAGAGAAAGGGTCGTGTACCTGCCCTGGGATGAGCCTCTAGATGCTTCAGAGATGCTGAAGCCCTGGGTGTTGGCTGCGGGACAGTGTTTTATTCATCTGTTCCCAGGTTTATTAGAATTTCAGTCAGCCACCTCCGTGGCCACTAAAAACGCCTCCTTCGTTTCCCCTGAGACGAATCAGATTCAATGATGGTGAGATAATGTCTTCAGTCCAACGTCGAACTGCATGTACTCATACTCCAACCATTGAGAAGTGTCACTGGCGGGCTAATATCCGTCCTATTAAAATTAAGTGGCATGAAATTTGAATTAGCTCAATTGAATTCATTTCCTTCTCGAATGTATTTATCCATGACTCAGAGGACCCTGGGCAAAGGCCATCTTGGTTTCCCTCAATAAGACGCATTCGGCTCCGCGCTCCCTAATTTGGAGTTTGAAAGTCCCTCCGGGCCTGGAGGAAGTGGCCGCCTCCTCCCGCCATCCTTAATCGGTTTAGCTGGAACCAGGGATAAAATGGTACCAGCTTCACAGAGTTTCTGAGATGACGTTAATGGACGCACACGAAGCCCTTGGTGCAGGGCCTGGTACACAGCAGGTGCTCATGACGTGCTCAGGTACTAAGATGTTGTCGTCACTCCTGTGAGCCTGCTTCCGTTCAGACACAAGGACTAAATACCAGAGGGTTGGGCCAGGAGCCAGGAGATTCTTTTCCTTTGCTTGAGGGTGCCCTAGGCCTTGTTTTTTCCTCTGTTCCAATTTTCTGATCCACAGAGGCAGCCACACCTTTCCAGGTTGGAGGACGTGCTGGGCGTGGCTGCAGATGAGCCTCTGGGGCTGTGGTTTCCCAGCCTCAGCCAACTGAAAGCTCATTTAGGACCCCAGGAAATGAGGACAAGAGTTGGCAGATTTTTCAATCACGCAATTGCTTCAAGGTCTCAAAGGCAAGGTCTACGCCGACTTTCCTGGTTCAACCCAGTCCCGAGCTGTGTTTTCCAATCCCGGGATTTGTTGTCCAGCGCAAGGTCCGGGGTCCCACTGGACGAGCAGAACGTTCCCCTCTGCGTCGATCGCCACGCTGGAGGTCCCAGAGCCTTTAACAATGCAGGAGCTCAGGGATTCACAAACCTAAGTGTCGCAGTCATAGAAACTCCCAACAGCAAATTCACGCACATCAGCCCTTCCAGTTACCGCTGAGCGACAGGCAGTGGAGGAAAGGACCCATCCCTGCCCTCCCCACTTCCATCTCTTCGCTGCCCATGCCTTTGACCTTGATTACATACCACTGTGCCCACCTCTCATTTTCCTATGTGTCCTCAGGGAGTCAAATTAATCTCAGTCAACGAGAATTACCACCCTGCCAGAATTCTCAATCAGAAAGCAGGTTTTTTTTTTCCCCACTGGCCTTTTATAAGAATGTGGCAAATGACAAAGATAAGATGACATTTCACTTTCAAAACGGCAAATACATCCCAGCGTATGCTGGGCTTACCTTGACTCAGCCAGTTCGTTGTTGAGAATCGTAAACAGCAACAATGGGGATGGTGGTTTCCAAATTGTCTTTGAAATTTATTAGCAGGTTCTGAAGTCAGTGAGCAAAGTTTCCTAGAAAATAAAATAGAAGAAAAAATTAAAATGTATCACAGAAGAGTAGGTGATTTTCATTAAACTTTGTGTTAAGCCTATATAAACATACTCCGAGAACCAATCATCTCAAATGTGGGATGCAGTCAGACAACGCGATGGACACCAACGTGGTCCATCGCCGTCATTTTTCAGGTGAAGACATACAGGTCCGCTTGGATTAACTGCTCTGCTCTCACTCTCCAGCTGCGTGTTGGGGAGAGGCTGGGCTCGTCCTCAGCTCACTGACCCACAGCGTTCCCTTCTGTGGACCTGACTCTCTCCATCTCACCATTCCAGTGCTGGATGGTCAGAGCTGTCGCCTCAGTGGCCCCGTGAGATTCTGTCATCACTAAAAATTGAGATCTCCTTTAGCAACTAGTATTTATTATTGCAAGAAAGTGGACTAGGGTTTCCCTGGTGGCGCAGTGGTTGAGAGTCTGCCTGCCAATGCAGGGGACACGGGTTCGTGCCCCGGTCCGGGAAGATCCCACATGCCGCGGAGTGGCTGGGCCCGTGAGCCATGGCCGCTGAGCCTGTGCGTCCGGAGCCTGTGCTCCGCAACGGGAGAGGCCACAACAGTGAGAGGACTGCGTACCGCAAAAAAAAAAAAAAAAAAAAAAAAAAAAAAAAAGAAAGAAAGAAACTGGACTAATCCATTTTAGAAAGATTTAGCATGAGGGTTGAAATAAAAAGGGTTTCCTAGTGCATATACTTCATCAATGAGAAAAGACCTCATCAATTAGAACCAGCCCATCTCGCTCTCTGAGGATTCCAGGAGACTATACATTTTCATAGCCTCCTGTCTCCTGACCCCATCCCACCCCTGTTCCACCCTGTGCCACCACGTTGGGCACACATGTCAACGTGAATCTGTTTTACAATTGCCTGGGTAAAGCGAATATTATCATTTCCCTGCCTTTCTGGGAGGCGTCCCAGTGCAGAGCTACAGGAACCCGAGTTTTAATCCAGTTTCTGGGAAGTCTTCTCGAGCTCTCATCGGATTAGTCCAGATATTACTGATCGGTTGGATGGGGCAGCCCTCCCAGCTTCAGTCCGCAAATTATGATGTGTTTTGACTTTTGGAGTCAAACGACCTGGGTTCACATCCCAGCTCTACAACAAAATGACGTGTACTCATGGAAAGTTCTAGCATCCCATTAGCCTCACTATTTCCATGATGCACTGAACAAATGTTTCTTAGAGCCGAGTATGTGCCACACACTGTGCTGGACGGCGAAGTCAGAGCAAGGCAGCGTCTGCTCTCATGGGGCTTCACGTGCCGGGGAAGAGGCTCATCACACAAACAGCCACCTAACTGTAACTGTAGTGACGCATAGAGGAGATCCCACGGGGTTAATCAGAAAGAAATAGTAAATGTCACAGGGCTATTCAGTAACGGAATACCACAGAGTTAATCAATAAAGGAATATGTTAGGGTGCCGTGAGACCAGGACAACCTGGCCCCATTAGCCTTGGAGGACAAGAGAAGCCACACTGAGGAAGTGATACCTGAGGAAGGTCACAGCCAGGAGGCTGATGGGAGCGGGGGAGGAAGAGCGCTCCAGGTGGAGAGCAGCACGTGCAAAGGGCCTGAGGTCACAGAATGTTTGATGCATGCAAGCAAGGGAGGGAAGGTCGGGGCAGCCTGTTGACCAGAGCTGGAGGAACAGAAGGGTGCCGCACGAGGGCCTGAGGGATTTCAGGAACAGGAAAATAAAACCCATGCTCCGGTGCTGCTGTCAGAATTAAATGAGTTAAGATACCTAATGCATCCAAAGTGCTTAGAACACAAAAAACTAATAGCTATTATGAGGGGGGTGCTTAATAATTTACACACTGTAGTTGGAAGCCCTTATTTTGGATCACATCAACATTTCTCCCGCCAGCGTTTCTCCCTAAAGAATCTCAGAAGATAGTGTCAGCTACCTAGTTTCTCAGGCTCCAAACCTAGGAGGCATCCTTGACTCCTTGCCTTTTCTCCTAGCTCACAGTTAATCCATCAGCAGGTCCCACAGCTCTCCCTCCCACATCTTCACCCTCTCCACCTCCCCCATGTCCACCGCTGCCACCCTAGGATCCACCACAGTCTTGGGGAGAGTTCCCTGGGAGACTGTCTAAGCTGAGCACTTGCACCCAGGAAGGTTATTGGGATCAACTGCTAGGAGGGGGCAAGTAAGCAGGGTTGGGCAGAGGGCGAAGGACGTTAGTGGGAACAGAAGCCCCTGCCGATCCCGTGGGGCGCTCTGGGATGGCCCTGAGTGCAAGATCAAGTCCACTCTTCATGGACCAGTCACTGGAGGGAGGCTGCCCTGGGCGAGGCAGCTCCCCGAGAGGACTCAGCTGTGAGTCCCCCAGCTAGAAGGATTGACCCCGCAGGGGTCTGTCTGCTTCCTCTAGAAGCTGATTTCCCAGGAGAGCTGGTAAGTTGTCTTGCCTACCATGGTGTCCCGAAGAGTAGGTCTTAATAAATACTTGTTCACTGGAAGCCAATTATTAGATTACAATTCAACCAATTATTTTGAGACGTGAGATAAGATGGGAGTGGATATGAAATTCTCACAGGATTGCTGGTGAGATTTTTAAGGGAAGGAGCATAAGGGAGGACAGAAAGTAGATGATCTTTTTAGGAGAAAATGTATATAGTTGTTACTACTCTCGCAGATACCATATAAAGGATTATAGAGTTAATTTAAAACAGTGGTCTCACCTTTTAGATGTTCAAAGTGTGAGGAAATTTTCTTCCTCTCGTCAGAAGGAATTCCTATTTCAAAAACTTTATTGATTTTTCAAAAAGCTTTTAGGACCATAAATGTCATGTTTATAGGGACATAAAACAGTGGTCTCAACGGTGGGTTCCCACCTCACAGATTCTGATTTTGTTCAACTGGGGTGTGGGCTGAGCATTGGGATTTAAAAAATCTCCCACATGTTTCTATGCGTGGCCAAGGTTCAGAACCAGTGCTACAGAGGTGAGAAGGGCACGACGATGGCATTGGACTCAGCGGAGGCCATCTGGGAAATCCCGTGCATCGGGCAGTATCCCGCCTCAGTCTGACCGAACGTGGGCGCAGGTTCTGGAGCCAGCTGTGTCCGCAGGGCCGGGAAGCCGGGGCGTACGGACATCGGAGGTGAACTTGATCTTCATGGAATTTAGCAATTTGCCAACCGCTGGGAGCAAAGTTCCCTGGTTCACGCGACATGGTGTCTGCTTTTATTTATCATGAAGACAGTTGAAAAAATTCCAAATAAGATCAGCTGCACCTGTTTCTAGAAATGCGACTGTGCCCTAGTTTTCTTAAAGCTGAGATTCTCTTCGTTCCCCCTTTTCGGAGTCATAATGCTGCAAATTCAGAATGTTCACACAGAAACAAATTGTACAAGGCCGAGTAGAAGATTTTCTTAGTGGACGTAATCGATTCCATTTGCTTCCCTTGCCTTTTAGTTTTAGGTACATGTTACTGCCTTTTGGGCTCCTGTTAGTACTTCAAGGAGAAAGCATTTCTGCAAAACAGAAGTCATCTTCGTTAGCACTAGCGATTCTCTTTCACTATGGTAAAAATACATAATATAAAATGTACCATTTAAATAATTCTTAAGTGTGCAGTTCAGTGGCATTATGTCCATTTCCACTCTTGTGCAACCGTCACCACCATCCATCTCCAGGATCTTTTCATCTCGCAGAGCTGAAACCCTGTTCCCATCAAATAGCAACTCCCCATCTGCCCTCCCCCAGCCCCTGGGAACCACCAGCCTACTTTCTGTCTCCGTGAATTTGACTGCTCTCGGTACCTCAAGTGGAATCATGCAGTATTTGTCTTTTTATGATTGGCTTATTTCACGTAGCATGATGTCCTCAAGATTCATCCATGCTGTAGAATGTGTCTGAATCTCCTTCCTTTTCAGTGGCTGAATCACAGTCGCTTGTATACAGACACCCCTTTTTATTTATCCATTCATACGTCAGTGGATACCTGGGCTGCTTCCACCTTTTGGCTGTTATAGCTAATGCCGCTGGTTTGGGTGCACAGATGAGATCAGCAATTCTTGAGTGAGTTGTGTGAGACGTGAAGACACGACCCACAACCGAGGCTGCCCGGGAGACGTGGCATCAGTGGGTAAAACTTCACACCCCTGTTGAAAATATCTGGTTACCTTCTGCTGGACTGTGTTTTGGAGATTTTCTTTCTTGGCATAAACAGGTGAATGTAACTCTGGGCGACTTCAGAGAGTCATCTGCAACCAGAAAGTAGTTCTAGTGGAGTCTTGTAAGGTCGGTTCCTCAGGAAGCATCGGATAACCCTCACTGATTTAACCAATGACTGAGCGATGGGGGAACCGCTCAGTGCCTGAAATGTTCTTTTCAATGTTAGCTCCTCGAACACCAGGGGCCCTATATTTTTCTGTAAGTTTCCCAGGTTGTGGAGTCTGCAAAGCTGCATAAGATATAAACCTATTTTAAGAAGCCTAAAATCCGAGTCGAGACCACTTCTCTGTGCTCGAAATGTTCTCTGTGCACGAAGCGAGCTGCAACGACAGCAACAGGAAGCAAAAACTAGATGGACAGTTATGCCTGAGATATTTAAGAATGGTAAGATCAGGGAAGGACGGAAAAGGCTCCACCATGAGACCAACACCCTGAACAAAGGAAGGAAGATAAGTGAGTAGAAGGAGAAAAGATGTGCAGGCCGACTTGTATGGGTGAGCCAAAAAATTGGGGAGACAGGCCCATAATCCATTACCTATAATTCCAATGTCCAGAAACTGAGAGGGTTTGCGGTTTTTGTGTTTTTTTTTCCTTTTATATTTAGAGGCAAAACCTGACCTAAAACAATGCGAGGCAAATTAGGATCTTAATTCATTACAGCTTAGGATCTTAATTCATACCCTTTGCTACAGAAATGTTAATGAGTTTAATTAGGAGGTGCTGTCCTAGACCCCAGGGCTGTTACATAAAGTATGATATCTGCACCACATTACCTTCCTGAAATCTGAACATTTTTGAAATGTGAAACCCATCTGGCCTCAAAGGTTTTGAATAAGAGATTGTGGATCCACTCAGCACACCCAAGAGGCGGAGAAAAAGAGCTACAAGAATGACAAGTAAAGGAGCAGCCCTGACTGCTCTGGGCATGCCGTTTTATCTGTGTGGTTCTCTCTTTGGGAGATGCAGTAACTTAGCGATAATTAGACACACTTCTGCACTTGTTTTCTGGATGAAAAGGCTTCACATGTGTGTTACTTTCCCGTGGCACTGAGTTCTGAGCAAAACTGCTGGGTTAAGTGAGTGATAAAAGATACAGAGCTGGTCCAGGAGTTCTGTGCACGGCCGACAGGAGCAAACTGTGGTCCTCTCAGCCTCCCACATCCCACGTGTGTGTGTGGTTTTTGTGTGTGTGTGTGTGTGTGTGTGTGCGCGGTGTGTGTGTGGTGTATGGTATGTGTTGTGTGTGTGTTGTGTTGCATGTGTGTGTGTGTTGAGATGTGTGTGCTTAACACCCCTCTTGGACCAGCCCCACACGATCTGGTAAGTTCCTGCTACACTGGCCTCACGGGTACCTGGGGTCCTGCAAACTGGCTCTATGGCAGGCCGGGGTTTTCTGTGCCCTTCGGACACTGGGCAAAGCTGGTGCTAGGAAAAGTCTTGAATTGCCGCAGAGGAGTTCAAGGCCTTCAGTTCAATGTCGAGGTGCTTTATTCTGACCTGGAACCCATTAATTAATTCCGCGGGGAAGCCAGGATCCCCTTGAGTGTCATGGTTCCTGCAGCTGTGTCCTGAGTGGGAAGACCATGGGAGCCCATGGAGAGCCTGGGGGTCTTGCCAGCCCTGAGGAGGGCTGGGCTGTGGGATGATCTGGGTGGTCTTGGATTCGCTGTGATTCAATCCCACCATGGAATTTACATTTCCCTACAAGCGGGGCAGACGTCATGGTCAGTGTTGCACGTGACAATGGGAGGTGACAGGACTCAGAGACTCCGGGGCGGGCGGATTCACTTCTCCACCCGAGGCACATCCACACCAAGTACGGACAAAATCTTGGCCCCAGAATTAAAGTATGAATATTGAGGACAAAAGTGAGGATAAAAGCATAATATGGATTTTAAGCATTGCTAGCAAATTCTTTCATCAGAAAGAAAATGTGTGAAATATTTGGAAATATCGTTTTCTTGCATCATGACATCTGTGAACCTCCAGCTCTTACAACAGGGTCAGCTCTCTGGCTTTAACAAACTCAGCTACGCAGAGGCCAGAAAAGTAGGAATCTTGGTCAGTAAAAATGCCAGAGGCAGTCGCTAAAAAGCATTTCTTGAAGCAGCTGGACTGTAGCTGAGTTTGTGTTTATTAATATAGTCCTGTTTTCCATTTACTGTTGGTTGCATAAAGCATTAAGGCTTCTTTTCTCATGAAGCCTCCAAACTCATTTTCTGAAGACGGTTCTAAAAGCCTTGTTCCAAAATGTATAGGGCAAGATGCCTACCAGGTGATTATTCTGTAGAGAACAATGCTCCTTCAGACACATATGCGGCAGGCTCCACTGGACTCGGGAAGGGTACACTAAGCACCGGGAGTGAGGGATGCAGTGCAGGGTCCCCTGTCCTCTCACAGCGCATCACCCGTCTCGGGGGAGGAAGACGGGGACACACAGCAGGTAAGTAAGCTGCAGCTGGTGCTGTGGAGGAACTGTGTCAGGAGGGAGGGGCTGCAGAGCAGAGCTTGCTAACGGCAGTCCTACCCCCTGTCCGCGTCCGATGCTGCACACCCACTCTGTCCCAGTGACAGTGATGAGCCTCAACAGGCGTGCAGGGGCCTGGAGTTGGCGGGTGCCACTCAGCAGGCGGCCAGAGCCTGGTGGCCACTGCAGCTCTGGGGGTGCAGGCACCCCAGGCCTGGGCCCCAGGAGCAGGCGCCCGGTGCTCTCGACCCAGGCCCCATCTCCAGCGTGACTCGGCCACACAGATGCTCCACAAACCAGCATCCCTCCTCCCCACAGCCCTGATTTACTGCTGCCCTTCTCTGTGCTCTGTCCCCGTGCCACCCTCTCAGCCCCTCCACACCTCTTGAGATCCTATCTTACAAGATTCTAGCTCTCCGAGAGCCTCTGCTCAGCTGGGTCAGTCGTCATCCTGTACAGAGGGTCGTCTCGAGTGGAGCTTTTGGGCATCAGGCTAATCCCTGGGCAACTGCCTGATTCTCTGACTCTGGGGCCCCTGCTACCACCGTTATGCAAATTGGAAAAAGACTCCCCTTCAAGGCAGGTGGTTGTAAGAGAGCCTGTCTCCAGGCGGACAAAAAGGAAAAAGAGCCCTTTTCTAGGCTCTTGCGCCCATGGCCAGCACTTGCTTTCTCCAATGGAGCATGGGTTTCAGTCCCCAGCACCCTCTGGACCAAGCGTCCTGTCCAAGGCACAACCTATAGGGTCCCTGCAGCGGCCCCGCAGGTGTGCATCCCTGGTCCCACCTGCGTGCTCTGAAGGAGTGGCTGGGTGATGTAAACATGCCCTCTGGGCTGGCACCTGGGCTTTCCCAGCCTGGGCTGCAGGCTTTGTGATCACAGGAACCACCTGAGCTCCAGGGCATACTCCTCAAGGGCAGGGAGATGGCAAAATACGGAGCCTGGCAGCACTGGGCACCGTGTGGCTCACTGATACGTTAATTAGTGCTGCACTGGGATTGCAGTCACCGGTAGTGGGAAAAGGTATTCTTTCCACTTCCCCTGGGCCTCTGGCTTCCAGAGTTGTGGGCTCCCTTGCCTAGCGGAAGCTGACAGCCCTTTTGTGTTTCAGGCAAGGTGAGGGTAGGTAACCCCCCAAATCACCCCCAGCCCCAAAATGGACAGCTCCTTATTTGAAATATCTAGGCTGATAAAGATGACACAGCCAAGAGGGAGAGGAGGTGGAGGCTGGGAGACAAAAGAGCTGAGGGCGTTCAGGAAAGGAGACAGGATTGTGTGGTCCATTGCTTACGGCAAAGCCCTGGATGCAGGACCAGGGTAAGGAAGGCTGCAGAGATGGGGGCTCCGACCTGGCGCCTTCCCCCTGGGAGCCATAGTGAAGCTCCCTCTGCACCGCCAAGCTGGGCTGGGGGAGCGGATCCCAGCAGCAGAGCTTTCCCCCTCCAAATGGTCTCTGAAGGACAAAACGAAGGGCACAGGTCACAAGGAACCACTGACCAGCAGCTCTACCACAGGAGAGGGGCGACACTCAGCTGTGGGGTAGGTGTTTGGGTTAAAAATAAATGTCTCCCGGTGGTAGTGCCCCTTGCTACGGTTTTGACTTTTAGACAAGGACAGACGGCTAGTATTTTGGGCCATGTAGATCCAAATTCATTTTAGAATCAGGCAACAGAGTTCAATCTAAGCCTCTCTAGATGGAAGTCGATTGGAAGCGGTGAGAAGATTCGATGACAGCCCTGCTTCATTTTTCCTGTGTCATCCCTGAAGGGACCCCAGGGATGGGGACAGTGTGGGAGCCGCGTCACTTGCTTTCAACGATCAGTGGTCTTTTGGAGCTAAATCCGGCTTGATTTTGAAAAAGAGAAATGGAGCCTCTCCTGCCCCTTGAGAGTCAGGGGCAACTCGTGCCTGTTACCCCTGCTTCTCCACTGCCCGCTCGAGTCCACACAGCACTGCCTGGGGCCTGAACCATGTCCAACAGCCCCTGTGCCAGCCTGGCACTCACACGGCTGCAGCGCCTTCCCACACTAGCCAGAGAGTTTTCAAGTTGAGGTGTGATCAGCTCACCAGCCTGCGCTCCTTTCCACTAAAATCCTCTTGGGTGGCTCTGAGCGCAAAGACCTGAATCTACGATGCGTTTACAGGACCTGCATACGTGGCTTCAATTGCTCCACGATCCACCTCACTCTCCGAGCTGCATCCCATGACTTTCTTCCTTTCTCCTGAAAGCATCCAGATCCCTTCCATCTTGAACCTTTTGCACACACCGCCCTCCCACGAACGCCCTCCCCTCCAACTAAGGCACGTTTGTTCTTAGGCCTCTGCCTACCCCACTTCCCCAGGCAGCCTTTCCAGAACCTCCTGGCTGGTCAGATTCTATATTTATTCTACACTCTCATAGGGGGTGTACCTCTGCTCCGTGCATGGGTCACAGTTAGATGTTTACATTTGTGATATGATTTCGTGAATGTCCTTCCCCAGAGACGCTAAACACCAGGTGGTCAGGGACCTCCACCTTTTTGCTCAGGCTCGTATCTTCAATGCCTCATGCTGTGGCTAGAATAAGTAGGTCTTTATGAGCTTAAGACCATCGAGCATTTATCAACAGATGGCCCACAGGCACTGCCAAGAAACTTAGGATCCAGGCAGTCTGAAAACAAAATGGCTCTGAGATTCCCTAAGGACCTGTGAGGCCATAAAATTGTAGGACAGTGAGGGAGGATTTCTAGGCAAATGACCGACAGAACAGAGCATGTAGGAAATAGGCCAGCAGAGGGGAAAGAACCTCCATACTGTTTTCCATAGTGGCTGCACCAACTTACACTGTAGGAGGGAGCACAGGGAACTACAGTCAATATCCTGAGATAAACCATAACCAAAAAGAATATTAAAAATTGTATATATGTGTAACTGATTCACTTTCCTGTACAGCAGAAGTTAACATGACATGATAAATCAACTATACTTCAATTAAAAAAAAAAGAAGCGAAGGAAACAGAGCACATGGTCAAAAGGTATTCTTTTCTCCCCAAGCTCTTTGCAATGATTTCTGCCTTATCTGTTGAGGTAAATGCTAGTCGAAGGGAGAGAGCAATACATCACCCAGGAAGAGATGAACACAGTGATATTATTCTCCATCATCTAATCAGATTTTACATTCATAATTGACTGTGGTCATTGAATTCGTTTATTGTGATTTCATTAACTGTTCAGCAATCCGTGTGCTTGTGTTAACCTCCCGGCCCCTTTCGTGTAATTGAACGTAATGGCTTGAAAGGGTTCGTTGACAACGAGGTTAGGGAGGGTCCGTGCCCTCGACTGGATTGTCTGCAGTCCCCGGAGGCTAGGTTTGCTCCCTTCTGGGCAGTGGGTCTTCCTGCACCTTCCTCAGGACTCCCCCCAGCTCAGCTCCTGTCCCCCGCTAAGTCACAATCAATAACCACTTCAGAGGAGAAGCACATAGAAACTTTGGAAGCTACCAGCTCTGCTTCTGTGAAAATATATTTATTTAACTTAAGGGTTTATCTCAACTCAGTTCGATCCATTTTGTTTAAAAAGGTCACTACTGGGACTCCCTGGCGGTCCAGTGGTTAAGACTCCGCGCTTCCACTGCAGGGGGCACGGGCTCCACCCTTGGTCGGGGACCTAAGATCCCACACGCTACGTGGCAAGGTCAAAAAAAATTAAATTAAATTAAAAATAAAAGAAAGGTCACTAATTTCTGGATGGTGCTTTTTTTTTTTTTTTTTGCGGTACGCGGGGCTCTCACTGTTGTGGCCTCTCCCGTTGCGGAGCACAGGCTCGGGACGCACAGGCTCAGCGGCCATGGCTCACGGGCCCAGCCGCTCTGCGGCATGTGGGATCCTCCCCGGACCGGGGCACGAACCCGTGTCCCCTGCATCGGCAGGCGGACTCCCAACCACTGCGCCACCAGGGAAGCCCTGGATGGTGCTTTAAAAGAGCTTCAGTAGAACTTATTTAACTGACTTGTTACCCAGAGACCCAGCAAGGGGTCTGAATCTACACATTCGTGGGCTGGATATTCGGTGGGGCACAGGCGTTGCCGGGGTCACTGTCTGCTCACGCCATCCCTCTGCCTGCAGAAGTGCAGCTCATCCTTGGACTCTCGGCTTCCGGAAGCCTTCTCCTCGGACCCTCTGAGCCTGACTGAGGTGCTGCCCCTCTGAGCTCCCAGCACCTGTGGGTCCCCCAAAACCAGTTTTCAAGATACCTTATTTATCTATTTCTATCCCCCATCAGACCTAAAGCTGAGTGAGGGCAGGGGCTGTGTCTAGCTACTGCCAAGGTCCCAGCACCTAAAACATTAAGTCCCTACTGGTGCACAGTAGGGACTTAACAGATATTTGCTGACTGTCCAGTGAGCTGGATTCACCGTCCCCGGGAATAAAGCCCCTGAGACACAGCACATGGACAGAGCCGGGCTGTTCCCTTGGGGCCAGAGGTTTGGGACTGGCCTGGAGTCGTCGAAGGCTGGCCTGGCATTCTCCCTACCAGTGTGTACACAATCGGTTAGGTAAAAAGCGACTCTTTGTTTATTATTTCATTAGAAGCCTCCTTTATAACAATGGTTTAATTTTGCCGTATACCTTGAGGACAATCTAAATGCTTATTCCCATTAATCATAATAAAAACAACAAATAAAGTCAATGGTGAAATGTCATATCAATTTGATTAATGTAGCCCTATATTGAGACAGCATTTCTTATTAGCTGTAACCTAGATTTTTCCAAGGAGAGTCACTCTCACGGTTGCCACTTAATTTGAATATCTTTCTGGGGATAATATATGTCAGGGTTTGTGTGTTTTTTTCAAACTTTCTCCATCCACATTCAGCGTTTAAGCAAAAGTTGAGTCCACCATCTTTTTGGGGCTCATCACAGCCTCCTGATGCTTTACAGTTCAAAGAGCTTGCCTGGAGGCTGGATAAGACCATTTCCATAATTTTCAAGGGAAAGGAATTTCTGTTCTTCACATATTCTGATTAGGTGCTCAGCTTTCAGCAGGATGCCACGTCTCAGATTAATTCTGCAAAGGGCACTGACAGTGGCCCGTGGACCAGCCCAGGACTGCGCTCCAGAGAAGGCCGTGCTCGGGGCCCTGGTCTGGCACCAGTAGCCTCCTGGTTTTCAGGACATAGGATATACAGTGTTTATAACGGTGTCCTCACCCTTTCAATGTCAGCGGATGGCGACAGTACGTCTTTGGGTTTCCTTCACATAAATTCTATATTTTGTGTCATCTGTGAACACTTTGGAACATCTGAGAGTGCCCTGCCCACGAGCACAGGCAGGACGTGGGCGTCACCCTGGAGAGCAGATGCACAGCCGCGGGGTCAGGGGACCGTCCCACCCCCAGTGCTGGTTCCTGCCATTCTAGCCCTTTTCCCTCTGAGGAGGGATGGATGGTCTTCATTGTAACAGGTAGAGCTTCCGGGGCAGACAGATTCAAAACTCGCTCTCAGTCTAGGGGAGGTCACTATGGCCTCACTGCCCGTAAGAAAATCTGACCTGAGGGCTTCCCTGGTGGCGCAGTGGTTGAGAGTCCGCCTGCCAGTGCAGGGGACATGGGTTCGAGCCCTGGTCTGGGAGGATCCCACATGCCGCGGGACAACTAAGCCCGTGCACCACAAATACTGAACCCATGCTCTAGAGCCCGTGACCCACAACTACTGGGCCCGTGTGCCACAACTGCTGAGGCCCATGTGCCTGGGGCCCATGCTCTGCAACGAGAGAAGCCACCACAACGAGAGGCCCGCACACCCCAACGAAGAGTGGCCCCTGCTTAGCGCAACTAGAGAGAGCCCGCGCACAGCAATGAAGACCCAATGCAGCCAAAATAAATAAATAATAAATAAATTTTTCGAAAAAAAGAAAATCTGACCTGAGAAAACACAAGGAAAGGAGTAGGCTCTGCGCCACCAGAAGGGAGCCTTTGCTTCTTCTGAAGCTCCATTTACATGTCAGGCCCATGGTTGTGATGGGGCTGCAGCAAATGAACCTCACTGCTCACTGGAGGGCGGGTACTGAGCCCAGGCCTCTGTGCAAGGGATGGCCAGGCACCGGGTTAGCAAGATCTGGAAGGCCCGCCTCTGCCCACCAGGACATGACATGCACATAAATACTGCAGAGAAACGGGGAGGGACTGGAAAGTGTAAAGGCGAATAGAGGGCGGAAGCTCTGATCGCAGGCACCAGGGTGTGGGGCAGTGCCTCTCGGCTTCAGCTCCGTCCAGAGCCAGGCCTTCCTTCACCTGCCCCTCTGCTTGGATGCTCTCCCTGCCAACAAACTCCTGCCCAAGGGCAGATGTCAGCAAAAATGCCGTCTCAGAGACCCTTTCCTGATGACAGCCCCCCAGACCTAAAACTAGGTCCTCATTGGCCCTCCTACGGTCCGCCTACCTCAGAGCTGTTGCCGCGTTGCGAGGTCCGGGTGGGGTAACTGTCATTGGTGTCGCTCTTCCTGTAACATCACTGGCATCTTTTAATTCGTCCCCACGTGTGCAGCGTTCTCATCCTTTCTCAGGAATTCACCGCCCTGGGTGCCCTCCACCAGCCTCCCCCAACCTGGCTGACTCCCCATTATCCTTGGAGAGCTTCGAGATGTCCATAATACTCTTTTGTGGTAGCTTTCCCAGCACCCGCCGGGGCTGACCCGAGCCTCTTCCCTCGGTGTGTTTCCCCCCAACCCGCCGCCAGGCACCGCGAATACCTGTGTGTCCCTCCATCCTCCCCCTGCAGGTAGACGGGCAGTGGGAGTTATGAGGCTGCAAAGGGAGATGGAGGCCAGAACAAGAAAGGCCTTAACGCCACTGACGGCCCTTTGAGGCTCAGGCTGAGCCCTGGTGACTTGGGGCACCTCTTCTCTCTGCTCTGCATCTGAACGTTCTAATGCCAGCGGTCATCACTCGGCGCGTGTGCGCACAGGGTGGGAAAGGTGTTAAGGGGCACGTATCCTATTACGGTTCTAGCACTGCTTTACTATTCCTGATCATTAAATGTTCCAAACCAACGGCCTGCAAATTGATAGCATCACCCTGCAGGAGAACTAGTAAATGGCCACCATTTGTCATGTTTAGATGTTATTCAGAGGGATTAAGTCAGGCCTCTCGAGGTAGTCACTGAATAATTGTCATGCTTTTAAAACACATTTGTGGACATGCAGAATACTCCCCCTTGCTTTAGATAACTATTTCTCTTAAAAAAAAAATGTACACCCTTAGAGAATATGCTAAATGGAAGCTTATACGGAGTTCATTGTAAACGCTGGTCTTTCTTTTTTTTTTGCGGTCCGCGGGCCTCTCACTGTTGTGGCCTCTCCCGTTGCGGAGCACAGGCTCCGGACGCGCAGGCTCAGCGGCCATGGCTCACGGGCCCAGCCGCTCCGCGGCATGTGGGATCCTCCCAGACCGGGGCACGAACCCGTGTCCCCTGCATCGGCAGGCGGCCTCTCAACCACTGCGCCACCAGGGAAGCCCCAAACGCTGGTCTTTCTATGACAGACAAGGCTGTGTCAGCTCCCAAAATCTGCCCTTCACCTGTTCTGCCTCAGGCAGAAAGCGAGTGCTCTGGGCTGGCCTTAGGTTTTAGGCTATTTTCTGTGCTTTTCCTGCCTGCTGTATTTTGGTTTGTTTTTATTTTCCCAGCTCCAGTGTGTCTGATATAATTTATTTTAAAATTCTGGAGGGTTGAATTTTTATATTGGAACAAAAATTTTCAGACACGGGTTTCCTAGCCCTTTGACAAAGGCTGCCTAAGCTCTCATGTCACTGTGGTTACACGATTGGATAGATTTTCTTAAATGTGAGTTTTCCAGGTCCACCTTTTCCTTTCACAGCCAAACAACATAACTTGCTGCCCCGTCCCTGACTGCAGGAGCCCAGTGCTTGGCTCTAGGTCCAGACACATCTTGCCTCTAATCCCTCTGCTGAGCTGGCATGCCCCGTTTTCTCCACCCACGTCGCCCGAAAATGTGAAATTCGCTTGAACAAAGTCCCCTTAACAGATGGCTCACTGGGGTGGCAAAATTGTATTAAACGGTCGGAGAATCTGGAGATAATGGAGAATTATAACCAGTGAACAAGTCAAACAAACAACACAACAAGAAGAAAACCATCCCAGCCAGGAAACAAGAGTATCTGCGGCGGGGTCCTGGCCTGGTGAATTTCAACAGCAACTTTCCCGGCCGATGCACCGAACGATGGTAAACTCAACATTATTTTACACAGACTTCAGTAAGCATTTTAGTTGTTTCCCCGACCCCTGAAGAGACCTTAGGACTTTCACACCAGGAGCAGGGTCTCTGGACCCTAAGCCCCTCGCTCTGTGTCCTGCACGCATCTTCCCACGGGGGCCAGGAAGCCCTCGGGTGGTCCCAGGCCGGGATAAAGCGTGTCCCCAAGCAGAGAACATGAAGGTCTGCTGGGCCTGGAAGGTATTGCCTTCCCCTAAAAGTCTCTCTTTCTATCTCGGAGCAATTCAGAGAGCAATTCAGGTCCTGGGGAGAACGCCATTTAGCGCCTTTTAATGGCTCCTAGGGCTGGGTGTGCGGGGGTCTGCCTGACACAAGCTTGTGTTTTTCAGGAGTTTCAAGGAAGTCTGGGCATGTGTGGCCATTTACAGCACAGGCTGTGGGAGCCTATTTGCGCCACAGAGCAAGGGCCCTCCTGGGACAGAGCAAACCCAAGGGAAGGAGTTCCGTGCACGAGGATGAACACTGCGAATTGTTGGCGGCTCGGCAGGGCCCTGGCCGCATTTTGTGTTCCTGTCTGGCCCCATGAACTTGTCCCGCTCTGAGCCCTGGTGCAGCAGGGGGTGTGGGCAAAAGCAGGAAGAACAGCCTTGCCTCAAACCACGGTGGCTCGGGGATACCGACACCAGGAGAAGGGGTCTCCCTGAACTAGCAGAGATCCCACTTGGGTTTGATGCACCGAGGTCTCCGGGACATTCTACAGCAGCCTCAGTAACACCAGAGGGTTTGGGCTCACAGGGGAGGCTCAGTGGGCAGCCTGGCGCTGACCCAGGGGCCCAGGGCACCGACGGGAGCAGGCAGCAGCAGCTTCGGCTGCGATGGGGCGCGGTTTTCCATGACACGGTGGGGCGCTCATTGGCCTTGGGGCACACAGGCAGCGTCAGAGGCAGGCGGCACGTGGGGCAGCCACTGCAAGGACCGCCCTGTGAGCGCGAAAATGGCAGGGGGCGGGGGGAGAAGCCAGGGCGCGCTATTTATGCTATTTTTGTGATCTTGATTTTTACCCCAGGCTTGGGGGAACCCATGTGCTATAGTGGTCTAAATCCACAGGCTGAAGGAACATTCTTTCTCCCCCGGCTCCAAGCAAGAGAAGAAACCCTCATAACACTAGGTTGCAAAGGGTGATTAAATCCCCCTTGGTCGCCCCTTCTAGGACAATCAGGGCAAGGCCAAGACGTGTAGGTGCCCTGGGCAAGGTGGTGACGTAGCATACTCGGGCAGGAATTTATCACCCCTTCCAGCCAGCACTCTTTAAATACGTGTCACTGTTTTGTGGGGAGAGAGAGCAAGGAGTGAGCAGAGGCCACTGCTGGCAGGAGTCACTGTCCCCTCATTACCATCAGCATTCGGGTGGGACGACTCTGCATCGTGTGGACTCTCCTGAACTTCACAGACGTCCCAGCATCCCAGGCCACTGTCCCCTAAATGCTAGCGGCTGCCCCGGTCTCCGGTCCCAAAGGCCCCCTGGGGAGGCAGTGCCGCCTTGCCGAGAATCAGCGGCAGACGTTGCTGAGCGAAGCAGAACCTCTGCAGCTAACCAGACCTACCTCCTCACGACGAAGCCTCTCAAACACCTGACGGCGTCCAGGGCATACCTTCTGGGGGTCTTAGCCTCTCAAAGTGACTTATCAGAACGCTCCTTTCAGCCCCATCTAGGACATGCTAAACTCGAGGGCGGTTCTGGAGAAGAAAACATTCTCCACCTCACTACACTTGCTGGAGCTACCCTGTAATCCAGCTCTTGGGGTGATGCTACCCCATCAGCCAGAAAGTGTTTTGTGTTCGTTTTCTGCTCACTTTCATCCTGCTTTTGCTGATTTGTGAATCCAGAGCCGCTTACTCAGTTTTGCGTTGAGGATCAAACTCACTCCTTTTTAAGAGCAGTGCATTTTAAATGCCATCTGTTTACCCCTCGTGCTCATTTTCTTCCTCCCTTCAATTAATCAAACTTAAAGTCCATTTATCAAGTGTGTATAAAATAGTTTACTCAAAGCTCAGATCAATGAAACCATTGAATGTTTGCTTTTAGAGAACAGCATACTCATTTGATACCTAGTTTTGCCACACCTACCCCACCAACAGATTCTGAAAGCATGTTTCTAAAATGAACTCCAGCTCACATAGCTCTCAATGCTCCTTCAGTGGCTCCATAACACCTGTGTGATAAGAGTCGGATAAGAGTCTCGATACTCAGGCCTTTCCTGATCAAGCCTCACCTTCTTTTCTACCATCCTCTCCAAGAGTCCCCCTCATGCCCTTCATCCTGTACTCACGCTGAAGAAGGCACGCATAGCAGTAGCTTTTTCAGGACCACAAAAAATAAAACCTCTCAGAGACAGACAACCCCATCGTCCAGCAGACTCCCAGGACACTGTACAGACTTCCCGATACATCTGGGAAAACACAACGAGATGTGGTATCTCCAGCTCAGCTCATAGTACTAAACAGGTAAAACTGCAACGTGCATCAAACCAAGCGCACAGTTCAAATCATCCAGTCTCCTTATTCCTCACTCCCTTATATGACCACAGCAGCCCTCACTCAAAATAAACAGCAAGGACCCCCGACAAGGGAATGAATGACGGCATTAAACTTCAGTGTTCGTACTCTAGGGTCTCGTGCTGTTATCTAATTTCCCTCTCCTCAGCCCCTTGATATGCTACGATACACAGTCCTTGAAAGCCTCGTCTGCAACGGGAGGCCCACGATGCAATCACAGAATCTCCCCCAGCCTTAACGACTGGAAAACTGGGGAAAATGCGTGGCGTGAGAATTTTCGTTCATTGGACAGCAGACGGCAGGACACTAATCTCAGAGAAGGGAAATACTGAGATGAGTCCTACTGCTGCCGGTAGAGTTTCCAGGCTGACGTTCAGAAAGGGCGGAAGGATCTAAGCAGAGCTTGGTAGTTTGGCTCAGTCGAGTAGACAGAGTTCAGAGTGTATGAAGGCCAAATTGGCTAGAATTTCCAGGGCAAGATACCAGAGAGGAAGGAGCTTCACGGAGAAAGAGGTCCAGAAATCTGCAGAGGGGTCCTGTGGACGGTATGCGTGAGGACTGGCCCGGATGGACAAAGAAACTACCTGAGGCCAGGAAAGAACCATCCCAAAGGAGCAAGCAGAAAAATCAATGGCGATCACACAGGGCTGGTAATAATCTGTGTTCCCATCAGCCAGGGTGGAAAGACCATATAACACACTGGGTATTGAGTAGAGATTTCAGAGGACATTGCCTTAGTGCTGAGACAAATTTAGCCCTAGGTTTGCCCTAACAAAACATAAAAGCAAGCCTTGAAATAATTAACTTGTCCCAACAATCTACAAAGGAATAAAACATAATCCATAAACTTATACTGTTCAGAAGCCAATTAAAAATTACCAGGAATGCAAAGAGGCAGGGAAATCTGACCTATAATTAGGAGGAAAAATCAATAATATAAATACATTTTTAAAAGATGGAGATGACAGAATTAGCACACAAGGATGTTAAATCATCTACTATAAGTATACTCTTTGTCTTCAAGAAGATAAAGGAAAACAAACATGATGAAAGACATGGAAGATATATAAAAGCCCAAATCAATTTTTTAGAGATGAAAAATATTATATATTAAATGAGAAATACACTGGATGAGGGTAACAGCTGATTAAACATTGCAAAGGAAACATCAATGAACTTGAAGACATAGGAGAAGAAATATGTAAAATAAAACAGAGAGTAAAAAGATTATAAAAAATTGAGAAAAGTATCAATGAGCTGTGAGATAATATCAAGCAATCTAACATATGTATAGGTGGAGCTTCTGTAGCACAGGGGAGACAGAAAAACTGCTTGAAGAAATGATGACTAAAGAATGTCTAAATTTGATGAAAACTATAAACTCACAGATACAAGAATCTCAACAAAACCCAGGCACAGGAAACATGAGGAAAATGACATCAAGGTACATCATAATCAAATTGCTTAAAACAAATGATAATGAGAAAATCTTAAAAGCAGCCGGAGAAAAAGCCATATTACACAGAGGGAATGAAGACTGAAACTTCATCAGAAATCATGCAAACCAGAAGACCACAAGGTGACACCATCAAAACACTGAAAGAAAAATTGTCAGCATAAAACTCTATATTCAACAAAGACATCCTCAAAGAATGAAAGCAAAACAAAGACTTTTCTGGACAACCAGAAGTTGACAGAGGTTATCATCAGCAGGCTAGCGTTGTTAGAAATGTTAAAGGAAGTTATTTAGGCAGAAAGAAAATGACAGCTGATGGAAAGTTGGTATTATGCAAAAGAATGAAGAGCAGTGGGAATGGTAAACATGTAGGTAAATGGAAAATATGTTTTCTCTTCATTTTTCAAATATCTTTAAAAGGTAACTGTTTCAAGCAAAGTAATAACAATGTACAGTGGAATTTATAACATATGTAGAATTAAAATGTTTGGTAATAATAGCACGAAGGCCAAGAGGGGGGAGGTGGAAGGTTCTTAAATGATACACAAAGTGGTGTAACATTATTTGAAGGTGGACTGTGGTAAGTTAAAGATGTATATTGTAAATCTTGGAGCGACCACTAAGACGAAACAATGACTTATAGCTAATAAGCCAATAATAGACCTGAAATAGATTAGGATAGGGACAGGCTCAAGGTCATCAATACCTACCATCCATACAGCAAACTGAAGCAAACACGAAACTACAGAGCAAACTCGGGGAAGGATCTGTGTCTGCCTGTCTAACTGTAGCCTGGTCACGAAACAGAACAACAAGGTATTCTAAGATAAAAGATAATGTGAGATGTCACTGGCACCACCAACCTTAAAGACACATATGTTGTTAGAAGTGATATTAACCATCACAAGAGGCACTACCCAAGGACACAGAGAGGGAGAGAAGTTCATGCCAAGTTGGTGAGACAGGCTTACAATATCAACTCCACCTTTTCCCCTTCAGCTGAGGACTCAATCTAGATCAACACAATTCCATTTTGAGTATTCTTCTTTTAAAAAAAAACCTATCTACCATGGACTACTTGAAGTTACCCAAGTCAACATGTTCACTCATATGTTCTGTTCTTTCCTCTGCCTGCAATGTCCTTCCCTATCTCGTTTCCCCGGCAAGGTCCCAACCCACCTGTAAGGTTCAGTTCATGCATCACCTCTTTGGTGATTGCCACAGGGCTCCCATAGCAACTAGAGCCCAGCTCTAGCTCAGCACTTAGCCACAGAATTATATTTTCCTATCTTCCTCTAGACCGGTAGTTCTCAAACTTCACACGCATTACAATGCATTACAGGGCTTGTTAAAATGCGGAGTACTGCCCCCTCCTCTCCACTCCCAGAGTCTCTGACTCAGTAAGTCTGGGGCGGGGCACAGGAATTTACATTTTTAACAAGCGTCCAGATGATGTTGATGCTGGTCCAGGGACTACACTTCAGCAAACATCAGTCAAGACAGAAAGCTCTTGGGACGTCCCTGGCGATCCAGGGGTTAAGACTCCACGCTTCCACTGCAGGGGGCACGGGTTCGCTTCCTGGTCAGGGAACTAAGATCCCACAAGCTGTGCAGCGTGGCCATTAAAAAAAAAAAAAAAAAAAAAAAAAAAGACAGAAAACGCTTCCAGGACACAAATAATGCTGTATTCTTCTTTGTATCCCTCACACGTAGAATGGTGCTGGCACAGAGTAGACGCTTAATATACTGGGCTGGCCAAAAAGTCCATTCGGTTAGTGAATATGTTGTTCGATAAAGTTCTTGGTGAAAATGAAAAATGCGTCCTTTAACTTAAAACCGAACGAACTTTTTGGCCAACTCAATACACATTTGTGGCTACTAACACCTCGTTAGAAACCATTATAGCTTCTTTACCAAATACCATATTGCAGCAGAGTACCTATGTAAAAAAAAAAAACATCAAAGAAATATTTAGCTATTTGTCATTTATACCCTGTTGTCTTACTCTCCTACAAAATACCTTTGAGACAATTTTGAACATTAAAACATACAGTTTTATAGTATGGTCACCACGCGGTACATTTAACCAAGGAGGTGAAAGACCTGTACACTGACAACTATGACACTGAGGAAAGAAATTAAAGAAGACACAAGTAAATGGAAAGATATTTTGTGTTCATGGATTGGAAGAATTAGTACTGTTAAAATGTTCACACTACCCAAAGCAATATACAGACTCAGTGCAATCCCTATCAAAACTCCAGTGACATTTTTCACAGAAATAGAGCAAACAATCCTAAAATTTGTACGGAACCGCTAAAGACCCTGAATAGCTAAAGCAATCTTGAGAAAGAAGAACAAAGCTCCTGATCTCAGGCCATTTTACAAAGCTACAGTAATCAAAACAGCACAACAAATGACACATAGATCAATGCGGCAGAAGAGAGAGCCCAGAAATAAACCCATGCATAAATGGTCAATTAATTTATGATAAAGGAAGCAATTAATTTATGATACAGTGAGGAAAAAACAGTCTACTCAATAAATGCTGTTGCGAAAACTGGACAGCAACATGCAAAGGAATGAAACTGGACCCCTGTCTTACACCATAGACAAACATTAATTCAAAGTGGATTAAAGACTTAAATGTAAGATCTGAAACTATAAAACTCCTAGAAGAAAACCTAGGCAGTAAGCTACTTGACATTGGTCTTCATGATGATTTTTTTTCATTTGACAGCAAAAGCAAAAGCAACAACAGAAATCCACAAGTGGGACTACATCAAACTAAAAGACTTGTGCACAGCAAAGGAAATCATGAACAAAATCAAAAGGCAACCTGCTGACTGGGATAAAATATTTGCAAGTCACATATTTGCTAAGAAGTTAATATTCAAAGTATGTAAAAAGCTCATACAACTCAATAGCGAAGAACCAAACAATTTGATTAAAAAATGGGCGGAGGATCTGAAGAGACATTTTTCCAAAGAAGACATACAGATGACCAACAAGTACGTTATAAGATGTTCAACGTCAGTAATCGTCAGGAAAATGCAAATCAAAACCACAGTGAGATATCACTTTATATCTGTAAGAATGGCTATCATCAAAAAGACAAAACATAGCAAGTATTGGTGAGAATGTGGAGAAAAGGGAACCCTTGCATGCTGTGGATGGGAATGTAAACTGGTGCATCCACTACGGAAAACACACGATGGAATATTCCCCAACCATAAAAAAGAATGAAATCTTCCCATTTGTGACAACATGGATAGACCCTGAGGGCATTATGTTTCGTGAGATAAGTCAGACAGAGAAAGACAAACACCGTATGATCTTACTTATATGTGGAATCTAAACAAACCAAGCTCATAGATACAAAGAATAGATTGGCGGGTGGGAGCTCAGCCAAATGGATGAAGGAAGTTAAAATGTACAAACTTCAGTTACGAAATAAATAAGCCCTGGGGATGTAATGTACAGTGTGGTGACGATAGCTAAGAATACTGTATTGCATATCTGAGAGACTTGCCAAAGAGTAATTCTTAAAAGTTCTCATGAAAGAAAAAATTGGGTAACTACGTATGGTGATAGACGTTCACGAGACTTACTATGATGATCATTTTGCAATATATACAAATATCAAATCATTTACATTGTATACCTGAAACTAATATAGTGCTGAATGTCAGTGCCTATGTGGTGGGAGCCCTGTGTCCTTCTCAGAATGGAGTAATCGTAGAGCTGACGGCGGTGCTGAGTGAACCGCCACGGCCACGCGGAAAGACTGAGAGCGAGTGTTAGGCACACTCTGAACGTCCAAATGGGGCTTCCCTCAAGGAGCAAAATTAGGGAGAACTAAATGGATGGAAAGGATGGAACCAGGCTTTTACAGAGACGACACTTCCTAAGGAATGGCTTTTGACAGGGGAAGGGGATCCTCAGGAAAGGACGATGACCGCAAGTGGCTGGAGGAGGCCAACCTAGCTGTAAGTGATGGTGTCGCAGGATGGCGGAAGGAAGGCTGTGGAGAAAGCCCAGTGCTGTCCAGGGAGAGGCACCTGCACTGTCCTGTGGGGGGAATGCCATGGTCCCTCCTGGTCTGAGTTCTCTAGTCCTCTGGGCGGCCGTGTGTGTCACGGTAAGGGACTCATGTATCATTCGCTCTCTACTTGCGTTCTAGGAGCTGCCTCCACTCTCAGAAGTCAGCTGTGCTTCTCTGTTTGCAAGTAGATGACCACTCAGGCCCCGAATAGACAAAGACGACATGAAGTATGGTCATGCCCCCTGTACTGACCAAAGACGGTACAAGTAACGTGCAGATGTTACCCCCTCTGCTCCTGCCTGGTCCCCAAGCTGAGGGCGCTTCATCTCCCCGGAGGGTCCCTGGTGCAAAGCACGTACTGTTTACAGCAGGGGGAGCGGGGCAGAGAAACCACTCAGGAGACCCTAGAGGGGTGACCTGCGACTCACAGCCAGGCCGCAGCCATCAGGTGCCGGTACAGAGAGAGGAAGCTCTTCTGAGCCCTTTTAATTTACCTCCTAAGGGCAGAAACTGAGCTGGCGGCGACATACAGCCATGACTCCCTGACCTTCCAAAGATTAAATATGCATTAAATAGCTAGAGTGGTTTCCGTTTTCTACAGCTGCATCCCGACTGACAGACACACCATGAGCCATAAAATACATCCCACGAAGGTGTTGGGGTCCTTGGGCCCCACGGAGGCCGTTGCTCCGAGGATCACCCTGACAGTCTTTCCCGAGCTCGGTTGGTGGAGGTTGTCCCTAAGAGACTGAACGGAATCCACAGTTTCTGAATCTGAAAGGGAAACCAAACCCTTTCCTTGGGGGCCTGAGTGAGGCCCTGGGGAGCTGTCTTCTGAAGTGACATCCTGTTTTGCTAACCACAGATGGTAAGGGGTTTATTGTACGTTGCAGGTAACATGGTAGAACAGGCGATTACTACGATTTCTCCCCATTCCCAGGTGAGACTTTACTGAGGATGGGAGAGGTGAGTGATTCATGTACAGTCTCAAAGCCTGGACACAACCGCGGCGCACCGATGCTCAGGGCTGCCAGCTACCCTGTCGGTTACGACTGTGCTTCGAACAGCATTGTATTCCTTGATCTAGAAATGCTGCCTATCTATTTTTGTGTCTATATCTGCAAGTTTGACAAGTGTCAAAACAAAAAACCCCACAAAGAGAAGTACATTTTTTTTTTTTTTTTTTTTGCGGTACGAGGGCCTTTCACTGTCGTGGCCTCTCCCATTGCAGAGCACAGGCTCCGGACGCGCAGGCTGAGCGGCCACGGCTCACGGGCACAGCCGCTCGGCGGCATGTGGGATCCTCCCGGACTGGGGCACGAACCCACGTCCCCTGCATCGGCAGGCGGACTCTCAACCACTGCGCCACCAGGGAAGCCCGAGAAGTACATTTTTGAGTGGAAAAATAAAAACATTAATGGTAGAGACAGAACTGACATTAAATTTTCATTATTGGCTTTAAATACAGTATTAAACTCCACAATTCCTTTTATAATAGTCACGTGTTGGGACCGGGAGAAAACCTTTTACCATCTGTGATGCTTTCATACTCGGCATCTTATGAAATGTCACTTTTCAACAAAAGAGATGCCACCAATCTCAGGTCAGGAGAAGTAACGGATCATTAACTTTATTTTTTGGAGACTAGAATTTTTGCTTATCGTATTAGACTCATAAACGAACGGATATATACTTAAAAGTAGAATTAAGAAGATACTTAAGGTTGTGGGTTTCCATTTCTTATAAAGTGTGTGCCATGTTCTGGCATTTCTATTGTGGTTCTGTTAGGAAAAAGGGATGTATCCTTCCATCCCCTCTAGTAAGAGCAGGTCTCTTCTTGCAGGGGAGCAAGCTCTGGGTCTGGCTGGGCAAATCCAGACCGCCAGCTGTGCCTCGGCCTCTGCCACCTCCCTGCTAATGAATGAAGTTCTGCTGGGATCCAGCTCTGTGTCAGCTGGGTTAAACATTTCAGGACATAATCAGTTTTCTTTGTCAGTTTCTCTTCTTTATCTGATTACAAATGCTTTCTTCTGTAAATTTCACTTTATATAATAATCAGGCAGGAGATCTGATCATTCATCACTCACTCTCTCTGCAATAACTTTTATTCTGTAGCCTGTGATACAGCCTGTGATCTGTGCTCTAATCCACGGGGATGCTTGAAGCCACACTTTTAGAAAGCCCAGGAGGCAGGGGGGTGGGGGGACACTTAGACCTAGACCCCCTTCATATTTTCTTTGGCAAATAAAGTTTCTTTCATTAATAGTTATTTTTTTAATTGAAGTATTGTTGATTTACAATGTTGTGTTAGTTTCTGGTATACAGCAAAGTGATTCAGTTATACATATATATACATATTCTTTTTCATATTCTTTTCCATCATGGTTGATTACAGGATATTGAATGTAGTCCCCTGTGCTATACAGTAGGACCTTATTGTTTATCTATTTTACATAGATAAACAACAGTATAGTAGTTTTATCTGCTAATCCCAGACTCCTAATTTATCCCTCCTCCCCACATTCATAGCTATTCTTGAATGAGGGTGTGAGATAATAGTAAAAAAAATATTGGTCTCTGCCCCGGTACCTGACCTAGAGCTCCTTAAGCCCTGATCATTCCTAAGTGACAAGAACGCTAGGGGCTGTGTGGTCGGGCTGGGTCAGAAGAGGAAGGACAGGTGTGGACCCCACCCCCTCCGTGGTTGGATGTGGGACATCACCAGAGGGAGGCTACAACTGAGAGTTCGTCCTTCCCCTCAGGGTTCCTCATCCCCCGCTAGGCCCAGGATTCACGCCAGTGGTTCCCAGCAGCAGAGCAGGGAGGGGGCCCTCGGGGCTCACCAAAGAGCCCACCACCAGCCTCCCCACCCACCCTGGGCTGCCTCCGAGGGGCCCTTGAGCCCGACGAGGATACGCAAACTCTGATGAGCAATGGGACGCCAGGTCTCTGGGCACCGGTCCAGCTCCCGTTCAAGGGCTAATGCAGCCAGACAGGAGCATGACCCAGGCATGGCAGCCGCCCCCTCAGGACAGCCAGAAGCAGAGGAGCTGGAAGCAAGGCCGGAATCATAGGCCAGGGTCAAGGACCAGGCCCATCAGTCTGCTAGGCTGCCAGCCCAGCCCAAACAACGGAAATGCATTGTCTCAGTTCCGGAGGCTGGAGGTCCAAGATCAAGGTGTCGGCAGGGCTATGCTCCCTTGAAGGCTCTAGGGAAGGACCTGGTCCGCGCCTCTTTCCCGGCTTCCGGCTGTTCCCTGGCTTGTGGGAGAATAACTGCAGTCTTCTTGTCGCTGCTGTGCGCGTCTGTGTCCAAATTCCCCTTTTTATAAAGACACCAGCCACACCCTACTCCAGTGTGATCTCATCTTAATGAATGACCCTATTTCCAAATAAGTCCCCACTCTGCGTGCAGTACTTGGGGTGAGGATTTCAGCCTATGAAGTTTGGGGCGACAAATTTAGCCCATAACAAAGTCCACCCCTGGAGAGAAAAATCTGTGAGTCAGAAGGTGGGAGGACCGGCGGCAAATTAGGGGTGAAGTGGGTCAGGTAGACGGTTCAGGAGCAAGGTAAACTTTCCAGAGGGGATTGAAGGACCTCGGCCCTGCGGTACTGCCTGCAGGGCACAGGGAGACTTCAAAGAGGCAGCGAAGGGTCAAGGGCAGTCCCAGAGGGCCGGGTGCAGAACTGGGTGCGCTGGGCGATTTTGACATGTTCCTTCAGTTCAGTGGCATTTAACGAGCATTTCCAGAGGCACGAGCATGGTGTGTCAAGAACTGGGTACGCTGTTGCTGCCCACGAAGAGCTCACAGTTTATCGTTAACGGCAACATTTTTATAGAGTGCAAAAACAGTTACGTGACTTTTCCAACCACACTTTCATTTGTCTTGAGCGAGACAGAAAGGTAAAAAGCACTGAAATCGTCAGCTGGGTGCTAAACTTGCACAACGAAGTTGTGAGGTGCTGGTTTTCTGCTGGTTTCGAAACAAACAGTAATGGGCTGATAGGAGAAAAGGAGTCAGGGGGGTCGGGGGGCACACAGAGGTAGGAATGAGGCTCACGGCCTCACCTCCTCATATCCTGTTCTGATTAAAGAAGTCCCCTTTATGAGGCTCTGGGGGTGGCAGCTGGTAGCAAGTATGTCTTGCTTGAGATTCAAGACAGGGCAAGGGCTCTTCTGTTCGAGGCTTACCAAAGTCACAAGCATTAATTTGCAGGCATTCGTATAATACAGTCTCTTAATAACAGTTAATTTTAATACAGTGCGTCTTGTTGGGATTTGGGAGCTAGACACGCCTGTATCCTGTCTGCCATCACTCTGCTATGGTACCATCTGGTTCAAGAGGTTGAGCCTGCTGTTTCTTGCTGGCAAAATGGGAATAAAAATAACAATTTTCTAGCATTACAATACGGACTGGACAAGATGGCACACTACAGACGCTGGCCCGATCCTGGCACACAGCAGGCATTTATAAAAACGTTCCCTAGGCTTGCACAAACAGACACGGCTGTCCTCACGGTGGTTTCACGGGAGTTTGGAGAAGCCAGTGCTGGGACATTATGGGGCCAGGCCTGGGGTCCAGGCAGGAGACTGACAAAGAGGGGAAAAGACTTGGGGAAGCAGAGGCCCAAGGAGCCTCGGGGTGAAGTCAGCATCAGGAACGTCAGAACCACGTCCGAGCGAGGCCGGGAAAGCAGGGAGGCTGTGCTGGGCAGGTGTGGCTCCTTCCCAAATACCTGTGAGTCCATCCGCCCCACTGCCACTGTAGATCGGGCCACCTGGGCTCCTTCAAGGTCCTCCTAACTCACCTCCCTGCCTGCCCTCCCATCGCCTGTCTGCTCTTCCACTCCGAGTAAGAAAGATCCCTATGGGGGCTTCCCTGGTGGCGCAGTGGTTGAGAATCTGCCTGCCAATGCAGGGTACACGGGTTCGAGCCTTGGTCCGGGAAGATCCCACATGCCGCGGAGCAACTAGGCCCGTGCGCCACTACTACTGAGCCTGCGCATCTGGAGCCTGCGCTCCGCAACAAGAGAGGCTGCGACAGTGAGAGGCCCACGCACCGTGATGAAGAGTGGCCCCCGCTCGCCGCAACTAGAGAAAGCCCTCGCACAGAAACGAAGACCCAACACAGCCAAAAATAAATAAATAAATAAAATTTAAAAAAAAAAGAAAGATCCCTATGGATGCAAATCCCATCACACTCACCAGGGCGCAAAGCCCTCCATGAGTGTTAGTTGCCTTTAGTATAAAGTCACATTTCCTCCCGTGGTTTACAATCCCCACTGGATCTGGTCCCTCAGGTCCTGCCAGCTTGCTGCCCTGCGGACTACACTGAAGAAACTCGGTTCCTGCTACGTACCCTGTTCCCTGTGGTCTATGGGCTTTTGCATGTTCTGTTTCCTAGGCTTAGAGCACTCGTACCCTGTAGGACAGTCTCTAGATCCATCCAGGTCTCTACAAATGACCCAATTTCATTCCTTTTTATGTCTGAGTAATATTCCATTGTATATATGTACCACATCTTCTTTATCCATTTGTCTGTCGATGGGCATTTAGGTTGCTTCCATGACATGGCTGTTGTAAATAGTGCTGCAATGAACATTGGAGTGCATGTGTCTTTTTGAATTATGGTCATACAGAGTGAAGTAAGTCAGAAAGAGAAAAACAAATATCGTATATTAACGCATATACGTGGAACCTAGAAAAATGGTACAGATGAACTGGTTTGCAGGGCAGAAACAGAGACACAGATGTAGAGGTCAAACGTATGGACACCAAGGGGGTAAAGTGGCGGGGGGGTTGGTGGTGGTGGGATGAATTGGGAGATTGGGATTGACATATATACACTAATATGTATAAAATAGATAACTAAAAAGAACCTGCCGTATAAAAAAATTAAATTAAATTAAAAAAAAAAAAGAACACTCGTACCCTTGCTCTCTTTTGGGTCATCTTTCAGACTCCTGATACATATGTTTCTTCCTCCAGGAAGCCCTCCTTGCCTACTGCCCAGCCCAAGACTGAGTTGATATCCACGCTAATCCCTAAGGTGCTTAGAGGCACCTCACATGGCAGCTGGCATACAGTGACACTCAGTAAACGTCTGCTGACTGAACAGATCTACCTGGCAGGCACTCTGCAGGCTCAGTTGGCAGGTAACTGAGATAATTCACCCGGCAGCTCTCTTAGGTTTTTCCCACCTGTGTCAGTCAGGGTTCTAGCAGGAAACACATGGCTCAGTCAGCTGGGATAATCAGGAGCCTGGGACCAAGGGCCTTTCTACAAAGGCAGAGACAGGGTCAAGGCCGTCCAACAAGGGAGGACAAAGCACCTGCTCTGGGACTAAGGATGGGGAGAAGCCGCCACTGCCCTCAGCCCGACCAGACAAAAGGAGGAGGGAGTCGCAGACCCTCAGAACTGCAGCCGGAGGAGAGGCTGCTGGGCGTGAGCTGCAGCCCCCGGAGAGAGGGACGCAGCCACTGCCCGCCGGTCCTCCGTCTCCCATCTGGGCCTCCATCAGCCCAATCAATCCGATGGGCAGTGGAGGGCAAGAAGCCCAGTCCATGGGGTCACAGCCCTGTGGGCTCCAAGTGGAGTGGAGACGGGTGGTGTGTGATCCGTAGGAAGAAACAGAATATCCAGCTGTTCTAATAACCTAATGACCTGTTCTAATCACTCGTCCTAAACTGTCAGAGTGGTGGATCCCACCAGAGGGCGGCAACACTTCTATCCCTCGGAGTGGAACGGATTGACCTGCCAACTGCATAGAGATTAAAAATATTTTCATTGAATTTAAAAGATTGAGACTCTTTTTAAACTTAGCTTTACTTGGACTCAGGGTTTTATTTGTAATTTCATAAAAGTAGCTTGTAAATTTTAAGTTTTAAAAATCTGCTTGGAGATTTGTCCGGAACTGGGACAGAATTCAGCCTCCAATCTGCGAATGGATTTGCCCACTGCCAAACGGGCTGAGGTCTGAGCATGGGCCTCTCATCTGGACCAGAGGTGTCCCTTCCTGAGGCGTGGAGCACATCAACAGAGACAGGTGTGACAGTCTCCCCACCGTCTGCCCGCTGGTCTGGAAATTAGATGTTGGACCCGGAGACAGCTTGCAATTCGAGGGTTAACGGGTTGTCAACTGGAAGATGTCAGTGTGTTCCTGCCTGAACAGACACACGCGTCTCAGCTTGTGAATCCACAAACAGCCTCTTGTCTGCTGCGCCCGGTTCCCTGCAACGATTCAGAGCTGTGCGAAGGCTCTGGTGTGCTCGACGGGCTCCAGCGCCATCGGCTTTTGTCTGGATTTAGGTGCCCCGCTTTTTGGCTCAGGGTGTCAGCGAGTGGAGGCTGCGGGGGCCACAGGCGAGCCCGGCCTCATTCCACCCAAGGAAACAGCATCAGAGGAACCACGGCCAGGACTTCTGCACGTGCGTCTCCTGCTTCCTCCACCCAAGCTCCAGGCCTGTCCTCTGGGAACCCAGCTCTGGTGGC
This sequence comes from Monodon monoceros, assembly GCF_005190385.1. Classification (NCBI taxonomy): domain Eukaryota; kingdom Metazoa; phylum Chordata; class Mammalia; order Artiodactyla; family Monodontidae; genus Monodon; species Monodon monoceros. The sequence continues at coordinate 70,854,959 of NW_021703785.1, read as the reverse complement.
CACACGTTTGTGTCACGCAGTCCCTGCTGTTTCAGGACTGCTTGGGGGAGCAAAGCTGGGGCAGTGGAGCCGGGAGGAGAAATAGGGCTCTATCTGGGTGCTCTCAGGGGTCCCTCTGAGTGGCTGGTGCAGAGAGGAAGGCTGCACCCTGGATGGCAGCCGGGGTCACGTGCAAGAGTCTGGAGCAGGGCGTCCTCAGGATGTGGAGCTCAGCGTCCCCAGGCAATGTGGCTCCGGCTAAGCTACACAGAGGCAAGTGCAGGCACCCGAGGAGTGGGGGGTCTGCCGTTAGAACCCACAGAGGTGCCATGGGGAGGGCAGGCCCTGGGGAACTCGCAGGCAGTAACTCTCCTGGGCTGCAGCTTCCTGGGGGAGCCCCAAGTCTGAGAGGCACGACATCATTCAACCAGCACAAGACAAAACTGCAAAGGGGAGGGGGTGATGTGGATTTGGAGTCATGGAGTCTGGACTCCAATCCCCCTTCTACACCGACCAGCTGTGACTGACTCCAGTCATGGGTCTTCTCTGAACCTCTGTCTCTTCCTCTGTGAGATAGGGGATAATAGCGCCAGCCTGGCATGGCTTTGGTGAGGACTGAGCGTGATGTGTGCAAGGACCCCACACACAGTGGGTTCTCAGTAACAGGTGGCAGTCGCCACTGCTAACTCAGGAGGAGTGAGTTGGATCCGGTAGATCTCCCGGCATCCACAGTGTTGGCTGCCAGCCGTGTACTCCACCGACACTTATTAGGAAGCATCCTTGTGTCTGGGGGGCTGTGAGCACAAACCTGGCCAAGCCCAGGGCTTCCCCAGAGAAGCTTCACAGGCAGGTGGAGGGTCGCGGGGTACACGGAGAGCCCCCTGCTCGTTCTCTGCAGAGTCGAGCAGTGTCCGCAGAGCTAAGCAAATAAATGAACCGCGCACCCAGCTACAGACGGTTCTCATTCTGTGCGCCTGCCTGGCCTCCAGATACTCAAGTCAAACAGAGTAAACGTGATTTCCTTTAACCACCACCTCCCCTAAGGTCAAGAGTATTTGCGGGTAATCTCTGCGTCCCCACAGAAAGCACCTCTGGGGTCTCCCAGGGCTGTACTGCAGCGAATGAGAAATGACCGCCTGAGGCATCTGGGATGTAAACGTGGTTTCCTGAGATGTTAGCTGGTGCTGTTTCCAAAAAAACAGGCTGTGAGATGAGGGTTAGGAGAAAATAGGAAGCTGGAGCTGCAGATGGATGGAAGTCTCACTGATTCCTATAGAAATAGAGCATTTAAAATTAGCTTGGTATAAAAATAATCAGGGATGTGGGGTTGATTTACTATCTATATTCCCCACTACTGATTCAACTTCTGTTTGGAGAAATGTATCATGCTTGCAGATTCCTCAAAGACCCAGTCCCGACTCTGGCCTCAGTAACTATGACGATGGCTGCTTCCCAGGGCCCACACGTGGGCCAGCAGGGGCGACCCTGGATGTCCTCGCAGCCCGGCCTTTGACCTCAGAGTCATCCTGTTGTTGGTACTTGTCTGGGCCAAACTCTTTTTTTTAAAAAATAATTTTTAATTTTATTGATTTTTTTATTTGGCTGCATTGGGTCTTAGTTGTGGCACGCGGGATCTTTTCGTTGAGGCGCTCGGGCTTTTCTAGTTGTGATGCGCAGGCTTTCTCTCTAGTTGTGGTGCACAGGCTCCAGAGCGTGCAGGCTCAGTAGTTGCGGTGTGTGAGCTCTCTGGTTGTGGCATGCAGGCTCCCACGTGGGCTCAGCGCAGCTTAGTGCCCCGTGGCACCTTAGTTCTCCGACCAGGGATCGAACCCTCATCCCTTGCATTGAAAGGGGACCACCAGGGAAGTCCCGTGGGCAGAATTCTTGGTTTCTTCCTTCATGACATGTTGTCACATTCCTATGGAAGTCCAGAGACCCTGGAGCCTTTTTATTTCATTTGATTCATCTCTCTTCTCTGAGAAGAGAGCTACAGCCACACAAGGGAGCCCAGGCCCAGGTCTTGATAATTAATCAATAAGCAAGTAAATATTTTAATAAAGTTGAAATTTGAGAGTCTCAACCAAGAAGACCAATGACCAAGACTTCCCTGGCTGTCCAGTGGTTAGGACTCCGCGCTTCCACTGCAGGGAGTACGGGTTCCATCCCTGGTGGGGAACTAAGATCCCACGTGCCTCACAGTGTGGCCAAAATAAACAAATTTTTATTTTTAATTGGAAAAAAAAAAAAGAGATCAGTGCACTTAAAAAAAAAAAAGAAGAAGAAGAAGACGACCAATGACCTTCTGGTCACGACAATAACTTGTGTTTATAAAGTAATAACATTCTCAGTCATTTCTGCACACGGCCCAGCGCCCCACCACTGGGGTGGGCCCAAGCATGACTCCGCATTAGGGAGACAAGATGCCCTGGCGCCTGCGGGCCTCTGGAGAATCCCTGCCTTCTTCCGGCCTCTGCCCACAGCCTGGGGTCCTCCTGAAGGCAGGGCTGCACGGCCCTTGCTCCAGGCAGGAAACAAGGAGGCAAAGATAAAAGGCCAGAGACAGGCTGAAGAAACTAGCACCCGCCTGTGGTCTGGGGGTGATGAGTCGAGGTCAGTCGATAAGAATGTCGTCACCACTGACAGGCGGAAGATAATACCGAGGTGGGGCTCGGGGCATCTTGGGGTCTGGGGCGGCCTCTAAGGCGCATCGTCAGGACAGAGCCAGGAAATCTGGCTCCTGTGAGAGGACAGGGTCACAGATGGAAGAAAGAAGGTGAGGAATAGAAAACAGGAGGCACACAGCCGACGCTGCTGCTCCCATGGCAATTTCTGACCTGGACTCTTCTTTTCCGAGGCTGAGTCATAGCTTGGGCTAGAGGGGCAGGAGACTTTCCATGTCCTTGCTTCGTACTGAATGTCTTTTAGTGCTAGATTGCTTTCTCAACACCCTGCCAGAGGAACGCGGACAACACATGGCAGGGGCTGCGGCAACCTCGCTTCCACCAACCCGCGGAGCTGTTGCGACTGCCCTGGGGACCCTGCGACACTTTTGGAGGGTCTTTTAACCCCGGTAAAGATCAACAAATGCTTTACTGATACGGATTTGGGACATCACCGTAGTGTCCCTCTCACAGGAGGCCTTGGAATAAGTCTGCCATTGCCTGGGTGACCCCCGGGGCAGTGCAGGACCTGTTTCCTTAGGGGGCGAGAGGAAGAGGACGCTAAGACCAAGGGTACGTGCGCCAGGCCTGAGCTCAAACCCAGTTCTGATGTGGATTTCTGAAACCTTGGGAAAGTATTTAATCTCCCTGAGCCTCGGGTGACCCACATAACGAGATGGAGAAAATCATATTCACCAAAATTCTTTTGGGGGACAGCACACTAAATTTGTGTAGAAAAAACACACTGTGGTCAGGCACGAAAGCTCAAAAATCCTGCCCAAGGAAATGGACTTCTAAAGGGAGAGAGTCTTGTCACTGGGAAGCCCAGCTGTTTTGGGAAGCAGGCGAGTGGTGGATATGTCAATACTCGAGACATATTGTATTTTCGGATGGAGGAAAAATCTGGCCGGGAGGGTCCAAGGCCCCCTCCCCAGCCCCGCTCCCAGGACTCGCCCTGGTCGGTTGCAGCCCAGAAGGGCCTCTGGGGGTTGGACACGCCGTTAGGGGAATCTTACATGGTTTGTTTTAGGACATCTGAGGTAACTTCCTCCTCTGTCTTCCCTAAGAAATCTTCAGCAAACTTACCCTACCACTCAGCTACGGGTGGATGGGATTTGATCAGGGTGCTCCAAGAATTGCCGAGGTCTGTGCTGAGGCTGGCACGGAGCAAAAGACCACATTTCGTGTATATGGGGGCAGCTACTGACTAGTGACACACACAGAACCCAGCACAGAGTCAGTGTTCCGTAAATGGTGCCCATGGGCATTTTCACCATAAGAAAGACGGAGTCTCTTCATCCCATTTCCCTGCCTGGCGCTGCCGGGGCTCCGGCTCCCAGCTGGCTGGATGCCGCCCCTTGGCCGCTGCATGGCCAGGGAGGACACGCCTCCTTCCCTGTGTTCTCTGTGTGGCCTCCTGGTGTCCCCTCAGCCTGCTGCAAGGAGGAGGCCACAGTGTCTAGTAAGCAGGAACGCAGGTAGCCCCCAGACCCAATTAGGGACCCCAGTCTGAGCCCCTGTAAGGGGGACGCAGCACACGTCAGCACTACCCTCGGCTGGGATGCTAGTATGCAGGCTGCCCAGAGCACCCAGGCACCTGTTCGTACTCTCTGACCTCATCATTCCTCCATGAGGGGCCCTAGCTTATCTACTGCACCTCTTGGGTGGCACTTTTTAAAGTTTCCTTTTTGGTTATTTTTATGCTTTTGAAATGTTTACTATCGCACTGTATGTGGTTTGAGCTCCCCGAGGACAGGGACTTCCCTCCCCGGCCTAGATGTGCGCGTCTCTCAGGACCCCCTTCAGACTTTTGCAGATGCACAGAACTCCCCTCCCAAACGGCTTCTGACAAGGGTTTTAAGAAGCCTCGGTGCCCAGAGCCTGAGGACGTGCTGTCACCTAGGGTTGCCCGTGCCTCTCTGAACATAAGTGTGCGTGGAGGCCGACATGCCTCCCTGGTCTTTAGAGCTTCGTGACTGGGGTGACCACGTAGCTTATTGCCCAGGCAGGGCACGCTGAGGGTGAGATGGGGCACTGCTCAGAGCTGGTCAGGACAGCAGACATAGGACGGTTTTCCCCGAGGCTTGGGGGCATCACACCTTGCTTGTGTCACACCTCCAGCCTCGGCTGCCCCCAAGCACTCCAGCAAACAGAATTTGAATGGCTGCCCTATGGTCTCAGAATTGCTCCAGAACTACACTGGCCTCTCAAACAAAATAGTGTGCTATTCCTATGAACCATACACTGGAGCTGGAAGGAATCTTTAAAAATTTCCAATAGTGTCGTTTTACAGATGAGAAACTAAGGCTGAACTTACCCACAGCTACTTAGTGGCAGAGTCAAGGTTAGACCCTATTTCCAGAACCTCAGGGCAGATCTTTATTCTTTGACGCTATTTTAAAAATGCTTTTCCACCCAATGAGTCCTCTTCAACCCATCTGCCTGGTAAGTAGGTGTCTACTCATTTATTCATTCATCCGTCAGGCTTAAAAACATGAACTCTTGTGTGCGATGTAAGCTCAGGACACGATGGCGGCTGGAAAGAGCAAGGACAGCTCTCGGGGGATTGCAGTGGATGGCGATGTGTGAGCTGAATCTTAAATCGTGAGCAGGTTTTCTGTCTGTTTTGGTTACAGCTTCTAGATCAGATCTCGGAGCCATTCCCTCTGAAATGACCAGGAAGGGGAGGAGGGTTGCCATCAGGAATTTAAATTATTCCAGTTTTCAAAGACCATGTTTTAAAACTATATGCCAATTAGTCTAATACCTAGCTTTATTTAAAAATCTAGAAAATTTAAAAATGCTGACTGGGATGGAATGCAGAGGCTTTCAAGTCAGATGGACCCGGGTGGGTATAAAATCTTTCTGGTTCTGTGTCCATGAACGACTTTTTGAACCTAAGTTTTATTGTCTGTAGACGGGGGATTAAAATGTTTATCTCAAGTAGTCATTATGAGAATTAACTGAAAATGTGAAAAGCACTTTGCCCAGTGTCCAGCACAGAGTAAATATTCCATATAATGTGCTATTATATAGTTTGTAACACAGTATATATTATGTACAGTATATATCATTTACAATACAGTATGGTGATTAATTAGGAAAGAATTTGGGTTCACTTAGAATGTTAGACTAATTTAATTTTTATTTTGGTGTCGTAGCTATAACCATGGTAGATCGGAATCTGGGCAGAGATTTTGACAAAGATCCCTAGGAACTTCCTTGTGCTTGTGATGGGAGTTTGGACAGTGATTAACCCCCATGGAGGCAGGGAGTCGAACAGATCGGGGGCAAGGACACAGGAGACATTCTCTACATCTGCTACATTTTCTTAATTAAATAATTCTAAGGAAACGCAACAAAATGTTTGGGTTGAGAAAACTCTCTTCTGACCCATAGCTTGTTTTTCTTCCAGCAATGATTCTTCCCTTGGAGACTCTTCAACAGCCCGCAACCTGACTAAACTGCTTATCTTAGTCTGTTCGGGCTTCTATAACAGGGTACCTCGGTGGGGCGGCGGGCTGGGCGGGGAAGGGAGGTGATATAAGCTACAGAAACTTACTGCCCACAGCTCTGGAGGCTGGAAGTCCAAGTTCAAGGTGCATTCTAGTGAGAGCCCCTTTCCTGGTTCACAGCGCCTTCTCGCTGTGTCCTCACATGGTGGAAGGGACTAGAGGTTTCTCTGGACCCTCTTTTGTCAGGGCACTAATCCCACTCAGGGGGCTCCATCTTCATGACCCAATCACCTCCCAAAGGTCCCGCCTCCAATACCATTATACTGGGCATTAGGATTTCACTATATGAACTTGTTGAGGACGCAGACATTCAGACCATAGCACTGCTCTTGGTTGAAATTGCTGCCCGAACTACGTCGGATCTTCTGCGACAGATCACTACATTTTAAACAATGTTTTAAAATCGATAATGAAGGTGCTTCAGCACATAACATCACAGAGCCAGCAGTAGGTCTGGGATTGGAAGCTAAAAACAACAACAAAACATTACAGCACATCCTGTACGGTTCCTCACAGGAGAATGCCATTTCTAGATTCACACCAAGACACTGAAAGGAGAGGCCTGAGCCCTGACTTGCGAAAGCCAGCTGAGGTGCAGAACACGGCCTTCCCGCAAATAACTGTGAGCAGAGTCTTTCCTAGAATGCAACCAAGACTTTCCAGGAACCAGTTTTAAAAATTTGACCCGGACATTTTAAAGCAATTATGGTGAAAGTAAATTTAGTGAGTACTTCTGTTGCCAACCACATCAGATTGATTCTTGATTTTAGTTTCTTCTCTTTAATAAGTAAAATGCAGGTTAAGTAGATCTAAATTATATGAAATACAACCATGGCTCTTACAAAATCTAAGTAATATTTTACTATGCAGTGAAAAGTTAAGTTACAAATCCAGTTTATGCTGGGTCTGATTTGAATTGGCTAAAATAATACTTTTTTTTTTTTCCCCAGTAGGGCTGATAGTAGAGGAAATCAGCTTTGTACGATGTCTGTAAGATAGGGGACACTCGCTGTGTACACAGCTGTACCAGTTAGCTACTGCAGCATAACAAACCACCCCAAAACTCAGTGGCTTAAAAAATAGAAACACTGGGACTTCCCTTGTGGCACGGTGGTTAAGAATCTACCTACCAATGCAGGGGACATGGGTTCGATCCCTGGTCCGGGAAGATCCCACATGCCACGGAACAACTAAGCCCGTGCGCCACAACTACTGAGCCTGCGCTCTAGAGCCCGTGAGCCACAACTACTGAGCCTGTGTGCCACAACTCCTGAAGCCTGCAAACCCTAGCCCACGCGATGCAACTACTGAAGCCCGCACACCTACAGCCCGTGCACCTAGAGCCCGTGCTCTGCAACAAGAGAAGCCACCGCAATGAGAAGCCCGCGCACCGCAACGAAGAGTAGCCCCCGCTCTCCACAACTGGAGAAAGCCCGTGCACAGCAACGAAGACCCAACACAGCCAAAAATAAATAAATAAATTTATTTTTAAAAATTATTAATTTTTGATTATTGTTCATGAGTCTGCACGTCAGCCAGGCAGTTCTGCTGATCTGGGCTCAGCTTTGCCGACCTTGGTTGGGTCCTTCATGCTTCTTGGGTTTACTGTGGGTTGGATGGGGCAGGTGGGTTGGTCTAGAATGACTTCATTCACATGACTAGAGGTTGGTGGGCTGTTGGCTGGGGCACTGAGATAACTGAGGGTGTGCACACATGTACACGCATGTGTGAGAGGAGGTGAGGAACAGGGATCACCACCAGGGGAAAGAGGATGTCACATGTAACTGGACAATGGGGAGGCTTCTCAGGACTTATATGACCTGCTTTGCATCTTTACCCAAAGCCCTGGAACCTCAGAGGTTAAGAGGACAGACTGTGAAGTCAGAAAGACTTGGGTTAAAGGATTTGGGGGCAAGACCCTAAACTTTCTGAACCTTAGTTTTCTCATCTCTAAAATGGGGAGAGTGATACCTGCCTCTCGGGAGTAAGATTAAGTGAGATGATGGTCCCTGGCACGTGGTAGATGCCCAATAACTGGAAGAAAACATTAGATTCGTACCCTTTTAGGGATTTAATTGCTTCCATGACTCTAGACCTCCCTAGAATCTTCCTCTTCTTTTGCATGTAGATGTGGGCACCTTGGTGTGATCCTAGGTAAAATGGGACCCATGTTCTCTTTATATTATCATCAGCAAAAGGCAGGCCAGGGGAGCGGTCCTTGTTAAAGGGCTTTGTTGGAAAGATACTGGTCCCACTCAGCCCTGAGACTGGCTCCTCAGAAATATGGAATGGAGGCATCGGCTGTCTCTGCTCGATGAGATTCCAGCCCTAATTCCCGTGTCTTTGAGGAAACTCTCAGGAAATAGAGATTCGATTTATCCTTACTGCTGGCCACCAGCTACACCTAGAAGAGCTGTCCAGTGTGAGTTCTGGACATGGGCGTATAGGGGCATCTGTCCAAGGTGATGCTCCATGGGTGCTGGGCCAAATGGCCCTCAGATCCGCCCTTGCCTGTTGGCTTACAGGTGCTCCCAGCCAAACTCTACCCCTCTATTTAAGAATGTGATCCCTAGTTAAATGCAACAGTCCTTGAGAAAGGCCATATTTGGAGTAAAAGACACCATCCATCAGCAGAAATGAATGACTCAAGATCTGCCCCAGAGCTGCTAGGGATCTATGGTGCATGGCTTGAAAATCACTGGAAAAGTCCATCTCTCAGGTTCAGCTGCAAAAATCTAACATCCTCTCTGGCAGCATTGCTGGAGCAGACCCCGGGCAGATCCCGGAAGTAATGCCCCAGTGCTCACTAAGCGATCCACCCAGAGTCTCCCCCTGGCATTCATACCCATCTTGTCCATGGGAACTCAGCCCCTTAGAGTTTTCCTTCTTACAAAGTACTTCCAAAGCCATTTCACCATAGCTGGAGTGAGACACCAGAACCGGTCCAGAATGGGGGCAACGACTTGCCCTTAGGCAGAGACCAACGGGGTGGTCCCGCAGCCAGGTGCCAGCCCCACTGCTTGAGGACAGCGCGCCTCACTTCTCAGGGACACACACGCTCACGCCCATACATGCACACACACGCGTGCGCGCGCATCCTGGAACCTTCCACCCCGCCATCCTGGCTAGCACCGGGCCTGCCATTGAGCGGGTGCAGTGAGAGTTGAGCACATGACAGATTGGGGGTTATTTTTAAACACCCTTGCTGGGAGGCAGCAGTGACCTTAAAGTAGGTTGTCTCCTTTTCTGGCATTTCAGTTTTATTGTAAAAGCATTTATTTGTAGAAATAGAGAATGCCAAAAGCACACACGTTAGGCAAACAGCAGATGTCGTCTGTTCCCGCACTGGCAGAGGGGAAAGGGAGCGGCTGTGACACCCCCTTGGGGTCAAGGGGGGCCACTGGCTGCCCTGTCTTGAGAACGACCATCCTCAGGAAACACGCTCCTCCTGAGACCCGGGGACCCTGTTGGGGACGGGGTGTGGGGCTCCTGAAGGCAGGAAGGCACCCCCAGGCCCTCCCAGGCAGAGGGAGCGGGTTTTGCTGGTGGGATGGCACCATCCGCTCTCCCCCTGCAGCGCCCTTGTTGCCTACAGTTGCCCAAGAAAGCTGGTGGCATTTCTTACCTTCCCCTGGCCAAGGTGAATACACTTTCCTCTGTTCCATCAAAAAACAGAAGAGATGAAAAGGACTTAACTTCACTCAGGGAGCCAAGAAATATGATGGGTGCCTGAAGGTTTGCAAGGGTCCTCAGGAGTTGGGTCTCTTAATAATAATAATAATAACAACAACAACATAGCAGCATACTAATACATTACACTACTATATTATTAATATATGAATTAAATAATATGTGGATTATAATATATAAAATGAGATAATGATACCTTAATACTTAATACTATTCCTCTACTATTACTGTATCATCATCACTTCAACGAGCAGGTCTGCAAAAAGCGATCAGATGCCTTACGTACGTCAACACTTTACTGAATACTAGGGATCCAAAACCCTCAGGGGCTTCCAGGTTAGGGGGAGAGAAAGATGCACAAGCCGAGGGTTTCACTAAAACACAGCAGTGGAGCCATGGAGGGGGGCGCGACGAGGAGGGCGCTCGGCCAGCCCAGGATGGAGGCGTAGACACTTCATGGGGGAGGTTTCCACGGCTGGCACTTGCTGGAGGTACAGGGTTATTGAAAGGGTTAGAGGCCACGTAAACAAGGGAACCCTCTGAAAAGCAGCCCCTGTGGATGTTCTGTTCTGTTCCTGGACATGGCTGCTGAAGCCCCCCTTGAGGGCTCAGCTTGACTCTCCCCGAGGCGAGGAGGCCCCCCTCAGCTGTGTGCCCAGCACCGTGCGCCCCCTACTTGCTACACTGCAGCTTCCTGCTCTCTTCGCGCCCTCTCTCTCCCACTGGACCAGGGGCCCAAAACAATGTGCCTGTCACCCCTTCGTCCCCAGTGCCGGGCACTGTCACCCAGCGGGCCATCAATACACGGGTCTGGAATAAAGGAGTCAGCGGTGAAATGAAAAGCAGTGGAGGAAGCTGGGCTGCCCTTCGACTCAGTTCACTAAGGAAGCTTGAGTTCCTCCAGGTTGAACGCAGCCAGCACCCAGATCACTGCCCCTGGCTTTCAGGCCTAGGCCAAGCAAGACTTTTTGCATTCAGGGGCTAAAATAAGGAGCAGGGGGCCTTAAGCAATTTCTTAAGACAACGGTTACAGCTCCCCTCTGAAGCGGGAAACCCGCGCATCAGAAAAGCTCACTGGTCTCATTCCACGACAGGAAACCTTCAACAGAGAGACCAAAACCTTCACCTCAAGACAGACTGAAATCCAGAGTCTCTGGCATCCACCCCTGGGCTCCCTACAAGCTTCTGTGCAGCTTGATTTTTTTTTTTTTTTTCCAATTTCACTGAGGAAGGAGTGAATATATCCAGGTGATGTTTATGAACCTTTTATGAAATCACAGCCTCATCCCAGTTCTTCAGAATCTGCATTAGAATAAAAAGCCACATGACGATGACCATGGTGAGATTAGACAAGGAAAAGCCTGGGATCTCAACGGAGTTTGCTAGAATGGTTTTCCTCCATTACCATTCACTTCTCAGCAAGAATCCCTCCTACTTCGTTCCTATCACCAGATTTATTCTAACCCAGATGTCCAGGGCCTGCTTTTTGGAGCCACAAACATTAGAAGGTAGTAAAAGCCGAAATGAAAACCCAAATTTATCCAAAAAAAGCAGTATCTCCCCTTTATTCTGCTGGAATCTTCATTGAGCCAGGAACGTGGGCACAGACTGCCAGTCTCCAAAACGTGAACCGAAGGGTCCTGGAAACGATCCTTTTCTTCCCTTACAGAGACTTATTAAACAAACTATGATTCCAGCAAGTTAATTCACTCGACTCTTGTTATTTGAAGACTTCCTGAGCATTATACTAGATACAACAAAGCCAAACCATGAATATAGATATGTGAGATAAAAGGTATTCTCTTCCTTCTCCATAAAGAAAAAGAGAGTCAATTAGCATTTTTATTATGCATATCACTATATACAACTGCATGCTTCCCTTCAAGAGATGGAATTTGAATGATTTTCTGAGGATATAAGTTAAAACTGTAAGGACTGCGATGAGCATGTTTTTACTCCCGGGCAAACTGAAAAAGGTCTTTTATGACCCATTACTTCTTGCCATTTGGACTCTCACGATGAAGGTGAAGAAGGATTTAAATAGGATTTCTAAAAAAAAAAAAAAAAGAGGGCTTCCCTGGTGGCGCAGTGGTTGAGAGTCCGCCTGCCGATGCAGGGGACACGGGTTCGTGCCCTGGTCCGGGAATATCCCACATGCCGCGGAGCGGCTGGACCTGTGAGCCACGGCCGCTGAGCCTGCGCGTCTGGAACCTGTGCTCCGCAACGGGAGAGGCCACAACAGTGAGAGGCCCGCCTACCGCAAAACAACAACAGCAACAAAAAATATATATATATGATTTCTCACTATTCTTCACTTTATTATTGTGAATTTGCTCTCATATAAATAAGTTGTCCACAAATATTTTCCCTATGCTTTGTTAATATTTATACCCAATATTTGTTTCCTGATGTGCTGCTTTGAGCAGCTGACATTCAGTAAGAGAGGTGCTATGAGGAAAACTCCATAGACAGAGCCTACCGTTTTGAGTCCTGGAGCCTGAGTTCAAGTCCCAGCTCTGAGCCTTCCTACTCACGCACCGCTCAGAGCCCCTCTCTCTTCCATGCGAAGTGGAGACAATGATGCTTTCCTGATAGGTCTGTCCTGGGGCACAGACACACTATCGGGCGTGTAGTGGGGGACAGTACCTGGTAACAGTCACTGTTGTCTTCATGGCAACTGTACCGCCCCTCTCCTGGCCATTCCCCTTTGACAACCTCTACGATTTCACACTAAGCATGATGCCGGCTGTCAGGGGTTCCGTGTGAGCCTCATCATCCCTCCTCCTTTTCTCCAGATTTCAAGCTAATTGAGAAGCAGACACAGATCCCAGAGGAAAAAACACACAATATTCACTTAATTGCTGTCATGGTTACACTGGAGAACGCAGAGTGCACCCGCTGCTAAAGTGGATTCTCCTTCTGTCTGGCCTCTCCCTTGCAGTCCAGACCTCGAGACTTACGGGTCCAGGGAGTGGGGTCAGCATACCCTCCCCCAGCCGTGGAGACCTGCGGCTCCTCTGATCCCAGGGATTCGGAGTAACTAAGACTCAGAGAGCCAAGCCACAGGTTACCTTCAACACCTTACATCCAATCATTTAGAAACAGAGGCCAAAGAAGGACAGATTTTCACCATTCTCTCATGCGGAAGAGAGAGGGGGGAGGGGAGTGGAAACAAATAAACGAACAAAAGACTTATTCCCTAATTCTTCCCCACTGAGGCAAGGATTGTTGGGGACATACCCATGTTATAGACCAGGGCAGGAAGAGGAAGGGAAAGGAGAATGTTTCTGTCTTTACTGGCTATTGGTTTAAGATATACTTTTCTAAACTAAAAATAAAATTACCATATGATCCAGCAATCCCACTCCTGGGATATATCAGGACAAAACTCTAATTCAGAAAGATGCATGCGCCCCAATGTTAATAGAAGCACTATTCACAACAGCCAAGACATGGAAGCAACCTAAGTGTCCACTGACAGATGAATGGATAACGATGTGGTATATAGACACAATGGAATACTGCTCAGCCATAAAAAAAGAACGAAATAATGCCATTTGCAGCAACATGGATGCAACCAGAGAAAATCATACTAAGTGAAGTAAGTCAGAAAGAGAAAGACAAATACCACCTGGTATCACTTATATGTGGAATCTAAAATATGACACAAATGAACCTATCTATGAAACAGAAACAGACTCACGGACATAGAGAACAGACTTGTGGTTGCCAAAGGGGAAGAGGGTGGGGGAGGGATGGAGTGGGAGGTTGGGATCAGCAGATGCAAACTATTCCATGTAGAATGGATAAACAACAAGGTCCTACTGTAGAGCACAGGGAACTATGTTCAATATCCTGTGATAAACCATCATGGAAAAGAATATGAAAAAGAACGTCTAATATGTATAACTGAGTCTCTTTGCTGTACAGCAGAAATGAACACAACAGTGTAAATCAACTATATTTCAATAAAAATATATATACTTTGGTATTTAAGAGATGGTCCTAAAGCAATGAATACATAAAACTCAATTCGATACATCTGTATTGAATATTTACTATATATAAATACATGGCAAAGATGATAATGTCAAGGTAACCATCACAAGGCTTCTCAGAGCCTTCAACATTCTAAAGTGACCTCTGAGGTTCTGGTTTCACTAAAGCAGCATAAACCCACTGCATCCCATTCTGCCGTCTGGTTATATGTTCAACCGTTCACCAGGTGGTCAGGCCACGATGCAGGATGGACTATAGCATGAGCGTGGTAAAAAGGCAGGTAAGTGCATAATTCGAGTTGGCTCAGAGCGGCCAACACGCACCCCAGGCTCAGTGGTGCAGGGCTTACTTACAGCAAGAGGAGACAGAGAGCACAGATCCAGCCCCTTGCGATGTCTGGGTCCCCGCGGCCAGAGGACCCATTCCTCGGCTGACGCGGGCAGGGTGGCCGCATGAACCCCGCTTTGTCCTGCCGTGGGAGGATCCCGACCCCTCCTCTGTGGGTTCTGAAATGCACAAAGGTGAGCATGTGTCTGAAGGCCATGGACACGTGCCCTGAAGCCGAAGAAGGAGCACCATTGAGCCTGGAACAGGGCAGAACATTCCCGCCCAGGGAGACAAGCTCAGCACGGCTGTGAGCGCGTCTTTTCTCTGAATGAGGAATGTTCCAGGACCAAGGCTCATTCTTATGCAGCCGAGCAGTGTGGCTGCCTTTCCCAACAGATCCAACTAAGAGTTCTGACTGGAAAAACTACAAAAAATAACACCCGAGGACTCTGACTCTGAAAAGTGAATAAAACCAGGTGGATTTTAGGGGGAGTTAAACTTTGAGATAGGACCACACAAGGCGAGTTTCCATCTCTCATAGCTTTGCTCTGAGGATGGCCTCTAGCCGCTGAGCAGTGTGGCAGGCATGGTCGCATACGCAGCTAACACTCCAATAAAATTCCATCTTTATGGTCAGAAAAACTAGGAAGGGGCATCTCCTGAGGGCTGGAGAGCGAGGGGAAAAGCCCATGACCCCTGAGCAGTACACATGCACAAGAAAGACCCAAACAAGACCAAAAGTCTTTGAGAACTCAACTGGGTCATGAACCACTGCCCACAGAAGGTGAGACAGAACTTATGGTCTGAATCTAACCGAGTTGATTGCCTGCTAAAATAAAAACATTGGGGGACTTCCCTGGTGGCGCAGTGGTTAAGAATCTGCCTGCCAACGCAGGGGGCATGGGTTCGAGCCCTGGTCCGGGAAGATCCCACATGCCATGGAGCAACTAAGACCGTGAGCCACAACTACTGAGCCTGTGCTCTAGAGCCCGCGAGCCACAACTACTGAGCCCGTGTGCTGCAACTACTGAAGCCCGTGTGCCTAGAGCCCGTGCTCCGCAACAAGAGAAGCCACCACAACGAGAAGCCCGCACACCGCAATGAAGAGTAGCCTCCTCTTGCCACAACTAGAGAAAGCCCGTGCGCAGCAACAAAGACCCAACATAGCCAAAAATAAATATAAAATAAATTAATTAATTAAAAAAAAACCATTGGTATCTCCACAGTATCACAGTGCGACTCAAAATGTATACAACATAACATTCACAATGTCCAGGATACAATCCAAAATTGCCTGATATACAAAGAAGCAGGAAACATGACCAGTTCTCAAGGGAACAGACAACCAACAGATGCCAACCCCAAGATGACCCAGATGTTGGGATTATCAAAGACTTTAAAGCCACATTAAAACTATGCTCCATGAGGTAAAGAAAAATACACTTGAAATGAATGAAAATTTAGGCACTCTGATCAGAGAAATTAAAACTATAGAAAAGAATGAGGTGGAAAATTGAAAAATATATGAAGTAAAAAATTCACCGGGTATAGGCTCAGTAGCAAAATAGAGATGATGGAGGATAAAGTCAATAAAATCTTATCCAACGTGAAGACAGAAAAGACTGAAAATAAATGAATGAACACTCAGGGCTCTGCAGGACAATATCAATAGTCCTAACACACGTTTCACTGAAGTCCAACGAGGAGAGGAAAGAATGATGGGAACAAAACAATATGTGAAGAAATTCTGGCCATCCTCTTAGTCTCTCCTTGAAGGACCGTGTCATCACAAAGCCCTTCTGGGTGAGCACCAGACCCCTTCCAGCTCCAGCCCCGATGACCACACTTCTAAGACCCTGGGATGTCTGTGTCTGTGTCCCCTGTAGGCTGTAACTCCCTGGCCAGCACCCTGGTCCAGCCTTTGCTGCGGTCTCAACGGACCTAATGGGGCGCTGGGTGCCCTGAGAGCCACTGGTAACAACCCGCTGACTCTGGTGCCCAGCAGGCCGGAGGCTCCCTGTGCTGCCCCTGCCCATACATAGTTCCTGCTGAGGAACGGGTCCCACGGGCAGCCCTGCTCCATGCGAGCCCACCATCCTGGCATCACCTGGTCTGCTCAAACCCCCCAGGAGTCCAAGGTTACAACTATAGTGTATTCTTTGTGACCTTTCATTCTAAGCTTAAAAATGAATGCTAATTTTGCACTCATCTACATAATAAACCTCTGCTCATCTTAACAAAAACCTGCCGGCCAGTATTGAAGCGCATGAAGCTTTCTGCGTGGCATTCCTCTGGTGGTTTGGGTTGTCTACACAGAGTACCAGGCTTCCGGGGCGTGTAGACCCCAGTGGGAAGGGCACAAACCCGAGAGAAAGGTCTGCTCACCTTAGAGAGGCTCAGGGCTGAAGAATCTGGAAGGACTGACCACGGGCTCCTCCCAGAACTGAGATCCGCTCCAGCCCCCAGGATGGGACCAGGCCCTGGGGTGGAGGGGTCTAGCAACAGGCTAAGTGGCTAAGGGTATCAGCGGTGGGCCGGGACCGAGGGCACCCAGGGGCCTCCGAAACCCATCTGAGACTTGTTCTGAGCAAGGTGACTTGAGGGCAAAAGTAAAGAAAGGTGTTTTGCACCATCCGCTGGACACTTTTGTGTGGCCGCGGCAGGGTGTGTGTGTGTGTGTGTGTGACCCGTTTTCCTTCCGGTAATTGATGGTCTGGGCACACCTTTCCCAGCACGGCTGAGCACACCTGAGGCTTACCGTCAGTAAACAACAAGCCTCGGGATGCGAGAAGCTGCAGGGCGAAACACATTTTTTTCCTGTTTTGAGTCGCTCTGTGCTTTGCCAGCAAAAGGGTATCATCTGGTTTTGAACGGAATCCAATCTTCAGCCAGACTGCTTTCTCCTTTAAGCAAGTTGTTCTCAGTTCCCTCCAGATGGATAATTGATTACAGTGTCTTGCAGGGCCCTGCTTTTTTTTAACTGCCAGCTCATTCCCCCTTAAACATCTCGTGCTTTATGGCCCGGCTACGCATCGGCGCTGGATCACGGCTTCCAGAGAAAGGGCAGAGCTGCGGCCGGCTCCTCTAACGATGACAGCCCCAGCAGCGAAAGCCCACAAAATAAACCCGCCCCTACTGCCCTTTTGTCATTTATCTTTATTGCTCAAAGAAAATTCATGGAGAAGAGGTCCAGAGCTCCCCTGTCATCAGGTTTTGGCGGCCGACGCTGTGATTATCTTGCAATTGTGAACATGGACGAGATCATTCATGTTGGCCTTTTCAGATGGAGGAGTAAAATGACATGATGGATGAAGAAATATCTCCAAGTGATGTAATCCGTTAAAGATGTCGTTTCTGTCTTCCATTTTTGGCAGGCTGCCCTCAACTCTGCGATCGGCCTCCATAATTCATTCGCTCATTCAATTCCTCCTAATACGAGGTCCCAAAATAGATTCAGGCTTTTTGCCTTGACTATGGCGTATTTTCCCCAAGAGGAACCAGGGAAGCTTCTTTGTGCCCTGGAGAATTATTAACGGGGGGACAGGCGTGTTGACAAAGCCGGCCTGAAGAAGCAGCAGAAGGGGATTTCTGTATTCCAAAAGAAAGGGGGATTCGAGTCTGCATTTCAGTCACAGGACATCAGCTGCCAATTAGTGAGCCTAAAACCTACGGGGAGGAGCTGATAACAATTCTTGTAAAATACTGAGAGTTTTCATGGAGTTCTGAAACAAGGAAATCATGGAAGAAATCCATGAATTCTTTTACTTTCTAAGAAATACAGAAAATGTGTATCTCACCATTTCTCAGAACCCAAGAAGGGAATAAAGAATTCAGTTTTCCTTAAAGGCTCGATGTGTGAAGCAGTCTGCTGGGCAAAGCAAGGAGCAGGCTGGTTTTTCTGCGTTCCAAGATGAGCACCAGCCACGGGAGGCTCTGTCCTTGGTGCTTATCCAGCTGGTCCATGAGAAACGCAGAGGGTGAAGGCGAGACCCTGGGAGGGCACAGTCCAGGGCCCGGGGTGCTGGTCCCCACTCGGCCTTTCACGTGTGTGAACTTAGACAAATCACTGAGCATCCCTCCAGGGCTCAACACTCCCGTCTGCAGTGGGCAGAACACTCCCTCAGGGTGGGAGAGGAGATTAAATGAGGTGACACATGATAAAGAAAGCAGGGGACGCTGTAACCACAGCACACTGTGGCTCCCATGCAGTTATTACTGCTTCCATCTGGGGCATTTGTCTCTGAAGACTCAGGGTTTTCTGCACGACACTTCAGCTCCCTTCTCCTTTTACAAGTGATGATACCTTTATATGATGATTGGACGGTATCATGTTTGGTGATTTAAAAGACCTTTTTTTTTTTTCCTAAAAGGAATTAAGAGGAGAAGGGGAGGGGGAGAGGAGCCAGGGCAAATGGGAAGACCTCTGGCCCCAGGTAGCGGAGAGGCAGGATGGAGAGTCAAAACTTCTGAGTCAGTATTCTGGTTCCGCCACGTCCTGGCTGTGTGACTCTGGGCAAGCTACCTAACTGTTCTGGGCTGTTTCTTCTCCTGTACAATTGTGATTCTAATGGTACCTATGTACTAGGGCTTAGTGAAATTCAAACAGAATGGTGCATAGAGAGCACTCAGCACGGTGCCTGGCTTACAGTAAGATCTCCCCAAATGTGCACTGTTATTGCTCTGTACACCTATGGCCTTAATAAAAATTTGTTGAATAAGTGAATGAAATGAAAAGTAGTATGAAAATGGGCTTCCCTGGTGGCGCAGTGGTTGAGAGTCCGCCTGCCGATGCAGGGGACGCGGGTTCGTGCCCCGGTCCGGGAAGATCCCACATGCCGCGGAGCGGCTGGGCCCGTGAGCCATGGCCGCTGAGCCTGCGCGTCCGGAGCCTGTGCTCCACAACGGGAGAAGCCACAACGGTGAGAGGCCCGTGTACCGCAAAAAAAAAAAAAAAAGTAGTATGAAAAGTAGTAAATGAAAAACCAAAATGGAGGAAATTAAAGAATGAATTCCTTCCAAAAGTCTTCTGTGAATCCCAGTAATGCCCTGTCTGCTGCCCTGTCTCCCCTCCCCCGCCCCGTTCCAGCCTCACCGGACACAGGGCAGTTTTCCAAATGCTCCCAGGCACCCCGTGCTTTGCAATGGCGGCCTACAGAGCTGCCCTCCCTTTATTACTCACCGATGGAATCTCAATTCTTCAAGGCTCCACCCAGATGCCACCTCCTCTGCAAGTACTTGCGGAGCCACCCTGAGTCTAACCGATTTGTTCTGAAAATAGGCTAGCAGCATTTTATTGCCGTTGTTACTGACGTGTGTCTCGCCAGCTTGGACATCTCCGTGTTGACCCCTCTTTCTCAGCAGTCTGGTGGGCCAGCGTCCCGGGGGTCCCGGGTACAATGTGAGCGGCGGTCCGCACTCACCCCCAGCACCAGCAGAGGCACCCCGACACCGCCCCCCCCAGGCCGCGGTCTCCTCCTCGGAGCGAAGCCCACTATGTGCGGAGAAGACGGGTACCTGCTTTCTTGTGCGCAGAGTGAAGGGGCTGGGCCGGCTGCCTGAGATTCCTCAGGCCTTCAACTCCCCCTGTCCCTTGGGCTCGGTGACCCGCGCGAGTCACCGGTGGCCATCTGTCACAGTTCCAGCCCATAACCTCGAGCCCACAAACATACCGTAAGGGACAACCGAGATCCCTGCCCACCTCTTCCACACACGTACAAAACGTGCAACTCATCCCCCGAGGGATTCCTGATCGTGCCCTAGGAACCCACAGCGATTTGCAGGTTTAGAACGCTCCTTTGGGACTTCTTGGTATGGCCTCATCTCCCAGGTTCAATGTGATCTCTAATATGATGGTGGGACTGAAAGGAGACCGGCCGTCCTAGAGAGAGGCTGTGAAAGACAGCAGGTGGGTGACAGACCCGGGAGCCCTGAGCTGTCTGTAGTGTGCGTGTTTAGAGGCCGTGGGTTACCGGAGTCACCCTTTGCTCAGCGAAAAATGCAGTCCATCCCCCGGCACCATCCCCCCGCTCCACACTCCACAGACACCGCACAGGGGAACGTTCAGCCTTTAGTGTCCTTTTGTAGAGGCAGAGCACACGATTACGGTTAAGTTCCTTTTCGCCCTGCAAGCCTTCGTTGGATAAAATGCCATTTTATTATGCTGTGATAGTAGTTATGATTACACGGGGCACTGAAAAGGAGAAATGATGACTGAGCAACAAACTGAAAGGCAGGCAATCTCACCATTTTTGGAGGCTCCATTATTCCAGGACCAAGCGCCATTCTGTCTTTCTACTTGACATGCTATAGCCATTGCCTCAGACTAATTATGACTCATCCAGTTACCTAATTCTAATGATCTCATTTTATCGTTCCGTAATTAAGCTTCTTCTGGCAGCATGCTATTTAGCCATAAAAAGAAAATACTTCTTTTCCCATTTTCAAAATTAGTTGAGCGAGACAAGGAAAGGTAGTCACATCCACTTAACTCTCCATTTGTTTTGAGCAATGGTTTTTCTCATCGACCTAAAGAACTGATAGATTAGTCCAAGAAACAGCTTTTCGGGTATAAGGTGTTTGGAGCATTTTTTTTTCCTTAGAAAGACAGCAGTAGATCAGCCAATATCAATCAAACACTTTAATCACAGCTTTGCAGCTATAGACCCAAAAGGAGAATGAACAAGCTTTCCTCAGCAGTCTGTCCTACATTTGGTGATACTGAATATCTGAGAGGCTGAGGCTGCTCACGGCTTATACGATATCAAATATCCTGTGACTGAACTGTGGGTGGAAGGTCCTGGGCTAAAGAACTACATATCCCAGGCTGCCTTGCAGAGAAGGATGGTCAAGTGACCAAAACTGGCCAATGAGACATAAGTAGAAGTTAGCCGGGGCTTCTGTAAAAGGTTCTCATAAGAAGAGTAGACTCAGCTGGAGGTGTGTCTTTGGCACGTCTTCCTTCTTTCTTCCTAGAAAAAGAACTTGATTACTGGAGCCGAGGCAACCTCCAGCGACCGTGAGGGAAAGCCAAGAGAAGGTTGGAGGTCTCAGCCCTGATGTCCTTAAACCGGTAAACCAACCCCAGCACCTGTTGGCCTCCAGCCTTTTCATTTTGAGTGAAAAATAAATCCCTGTGTGGCTTAAGTCATCGGCCATTTGACTGACAAACATGCACGCGTTTATTTGTTTATTTGTCTCTCCTCGCTAGAATATAATTCCGCAAGGGCGTCAACTTTGCTCATTGCTGTATATTATGCCTGGAATATAACAAGCACTTCACAGTAATTTGCTGAACACGGAATGAAAGCAGCTGAATTCCTTACTGATACAGTCTGGTAGCCAGTAAACGCTAAAAGTTGTCTCTGGTCCTCCCAAGCCACACCCTCTCTCAGAAGATACTAAAAAGCCAACTTACTTAAACTCTTCGTCCAAACCGTGAAATCAATGATATTTCTACACGGAAGTAAAATTTCACTAGTTATTGACGACCTCTCATTAGAACACCTCCAAAATATACAATCATAGAGTAAAGGGGGAATTTTAGAGAGTGCCCCCAGAAAAACACACCTGCCACATGGTCCAGTGTTGGGCCACGCAGAGCACTCTTGGCGATGGGAAAGGCTGCCATCAGGATCCTGAAGGCCAGGCTGACACCCTGCGACGTGGCCCTTTGGGGAGGGCTGTCATTGTTGCTACTCAACACCTGTCCCATCCATCGTGAGGCAGACACACCAGGGAGCCCTCTCACCTCCTTGTCTAAGGCGACGGCAGGCGGGATGAGGGCTGGGCTTGGCACATCTGCCTGGCCAGCACCTCAACGAGCCTCCCCTCTTGAGAAACCATATTCAGTGGACTTGGACCCTCCACGCTCTTTCTAGTTAAAGTTTCTCAGTGTGTGTATCATGCTATCAACTTAGTAAATGTGTTCTCCTTGCTTACTTCTTTGCTTTGGACATATAGTTTAAACTGGATGAATAGGGTCACTTGTCACTCAAATTGTTCCCATCTCAGTTCTTCTGTATCTACATCATACTGTACTTATAAAAAGAGTAAAGATTCCAGGGGGCTCAGAAATGCCACAATTCTAAGAATTTTGGTAAGAAATGCTGGTGTGTTCCTCTCATCTGCTTCCTCTCAGTTTTCGTGCGTATAAAGTGAGTTTTATTGACACGTGACAATCAGCCATCTCTCAGTTATCCACGGAGAACAGGGACACTTGGTACTGACGACAGCTGTGCCAGCCAGAGGCCGAGGTCCTACCTCCCAGGGCAGGAAGGGACCTCGGGACTTCAGTGTCATCCAGTCTGACCAGTGTGGTGGCAGAGGGGACAGGCTGGCCCTCAGCAGGACTCTGTTCCTGGCCCCCAACCTCAGTGTCCCTTGAGCTGGGCATTGGGCATATGCCCAGTGTGCAACCAACGTCCCGGGGCCAAATGGGTAAGAACTGTGCACAACCCATCACAGCACCTACGGCTGAAACTCCACACACCCGGGGCTTGTTCTTGTTTCCCCTCCTGCGTCTCTTCACTGTTGCTCATTTCGGATGACAGGTTCCTTGAGGGCAGGAACAGGGACCATGGTTCACATTTGCTCTCCGTACACCTAAGGGCTCAGTTAGTGCCCACAGAGGAGGATGCAGTCAGAAAACTCAAGTCCTCTCCCAGGGACAGCACCTGCTCTGGCCGCTTACTGCCTCAAAAGTGCATTTCTCACTTTTGTGAGAAATGTCTTACTTGAAGAGGAAATAGATGGACCTTCATTTCCCTGTCTTTTTCCAGGTGACTGAAATTACATGACCCTGAAGAAAGTCCACACTTAGGTGGCTTCCGAATGGCCTCCCTGCTTTCTAAAACAGGACAAGAAAGAACAAGCAATAAGCCTGAAATAGCCGCTTACATCCCGAGGTGCTGCGGAGGGAGGCGAGCTCGCCCCACACCCCCTCTGCCCATAGTGGAGTCTATTTGACTTCGCAGATGTCAAAGCTTAAATGTTGACGGGTTTGCCTGTTTAATCAAATCACTAGCTTTTAAAAAGCTGAACAACGAGTCATTTCACTAATCAGACAAACCAGTGGGTTTCTTTGGTGGCAGAAATGGTCTTGATCTCCGATTTCCCGGCTTGGAAAGGCTTTGCTCCTTCTCTATTCCCTGTCCCCGTTCGCCACCCCAAGCTTGAATACGAATCTCTCTTCTGCCCGAGGAAGGGGCTCCCAGCCAGTCCAGACAGAAACAAAAAGCCCTGGCGGCCTGGCGGTCCTGGCGGGTGGCTCCAGAGCACGTGCTTGCTCCCCAGAGAGAAGGGGGAACGGCAGGGGGTAAGGGAGGTTACAGCGTGGGCTTGCGTGGGCGGAGGAAGCTCAGGGAGGGTCTACATGGATCTCCAGACCACTGCCTGGAGGGCGCCCGCGAGACATGTTGGGAGCCCCTACCTTCCAGGCTGGATCTGGATTTTCCACTTCTCTCAAACCAGCCCGTTTCCAGAAGCTGGGCCCGTGGCCCCTCCACCTCACATCCCCTTGGACAGACTTCCCTGCACACGATCCAGCTCGGCATCAGAACCCCACCACCCCCTGGGGTCTCGGCAGCCCTATCCCATCTCGCTCCTGCCCTGGAGTCTGACTGCATTTGGGGCTTGACCTGTGACTGTAAGCCCTCTCCCCAGATGTGTCTCCTTCCCGTGCCCTCACCCCCAGCGAGCTCTCGGGCTGGGGTGAAGGGTGCTTTGCCATCCCAGGGCAGGGACCATGCCTGTGCAGGTCGCTGAGGTCACCTGGAACCCCAGTACCTGTCGAACAGCAGCACCCTGCACACATCGCTGAATAAAGGGAGAGCATTTGCCTTGTGGGAGCTATTCTTGGAAGTCATGAACAGAATAGGCAAACGGATTACTGTTATCTGTCCCAGAGAATCACGTACGTCCTCAAATGTGAGACAACTCCTTCGCTACAAAGCCAATGCATTCTACACACGGCCGGACAGCCTCTCCCAAACACTTTTCGTTATGCGGTTCCCGGCTCAGAAGCTCAGTGGCTCCTCTCTGAACGCCACCCTCCTTAGCCCGGCAGCCGAGACCCTGCACAAGCCCACCTCTCCCTTCCTCTTCCATCATCACGCTGCACAACCTCCGTCCCAGCTACACTGTGCAGCTGGCTGTCCCTGGGCACAGACGCTCATCCCTGCCTCCACTCATCTGTCACTGGACCCTCTCCCCTCCCAGTCCCTGCCCGTAAGCCGACTCCTACCCATACGCCAAGGCCCCACCCACTGGTTCCTTTGGCTCTGAGTCCTCCTTGAGTATTCCAACTCACATTAACTCTGTCCACCCACAGACCTATGGGACTGACAGCGTCTGCACAGGACGCTGCATTCTTGCGATGTCATCTGTGTTGTTGCCATGCATGATCTAACTGCATGTGTGGGACTCCTGCCCATGTTAACCAGACCATCAGCCTTCATGCTCCATCTCTCTGTACCCTCAACGTGCCTACAGCAGCACACACAGTAGCGGCCTCCCGAGAGTTGGTTGAATGAATGATTGAAGGGCCAAGACTTCTTCCCCTCCTTCTCTGGACAGGCTGACCAAAGGCTGTTAGAAGGGAGAAGTGGAGAGACATCTCCACTCTGTCTGTGGACCTTGGGCACAGCCCAGGGTGATAGGGTGACTGGGACTGCCCTGGGCTGAAGCAGGTAGGGGCAGCTCCCAGGCAGGCTGGGCAGCTCCCACTGTCACTCCTCACCCGGAGCAGCTCCCTGTGAGTGCCAGAGCAGGCTGCCCAGGCTGCGGACACGGCTGGCTGCTGAGAAAGAGACTAGTGGCCCCAAGGAAGGGCTCTGGGACCAAGCCAGTGGCATGCACGCCGTAACTGTAGCAGCCACTGGGGCTCTTCTCCGTGAGAATCAGTGAACCATATATTTTACAATATCTTGTTAAATGCAGATTTATCCCTCAACTCTGAAAACACGATCTGTTGCTTCTGTTATCAAACCAGCTGGCTTCATCATATCTATGGACAGCATATCTTCCAGGAACGAGTCTTTAACTCCCCTCTGGCAAGTGTCTCCTACTGGCATTTCCCCGTCGAACGTGCATCATCCTTACACACAGCAAAACTGATTTTCCTTTAGAAGCTGGTGTACAAGTAACTATCATGTAGTGAAAGGACACGTGACGTGTCACAATACACAATGTCATTATTATTAATGTGTCCACTCTGTTGGTTACTGAAAATCGAGAAGACTCTGGCTTAGAGTCCTGGAATTTCTCCAGCAGATCATATGCGCTAGGATTTTTCCTCTGAGATTGTAACAAAGAGCTTGTTGTCCTCCACTATCCAATCTCCCCCTTTTATTCAGTAGAAGAATGCTTGATTTTTAGCTGGACACAAGACTTCTTGACAGAGATGTCACATTTCCAGCCCCCTTCGGAGCTAGGTGTGCTCATGTGACTAAGTTCCGGCCAATAAATGAAAGTGTCATGTGTGACTTCAAATAAGCGCCTTTAAAGTAAGAAAGTGTGCTCTTCTTCTTTGCTTTTCTTTCATCTTTCTGCATGTTGGGATGCCAGCATGATGTCTGGAGCTTAAGCAGCCATCTTGGACTATGAGGTAATATGCTGAGGAAGTGGAGTGTAGCTAGATAGAAGGAGCCTGGGTCCCCAATTATTGGGAGCTGACATATCAACCCTGGGCTTCACTTACAAGAGACAAACTTCTAAATTATTTAAGCTATTGTTATCCTGATTGTCATGGCAGCCAATTGTAATCCTAATTGTGGTGTTTTTTTAAAATGTCTAATTCTACCCATATGCTATGGGCTTTATCACTTGTCTCCCTTGTCCTCTGACTTTTGATTAGATTTAGGCAACGGGAGGCACTGGCAAGAGAATGGAGGGTGAGAGTTGAGAGAGAGAAGGATATTTTTTCTTCCTTGCTTCCTCCATGCTTTAGTGCCTTGATACAGCAGGGTTTGCTCTTTCTCACCCTACAGTTCCTGCCAGGGGGCCTCTCCTCCTTATCTCCAGTTTTCACTGGGCTCTGGCAACACTCTTTTTCCTCTTTTCCCTCTAGACCTGGGGTAGTAATGGCTTCTGAATATTGCTAACCTCTGGGATGCTCAACAACCTTTGTGGGTTCCCTTAATCGTGCCCACACCTCTGGAACTGTCCTCTTATTAATTTGCCTCTAGTTGTACATTTTAGTAGAATCCTATTTTCTTCTAGGACCCTTGCCTGATGGCCCAAGGACCAATGGGAGAATATCTTATCTTACTAGTCAGCACCTTCACGGCCAATCAATAAATAGCATTTTACTAGTTTACTTTACACAGACGTTTACCCTGTTGCCCACAGGGACCACAACCTGCAAGGGCCGCCCCAGTTATGACTGTTGTCTATCCTATGAGCTGTGTAAGCGTCTCCTATGGGCTTACCTACTATAAGACATGGTTCTGTTCTCAAGGAGTGTTCAGTCCAATCAGGGACCGTGAGGAATGGAGACAGGGCTCAATCATGTGAGGGGGAGAGTGCAACTACTGTCATCACTGGGGTAAAGCTCATGCGTTAGATAGTAGTGAGCAACAAGGTAAGGGCCTTTGAAACCAGGCAGAGAAAGCTGAGTTTAATTAGGACCAAGGAAACTGGCGAACATAAGGTGACATGATAAAAAGTGCTGTTTCATCAAACTGTATTGACAAAAGCTAATTGTCTTATTCTCCTTGCCTTCTCTTTGCCCACTATTCCTTTCAGACCCTGTAACTGCTACTTGAATTCATTTTATAAGTCTGGACCTGCTCCTGTCTGCCAGTGCCAAAATGCGTAAGTCCACCTTCCTTTGGAATGACTTAAAATGCCTCTTGGGACTTCCCTGGTGGCGCAGTGGTTAAGAATCCACCAGCCAATGCAGGGGATAAGGGTACAAGCCCTGGTCTGGGAAGATCCCACATGCCGTGGAGCAACTAAGCCCATGCGTCACTACTGCAGAGCCTGCACTCTAAAGCCCGCGAGCCACAACTACTGAGCCCACGTGCCACAACTACTGAAGCCCGTGCTCCGCAACAAGAGAAGCCACTGCAATAAGAAGCCCACGCACCGCAACAGAGTAGCCCCTGCTCACTGCAACTAGAGAAAGCCCACGTGCAGCAACGAAGACCCAACGCAGCCAAAAATAAGATATAAATTAATTAATTTTTTGAAAAGGCCTTTTGCCACCCAGCTCCAGCTAAAATCTCTAGCGTCATCTCCAGACACTTCCATCCACCTGCCTTTTGATACAGCTCCCACGATGGGCCACCAACTCCTGAACGAACCACATACACACAAGCTTCTGAGCATTTGCATGCGCTCTTCCCTCCAACCCAACAGAACTTTGTGCAATGATGGAAATTCTGTATCTACACTGTCCAGTATGGTAGCCACTAGCCATACATGGGTGCTGACCACTTGAAATGTGACCAGTGTTCCACCAGTGACTGAGGAACTGAATTTCTAATGTTACTTAAGTTGCACTGATGAAATGTAAATACCCGCAGTCGCACGTGGCTAGCAGCTACCATACTGGGCAGCACAGCTCTCGCCGAAATGTTCTCTATTGTTCTCTCCTCCCCTTACTCCCACAAGGGGTCCAGGAAACCCCTAAGGGTCATCAGGACAAATTTAGATGTGCTGCCTCACTACAGCTTTCTGTCACCTGACCCTCGTCCCCTGAGACTTAATCACTCCCTCAGCTACGTTCCTCCAACACTTCACACATGCCTTTATCTATCCCACAGCACAGGGCCTCTCCCCCTCCTTCCTGGCACCTTACTGCTCTCACACCTTGCTGTACAGTACTAACTGCATTTCTCTAGGTGAGCCTTGCCCTCTTGTCTCTAGGCCTTGGCATATGCTATCACTGCTGCCCAAAGCAGTCTTCCCTACCCCCCTCCCCTGGCCAACTAATGCCTTAAGATTTAAACTTAGATGTCTCTTCCCTTATGCCATCTCCCACCCCAAAGCCAAATTAGGACCTTTCCTTCCTAAGTACTCTCATAGTGTCCTATATTTACACACCCTAGTTCTCTACAATGAACCTGTGTTTGTAGCCTGTTTCCCCCTCTGTACTTTAAATCTCTTTGAGGGCAAGGACTGATTATTATTCAAGCATCTATCACAGTGCCTGTCACATAGTAACATGAGCTGAATATGACCAAACTACTCCTGCTGGGATGCAGTGGGGAGAAAAATTGTGGAGCTGCTGTCCAGGGTCCTGAAATAGCACAGCTGGGTAGTGTGTGGATTGCTGTATGTCCAAACTCTCCGGCAAAGTAGAAACCAGGCTATAGGATGTTACGGGGAGAGGAGAGAGCAGTTAAGATATAGATGACAGGAGAGAGAAAGAGACAGACGTGGGGGGAAAAAGAGGGAGGGAGGGGGAGAGGGAGAGGGGGAGAGAGAGAGAGAGAGAGAGAGAGAGAGAGAGAGAGAGAGAGAGAAAATGAATGAGGAACTGACTTAGATGATCGTGGAGGTGTGATGAGTCCAAAATCTGCAAGGTAGGTCGGCAAGCTGGAGGTCCAGGCTGGAGTTGCAGTTTGAGTGCAAAGGCAGAGTCTACTGGAAGAATTCCTTCTTGCGTGGGGGAGGTCAGTCTTTTGTTCTGTTAAGGACTTTCACAGGCTGGATGAAGCCCACCTGCCGTTATAATCTGCTTTACTCAGAGTGTACCACTTTAAATGTTACTCTCATCCCAAAACCACAGTCACAGAAACATGCAGAATACTGTTTGACCAATTATCTGGGGACCGTGGCCCAGCCAAGGTGACACATAAAATTAACCATTGCACAGGTTATAGGATATGTTATGTCGAGAGAGAGAGGATATAAGATATAGGATACAGGAGTGAGGGGAAAGAGATAGAAAGAGAGAGAGACAGAGAGAGAGAGGTCCAGCGGCATAGCTACTCCTCAGGAAAATAAAATTTTGCTGTCTCATCCAAATCGTTAGTGTTAACAAGAGAGAAGCTACAACCCAAAACAGAGGAACCAGTGAACCCCTAAAGGAAAGTAAGAACTGTGTGCAAGTGTTCCCTTGAACGACCACATTCGCATAGGCTAGCAATGCCAACTATGTATCAGGGACGATTCTAAACTTTTTGCGTGGATTACTCGTCTAATCCCCACAACAACCCTAAAAGGAGGCATGACTATTGTCCCCATTTCACAGATGAAAAAACTGAGGCACAGAGGTGTTAGTAACCCCTCAAAGACCCCCCACTCTAGGAAGCAGTGGAGGCAGAATTAAAACCCAGGTAGTCCGTGCTGAACACTGAGCTATTCCTAACTGAATCCCAGGCTGAGGAGGTTATGTCTGCTCAGCTGTCAGCGTGGAGCCCTTTCCTTTAATGACACTAACTAGCTGGTCTGTTCCGGGCTCTGAGGAAGAAGCTTGACCTGCACTACACACAGACAAAAGAATATGTCTTTTAAGTATACACCTTGATCTAGGAAATATCAAGCTGTTATTTCTCAACTATACTTCAATATAAAATAAAATCTAAAAAAAACAGAAAGGAAAACATCAATGCTAAGAAAAAGGGAAGAATACATATGAGCTTCACTTGTGTTATTTCCTTTTAGGGTGTAATATTGCAAATCTAGAATTCTACATGTTCTGTTCTTACTTACGACTATACTCTTAAGGAAAGGAAAATAAGGGGCCAATATTTGGTCACCTCCTTTGACCCCAGGCAAGGCTGGAACCGTGGGAACTGCTGTCTACTAACTTAGAACAAGACTGCACCGTGGAAACAATTCTCGTCCTCAGGTGGAATTGCTGGGTCATAAAGCTGATCTCACCCCCGCTCCTTAGCCGGATGCTGCCTCTGGTCTATGAACATCTTTACTCTCTCCTGGAAACCCCTATTTCTTTGCATCAGGGAGGCTTATCAATTTTTAAATTATTACTAGTTCTAATTATATGGATAGTCATGTGCTCTGTCTATATATATAAAACAGTGATTAGTAATTGGGATACAGTATGTGGCGTGGTAAGTACATTGCTTTAGTGCCATGCAGACTGGGAGTTAATTTTTGTCTCTGCCCCTTACTGCGGTGTCATCTTGGGCAAAGTCATCAGCCTCTTTGAGCCTCGGGTTCTTCCTTGACACTTTCAGCGTTGCTGTGGGCATCAGGGAAAATGAACGTAAAACACTTCGCACGGCCTGGGACATAGCCGGGCCGGATAGCACTTGGTGTTATTATCACTATTAGAACACATCAGCTAGGGCCTTTCAGAAGTGACCTGCCAAGGTTCTGACCACCACTTCCTCTGTGCACACAGGTGGCTACCTTCTCAGGTGAGCAGCAGAAAGCCTTTTGCCAGGAGGCAGAAGGGAGAAGAACGGCCCAACAGTGAAAAGAAATCCCATCAGCGGTTTCTTTCTTTTCTTAATTTTTCTGGCCTTATTTTTTTATTTTAAGTATAGTTGATTTACAATGTTACGTTTAGTTTCAGGTGTACAGCAACGTGATTCAGTTATGTATAAGAATCTTTTTCAGATTCTTTTCCATTATAGGTTATTACAAGATATTATGGAATATAGTTCCCTGTGCTGTACAGTAGGGCCCTGTTGACATCAGTGGTTTCTGACCCCTGCGTGAGGCTGTTCTGTAGTTGAGGTTCGTATATGCTGATCACACAGTCTCCCTCCGCACTGAGGCCATCGCACTCCCAGCTCCCTCTCTAATCTGTGGGCCTGGGTGTGCAGCGGGGATGTCTTACCCTATACAGGCTTCCATTTCTCCTTGGGGTTCATGGGTGCACAGGAAACACCAACAGTTCTCCTCTTACTTTCCTCCAGGATGCTCACCTCCCTGCCTAGCCGAGCTTGAAGACATTTTCCTACGAAGCCACGTCTTACATGAGACCAAACTCCGGGCAGAGGAGAGAAGCAGAAATGGGCCATCTAAGCAGGCCCTCCTTCCGTGACCCCAGGGAAATGGCGCCCTCAGGTGCTGGCTCAAGAACTGTGGGTCAGCCTGGGAGCTGCCTGATTTCTCTTTGAGAGCCAAGTCTCTACAAAGCAAACCTTTTATGGAAAGTCTTAGCTTGCAGAACTCCTCTTCTTTGGGAGAGATTCTCTGGGTGACATGCGCTGTGCCTTCAATGAGAGGGGATGGAATTACTCAGAACTCGGCTTTCACCTGGCAGGGTTATCACATTTGGCCACTTTTCGCCCCGTGATCTTCGAGTGGAAAACAAAAGCCACGAGGTAGGGGAGGACATGCCTCCTCGGCCCAGGGTCTGTGTCTCTTTCTTTTAAACCTTTCACTCTGATAGTCCAGGGAGTGTTCTGGAACAGCAGAAGTGACTCTCTTTTCCCGGCACGACAAGAATGACCTGCAGTCCGTTTTCTCTTACACTGTCCTTGTGAGCTTTGCCCAGAAGAGGCAGAGCCCCGTGCACTGCCAGCTGACTCACTCCAGGCCCTGAATCACACCACTGAAGTGAACCGCCCGGGGCCTGGGGGGACAGGGCCCTCCCAGCCTTGGATGGGTTACTCCATTAGATGAAAAGGGACTTGGGAGGCAGTTTCCTTGGCTCTAGGACACTGTAAACACTAAATCTTCTGCCCGCTTTGCATCCTGCCAGCTTAGGGAAAACATCCAGGTGACTGTCAGGGTCGCAGAGCCAGAGCTGGGTGAGTCCCATTATCAAAAGGGAACATGTGGGCTGTTTTCTTCTTTGCTTATTTTAAATATTCCCATAACCAGGAAGAAAATGTCATTGAGACTTAGATCCTTTCTCTGGGCTTTGTGAGATGAACCACGAGTGACCCAGTAGGGGCAGTTCTGTGCCAGAGTTTTGGAGAGTGTGAATGCACGACAATAACTAGGTTTAATAATCGTCTTTGTACTAGACCTCGGGGGATCCCTGGCAGCCTCGATTACTCTGATTCTTATTTTCCTTTGCCCTGTATTGTCTTTAGTCACTCTTGAATGCAGAGAGACTTTTAGCCAGGAAGTTTGGGTTTCCTATTTCAAACCTGCCGCAAAGAATGTCACCCACCCCCACTTATAGCCTGTGTCTGTGGTACAGATAGTCTGAGACAGTGTAGACCGTGTCTCAGCTCGTGTGACCCTGCCTGCCTAATGACGGTTTTCTCTCTTAATTGCTAGCAGTAATCTAACTCTAACGTGCTTGCTAATAAGCACAGCTTAGAAGCTCCACGTGTAAAGGTCTGGAAGAGTCGTTCTTTCACTATTGTCACTACATATTCTCATTTCACATGTGCGGAGGCAAAAGTAATAAAAAGTATAAAATTCTTTGGCGATAGGAAGAAGTATAATCTTCACAAAGAGAGAGTTGTGGCTTTAGCTTAGACTTATCAAATGCTAGTGTTGAAAGGACATGGAAAGATCATTTATTTAGACCCTTTGTTTTTATACGAGGAAACTGACGCTCAGAGAGACGCAGTGCCATTTGCTGGGGTCACACAATTGCAAAGTGGGGCCAGAACCCAGGCCTCCCAACTCCCCAACCTGGAAGGCTGGCAAGGTGGAGGCTTCATACTTAAGGACGGATTTGCATGTCCTACTCTTGGACTAAGCTTTCACAAATACATGGACCAGATGTCCACTGCAGTATTAATTATAACCGTGAAAATCTGGAAACAATCTAGATGGCCAACATTAAGAGAATTATAAAATAAGTGGTGATATACTTAATATCTAAATATTATACAATTATAATTATATGTTGCCTATTGTAATTATGCAAACATTACAAATCATTTTTGGAAAATATCTAATGACCAGGTAGAACACTCACAACATAATGTTGAATGAAAAAATACCAGGCTACAAAACTGAATACATATAGTGTGATAGCAATTTTGTTTCATATAAGAGTAGAATACATCAAAGAGGGATTTTTTTGAGATGGCAGGATTATGAGTTACGTTTGTTCTCTTTCTTAAACTTTCCCATGTTTTAAGATTTTCTACAATTTGCATGTTTTAATTAAATGTAAAATTAGAACAAACTTGTGATTTTTTAAGAGAAAAGATATAATCAAGCCTCAGTCACTTGAAAGAACTTTTTCTCAGACTGAGAGACGGCGATTACAGAGGATTATGAAGAAATTCCTGGAAGCTAGAGAGCTATTTGCACAACCGCTGTCGAATCATTAAATGGCAAAACTTTAGCGAAAGTGAAGAAGACAAGTCAACACCAGGTGCTCCTATGTTTCCTCCAGTCCCTTCTTTCTGCAAACAGTATCTGCTGTAATGAGTGGAGTGTGGTTTCTGTGTGTATGTGTGTGTGTGTGTGTGTGTGCACATGCGTGTAAGTGATGTGTAGCACCGGGCTACACTGAGTGCCAAAAGAATTACAACCCTCCACCGTAATATTCCACTTACTAGAAATAAAACAAATTTAAATTAAGCCAACCTCATCTTTTTTGTATGTAAAATAGAAATTATTTGTTGACACACAGTGCTTCAGAGGATATAACAAAAATACCAGAGGATATGAAATAATACCATTAATTTGAAATTCAACTGTCAGTAAGACTCAAGCGCCATAGATTACTTAGCCTTTGATCCAATAATCTTATCTCTGGGCATTTACATGAAGGAAAAAATTAAGAAGAAGCAGCAGCTCAAGATATTTGTTCCCAGATTATTTCAAACAGCATAAAATTGGGAACAACAAAGAATTCCTAAAAGAGGGGCATTTGTAATAAAACTATAGCACATTTGGAATGATATTATGAAGAAAATCATTATAAAGAATTGCTTGTGATATAGTATTTTAAAATCAGAACATTAAAATGTATATTATTTTGTCATCATGAATATAATTATCTAAAATATATGCAGAAAGAAAAAACTACTAGCTATTTTGTTAGAATGGTAGGGTTTTGGATTACTTTCTCTATTTTCTGATTTTTTAATACTAAAAAAACGCTGATGGGCTTCCCTGGTGGCGCAGTGGTTGAGGGTCCACCTGCCGATGCAGGGGACACGGGTTCGTGCCCCGGTCCGGGAAGATTCCACATGCCACGGAGCGGCTGGGCCCGTGAGCCATGGCCACTGAGCCTGCGCTCCGCAATGGGAGAGGCCACAACAGTGAGAGGCCCGCGTACTGCCAAAAAAAAAAGCTGACAATTGCTCCACTGGTTTTGGGAGTTGCCTCCTGCTGGGCTTGTTTATAACTGTCAAATACAGCATCTATAATATGCAGTGGTAAAAGGGCCATCTCTGGACTCAGATTGCCTGAGTTCACATGCCTGGTTCTCCCACCTTCTGGCTGTGTGAACTTGGTGGTTTACTTAAGCCTCTGTTTTCTCATCTGTAAAATGGGAGATCATGAAAGTATGTGAGCTTTGGAAAATATTTGTAATGGTTCACATCTCCCAGGGTGAACTGGGTGGTAAAGTTTCTACCACAAACCTTCATGGAGAAATATATTGCACTCTTGGCTGTGGGAGAGGCCAAAATCAAAGGTGCAGGCAAAGCTGCAAGTAGGGGTGGAATCCTAGTTGACAAGTTAGAGAAGCAGGTCCAAAGTCTTCACCTACTCCAGGAAAAGGACTAGGCCCTGCCAGAGAGCAGCAAATGGACAAATTGAGAGAGGGAAAGTAGGCAGTCCTGGAGCAAGGGCCTAATGCTGAATTTTTTTCGCCTGTACCTTTATCTATCTATCTATCTATCTATCTCTATGTATTTTAAACTTTTGGAAAATTTCAAACCTGTCCAAAGTAGAAGAATGATATAACAATGTACTCATTACCCAACTTCAAGAAAATGAATGTTTCACCTAATACCCCACCTACACACCCTCCTTAGATAATGCTGAAATAACAGTTTTATCCCTCCATCTGTAGGTACTTTGGTACATATCTCTAAAAGACATACTCTTTTATTTAGCATAACCACAGCACGATCATCATACCTAAAAAGTTAGCAGTAGTTAACAGTGCTGTTTGAGGACTCACCCTACAGGGAGGTGAGTAGGAGGCCTTGTGCATTTGAACAGTCGGGGGGCAACTGGGAGCCCAGGCCTGTTCATCTGACATCACCCCTTCCCTCAGCACCACAGAAAGCGCAGCCCTGAGAACTACCAGAGTTGTAATCCAGCTGGTGGGAGGCTGGCAGATTCAGCACAGGGCTTTGCACTTCTGTACGTCCTGAAAGACCAAAGTCAGGGCTGGAACGATGAAGGAATCTTCCAATAGACCCCAAACAAACAGCCTAGAGGATGCTGTAGGGAGGTGGTTTTTAAGCAGAGTTCACAGCACCCAGGAACACTGAAGAGGGAGGAAGGAGTGAGGAGAGTGAAAAGGCTTTGTCCCTCACGACTCAGCCATGAGTCTCTTTCAGTCTCTTTCATCTACTGGGCTTCTAGAGCAGGGTCGTCGAGGGAAACCTTTCCATGGCCAAAGCTTCCGCTGGAGAGTTTCCCTTGTTAGTCAGGGGGGCACCTGTGTTGAGACGGGCAGAGGTGGGAGAGCATAGGGTGGGGAGCCCAAGACCCCCACCTCCACTGACCTCAGACCAGCCATTTACCCTCGTTCATCACCTGTAAAGTGAGGACAACACTGGTCTTTGCACGGATGAAATGAAATTAGGTATGGGGACAACATCTAGCAGATACTGGGTATTTAGTACATTTTAGTTGCTATCATCTAAATATATCTGCCAAACTCATGAAGTGCCATATTGAGACGCTTACAAGATATTATTTTTCAGGAAATTTGGAAAAATGTATTATCATATTTCCACATCTTGGTGCATGTTCATTGACATAACTTGCCGTGCCGCTCTCCCGATGACCCAGTTCTAAGCCTGTGGAATAAACTAACCTCTAGCAAGCACACTCCAGGCCGGCGAGTGCAGTTTCTGCACGGGGTGCGACAGTGACATTCTTTGGCAAAGCAGGGACATCTAAGGAATTAGTCTCCTGAGCATGACGTAGCCGGAGGTAAGGGGACCAAGTGACAAGCGTCCCAGATCCTGGGACCATTTGGTGGCCCTAAGGATGGGATTCTTCCCCAATATGCATCTTTCTTTTATTGTTTTATCTTGAGATTAGACTTAGAAACATTTTGAAGTGTGCCTCATAATGACTCGACCCACATAAAATCAGGCCTCAGAGCTTCAGTCTCCCAGGGAAAACATTATGTGACATCCTTTGCTGTGATTCACCGCTGCATATCAAAGAGAAAAGATGGGCCTCTTTTATGGGGGCCGGGGCTGAGCGGGAAGGGAAAGAAGGAGAATGCTGGTGAGGACAGCGTCGTTGCTGGGAGTCAGCTGGCTGGTGCAGTGTGAGGTCCTGGAAGGAGAATGTGCCTTTTGCAGGAACACAGCTGAGCTCAGCTGAGACAAACAATAACCTTTGATGTATCCAAGTTGCTTTCCCGTTTTAGCTTCCCCCGACAGAGGGATGGGGTTTTCTGGATCTTTCCTGCTCCCCAGGAGGACCATTCTCCACTCCCCTCGGGTAATGGGCTGTGACTGTTGCCTGATGAAATAGCCACTGCTTCCCAGCTCGCCAGAACAAAATCTGGCTCTTGGCACAGAAATCGACACTCCCCACCCCTCCGTGACAAAAAAAAAAAAAAGGAATGAAATGTTTGCCTGGCACTTGTCAGCCCAGAATTCTGACTGAGTGAATTTCTTTAATCCTCTGTTGTCATGGAGATGTGCATAGGAGCCTCCAAATCGGGCGTGCGCAGGTGAAACCACGAAGATGGGCAGTTGGTTTTTGAACTGATGGTTTCCTCTGCTCCCCTGACATTAAAAGGCAGGCTGGGGGCTTCCCTGGTGGTGCAGTGGTTGAGAGTCCGCCTGCCGATGCAGGGGACACGGGTTCGTGCCCTGGTCCAGGAGGATCCCACATGCCGCAGAGCGGCTGGGCCCGTGAGCCATGACTGCGGGGCCTGCGCGTCCAGAGCCTGTGCTCCGCAACGGGAGAGGCCACAGCGGTGAGAGGCCCGCGTACCGCAAAAAAAAAAAAAAAAAAAAGGCAGGCTGGGGAGGGCTCCCTTCACACACATTACACTCCCAGACCCGCTCAGCTGTGCTGGGACCAGACCACTGTGCTCACCAGCCCGAATATGCCCACCCCACACCGTCATAAATCCTTCCTCCCCTTTCTCTCAAACACATCCGCTGCATTAGACTGATTTTAATAGAGGGTTTCTGTGATGGGGTCCCAGTTCCCTGAGAGCTGTCTGTCCCTGATGTCAAAGGAGCCTCTGGTTCTCTCTAACCTTTTCTCAAACAACGGACAACAAGAGAATTCCAAGTCCTGCACAGAATGTTCTCTTTGGACAACTGAAATAGTTAGGAAATTCATTCCTGGGAGCAAGTGGTGGCAGGAGGATTGTGTCTTGGGACAAGAGGGCAGATCTATCAGGTCTTGGAGGCTCTGCCTTTGCTTCTAAAGGGCAATCCTCTTATAGCGCCAGGAGGACAGTGGTGCGTAACACCCGTCCTGTGGGTGCTCAGGTGAGGTCGGACCAGGGAACTGGAGACAGTGAGAGGCAGACCCTCAGTCTAAAGGAAGCCAGAGACGTCCCTGGAGGTTGGCCGGGGACATGGCACATTCATCCTGGGGAGAAAATCTGACAGATGGGGAGGCAGTCCTAGAAAACAGGCTCAGATCCTTATCTCAGACTCAACGGGATTTAGACGCAGTTTCGCTCTTGTCAGTGTCAGGAGGTCCAGGACACAGCCTGGTGGGCTGGTCCCGGCGTTGCTACCTCCCGCTTTGTTCATGTTTTGACAGTACTGCTCCTGACGCTGTGAGCCACACAAAGAGGAAGAATGCCCCTGACCTCAAAGGAGCACATCATTCACCGGGACAGACAGATAATCAGTATCCTGAACGATGGGGAGGTGAGAATGGCTGCCTTGCTGTTCACATCCAGACACACCTCTGCTCTTCGCTCCAGTCTCTGCCCTCAAGTCCGCGCTCCCCTGGGCGGGCTCTTTGTCCGTTCGGTCATCCACCCCGGATGTCTCAGCTGCACGCCAGCCCCGCACCCATGGTGTCCCCTGTTCCCCTGGCCTCTCCGGCATCCCATCCTCACACCGGCCCCTCCCCCCGGCCTTTTCTCATTCTTACTGCCGACACCCTTCTTCTTCCATCTCTTCACAACGTGCCGTCCTAGATGAGCCACGTTGTTCTGGCTTCCGTCCCTTCCCCATCACCCCAGAGCCCACGTCCACCACTGCGATTTTCCTCTCCCCAGCTCTCTCCCATCACACGCGACCTAAGGACCCCCAGCCTTCAGGAAACCCAGCCATTTGCTCCTTCAGCCCTTTGCCCAGGCCCCTGGGTGCCGCTGGAGAAGCAGTTGCTCCGTGCACACGGCTGCTGCCACCCAGCTGGGCTCTGGTGCAGCCTCTTCCCCAAGCCCTTCCTCTCTTCACTTCTGGCAGATAACTTTGGCCTCCCATTTTATTGAGAAAATGACTGTCACAAGACAAGGCCATCTAAGCAGCCCCTCCCAGGGAGTCTTACAGATTTACCCCACTCTGCCCACACCTTGTATTTCTGGCTCCTGGCCGGGTCAGGTGGGCGTGTGCTTCTGCCTCTAAGGTTAATCATCCCACCTGTGTTGGGGACTCACCCCCCCCCCCACTTCGTGCTTCCTTAAAGACACTGCTCAAGGAACTTCTCTTAGGCTGCCTTCTGAGGCTGCGATCTTCTCTCCGTAAAGTCTCTTTTGTCAAAGCCTTATAAACATTCTTGCCTCTTCCATCTTTCAGAAAAGCCAAACCACTCAATCCCAAATCCCCCTCCAGCTACCATTCATTCTTGAGTATGTTTCTTCTCAACACTGCAAACCACATGCCTGAAACTGCTCCCTCTAAATTTATACAGTGGTTTCCATCTTCTATATACACTTTCTCCCCTTGCCTTGCATTTAGCGCTAAGGATAGATCCTCGATTGGAAAGTCGTTCTTCCCTCGGCTTCCAAGACACCTCTCCCTTCTAAAGCTTTCCTGCTACCTCTCTATCCACTTCTTGAAAGTACTCATTATGGGCTTCTCTTTCTCTGTTTACCTCTTAAGTAGCAATATCTATAACGTTTTCCTTTGGCCCTTTGCCTTCCTTACTCTGTGTACTTTCTTGGGGTGATCTTTCCAAGCCCGAGTTCTAGCTAACATTTATATTCTTTTTTTTATGTTTAACGTCTTTTTTTTCTTGACATATAGTTGATTTACAATGCTGTGACAGTTTCAGGGGTACCGCAAAGTGATTCAGTTACGTATATATACGTATCAATATGTTGATACGTATATATATTCTTTTTCAGATTCTTTCCCATTACAGGTAATTACAAGCTATGGAGTATAGTTCCCTGTGCTATACAGCAGGTCCTTGTTGTTTATCTATTTCATATATAGTAGAGTGTATCTGTTAATCCCAAACTCCTAATTTATTCCTCCCCCCTCCTTTCCCCTTCGGTAACCATAAGTTTCTTTCTATGTCTATGAGCCTGTTTCTATGTTCAGTTGTACCATTTTTTTAGACTCCACGCACAAGGGCTATCACGTGATGTTTGTCTTTCTCTGTAGGTTTAACCTGACATTTACATTCCTATACTCCTGAGCTCTTGCCTCCAGACCTGATCACTTGTCTGGACCTATGCCCTACCCTGCACCTTCTCTCGAATGTCTGCATACACCCGCCCATCTGTAGACCCTGGATCGGATTGTGGGGAGTGAAAGAGGTCTCTAAATTACAGGGTCCTTAGTGACTGAGATCACAGGGTTTTGTGATCTTTGTTAACTATACTCATTCAATATGCTTTGCCAGTGGTTAATGGATCCCATTTTAATTCCACCTTTTTATACAACCAAGAAAGCCACAAGAAACCCAGATCCAGCATCAGAACATGCTTTCTGGGACGCGGATCTCACACCGTAGGCTACGATAAACAGGTTGGACGCATTCCTATTGATAAAGAG
The DNA here is from genome assembly GCF_005190385.1 of Monodon monoceros. Lineage (NCBI taxonomy): Eukaryota > Metazoa > Chordata > Mammalia > Artiodactyla > Monodontidae > Monodon > Monodon monoceros. Next base: position 70,814,828 of record NW_021703785.1, on the reverse strand, counting down.
GTGATCCAACCTGGACTTAACAAAGCTCTCTGGATCGACTAAAAGAAATCAAGATCAAACCCTGCAGTGTGTGAGCCCAATCAGGAGGGATTCTAAAGGAATCTGGGCAGACGTGAATCCTAATAGATCAGACATGGACAAGCTATCTCTCCTGGAGATTATCCAAGGATCCTCTGGGAACTTCAGCTTTCAGGGTCTCTGTCCACCCACCAAAGGTACCAGGCAGGGGAAGCTTTGCCTGGTTTTTAATTCTAAAGATGGTGAACATGCGCTCCCCGACTTTGTGAAAAGAAATGAGTTCCCGCAATAGAAATAAGATGTGAAAAATTAATTTTGCTGCTCACTTTTTGGTTCTTGAGTGTGGATAAAAAGATGAAGGTGATTTTTTTTTTAATTAGGGAAGAATTTGGAATTCTCTTACTGGAATATTAATTTCAATATGAAAAATAGCTCTGAAATGGAAAGACACTATTTTAGGCAGTATGTTTTTTTCTCACTGACTTTTTAAAAAAATTTCAAGCTTACAGAAAAATGAAGAGAATTGTTTGATGAACAACTGGATCCCCTTCACCTAATTTCACCAATTTTTAGCATTTTATGGTGGACTGGGTTTTTAATTCTTGTTCCTTTTTCTTTTTTTAAATTGCCTAAAACTTTATTTATTTTTATGTATTTATTTTTTTTATTGAAGTATAGTTGATTTACAAGATTGTGTCTCAGGCGTACAGCAAAGTGATTCAGTTGTACATATATATGTATATATCTATACTCTTTTTTTTCCGATTCTTTTCCATTATAGTTTACTATAAGATATTGAATATAGTTCCCTGTGCTATCCAGTAAATCATTGTTTAATCTGTGTGTTTCTTGACAATACTGGAAATTTTGGTGTTCATTTATAATTTAAACAATTTAAAACAAATGTTTATTGAGAAGGAACCCACAGGGGCCAGTCCCAGAGACACATGGGTGATGGGGACACACAAAATCCCTGCCCTGGTGAGGCTTAGCTGCATCTAGCAAGGAAGACAGACGTATGATAAGTAAATATAATATGAATGCAATATAATTCGAGGTAGGAAAAGGACTTCACAGGTTCAGTTTTAAATGCCTGTAAGCCAACTGGCTGAGCTATGAAATTTGATCGTGTTATTCAAGAAATCTGTGAAGTCACCTTTAGGGCTGGAAGCCCACCTGAGCTGCGCCCCCCGCCAGGCCAGCGAGCACGGGGCTGGAGGAGGGACGGCTCCTTAGAGCAGTTGGCTTGCAGAGGGCAGGCCAAGGGCTAGGCTGGCAGCCAGAGGGGCACTGGGCTCCACCAGTTCAAGGCTGGGCTGGGCCTTCGGAAGTGCAGGGGGAGGGCAACAGTGGAGAGGACGTTCTGGGAGAAGAAAGAGGGGAGGGCTCTCAGTCAAGGACCCCAGGCCCCTGAGAAAGTGCAAGGCACTGGGAGCCAGAGCCAGGGAGGGAAGCAACCTTCTTTTACTTCATTATTTTTTTGATTGAATGAACGATTCTTTAAATTCTATAGTGCTTTACAATTTTCGAAAGTTTCACACACATGATTTCATATAATCCAATAATAACCTTTTTTTTCCTCCGTACCTCTGGCTGGTAGCCACTAATTTGTTCTCTATATCTGTGAGTCTGCTTCTTTTTTTGTTACATTCACTAGTTTGTTATATTTTTTAGATTCCATATATAAGTAATATCATACAGTATTTGTCTTTGTCTGTTTCACTTAATTCACTTTGCATAATGTCCTCCAAGGCCATCCATGTTGCTGCAAATGGCAAACTTTCATTCTTTCCTATGGCTCAGCCTTCCTGGGAGAACATCCACGTCCCCTGCTGGAGGAGGAGAGGGGGAAAGGCTGGGAGGGGCCGGCCGCTCCCCGGACTTGGAGACGGAAGCTCTGAGTCCCCACCTCTTCTCCGGGCAGTGAGGATGACAGGGGAGAAGGAAGGCGCCAGGGATGGGGGAAGGGAGTGGGGAAAGCGTGGAACATTCGTGTGGAGCACCTGAGAGTGAGCTGGCAGTGCCGGTGCTCAGAAAATCTTTCTTGAGTGGATCTGCATGTGTCACTTAGGAAACTCCCACCTGCATTTTAACTGAAGGGAATTAAAAATAAAAAGCCCCGTTCCCACCTCCTGCCAGCCTCCCTCGGAAGCTGCAATGACAGGAGCTCCTGCTCTCGTTAGAAATATAAACGGTGGCTGTGCAGCCCTGGCCCGCAGTTCGGACTGCCTTTTAGGCTCCCGTCCCCCGCGGGGAGGGAACAGAGAGGGTGAGGGAGCGGAGCTCGAGGACGACAGGCCAGCACTGGTCCCTGACACGGGATGGGGACTAGACACGGGTCCTGAGTCGGGCAGAGACCAGCTTCTGCTTTCAGATAGAACAGTGGGGTCCCTGGAGCTTCTGCCCGGCAGTGATGAAAACTGTAGCTTATTAGAGAGGGAAAGCCCTGAATGAACACAGAGTACAGCCTGTGTAAATGCTTAATTAGAGGAGGTTTAAAAACTCTTTTGTGGCTGGTTGATTCAAAGGTGTGAGAGAGGCTATATTTATCACCCCCTCCAGTCCCAGGGAGCTCATTAACAAGAAAATGAAAGGTTCTAAATTTTAACAACCTTTCCTTCTGCAAACCCCTGTAGATTGATCACTAAAGACACTTCCATTTAATTTATAGCAAACCCTCTCCTCCTTTGACCCATGTGTAGGGGGCTGAGGGAGAAGGTAGCTGGGCTGATGGCTAATGACTTTGTGGTTGGGGAAGAGGGAGAGGGCAGGGAACTGGGCTTTTTTCTGTGACCTACAGCTGACACACATTCTATTTCTCTAGCTCATTTTACCCGAGCAATGACCACCTGCAGTAGGAATCCCGCCCTCTCAACTCTCCTCACCCCGGGTCCACTGGAAATGATCTACTCCACACGAGGATCAGACAACCCTGCAAGTTGCTTGAAGATCCAGAGATATTAAGAGAAGGACCTTCCTGTCCCCAAAGCCAATTTAGCTCTGAACTAACTATGCCATATGGAGTCCCAGAGTTGGAAAGATGGTCTTAAGAAAAACAGTATGTATATGATCTTCCGGTTCAGATGGATGGAAAATTCTCTCTGTCAGTAAAGATACACAGGGTGCCTGCTATGACCCAGGCTGGGTTGGTATGTATTTCAGAGAAGAATAAGGTACGTTCCCACCTGCAGGAGCCCAGAGAGACCCAAATATATCTGGCGTCCCCTTGGTAGAGCCAGCACTGTGCTATGGAGGAACCAGAAAAGGAATGTGAGAGTCCCTGGCTTCAAGGAGCATGGTTGGGAAGAGAAGCCATCCAGGCAGGAGTGTCCAGGAACAAGCTGACGCCCGATATGCCTGCTAGTTAGGTAACAGCATGTATGAGTTAACAGAGTGCTTCCGTAGTGACATGGGAAGAGGCAGCCTGGGAGGAGGTTGCTGCAGGCAACCAGTCGTGACCAGATGATGTATCTAGAGAGAACCAGGCAACTGTACGGAAACAAACAAACAAACCACACATCTAACCTCATCCTGGTAAAACTACAGGACTCCAACAATGGAGAGAGAGTTTGAAAACTATCAGCGGGAGGAAAGCAAGTGGCTTCCATAAAGACAAGAATAAAACTGTCCACAGTCATCCTGTCAATGACAACAAAGCAATTCCTTCAAAGTTTGGGAAGTTATTTTGAGCCTGGAATCGTATCTCCCATCAAATTGTCAACCAATGGATATCTGAATGGTCAATAAACACTTGAATAGGTATTCAACATGATTACTTATCAGAGAAATGCAAACTAAACCCACAGTGAGATACCCACTAGGATGACTAAATTAAAAGGGCTGACAATTACAAGTGTTGACGATTGACTGCGATTCTCATCCTTTGCTGGTAGGAGTGTGAATGGCTCGATCACTTTGGAAAACTGTTTGACAGTGTCTACTCTATATCCAAGAGATGTTCACAAAAAGACATGTACAAGATGCTCATAGCACCTTATCTGTAATAGCCAAAACGCGGAAACAATCCAAATGTCTACCAATAGAAGAGTGGAGAAACTCCTTACTACACAGCAATTTTAAAAGCACAAACTACTGATACACACGACGACGCAGAATCTTGTGGTTAATAAGAAGGCAAATATGGAGTAGAAACTGAGTGATTCAATTTATAGGAAGTTCTAGAGCAGGCAAAACGAATCTGTGGTGTAGAGACCACAACAGTTGCCTGCGGTGTTCTGTGTCCACGCCACTGCCCCAGAAGGGGCACAAGGGAATTTTCTGGGTGATGGAAATGATGTTCTTTTATCTTAAGATGGGTGGTGGTTACATACGAAAATTCAACCTGCTGTACACTTAAGATCTGTTTCTTTACAAATGCAAATTATAGATCAACAACTAGCAAAATAAATAAAAGCAAAAAATTGTCAAACAAATGGAAGAAAGACACTTGAGGGACTGCAAAGACTCAGAAAAAGTTATGCATTTTCACAAACTTTATACAAACAAAATTATTCCTGAATCCACACCAGCAAAATACAGAAAAAGAATCAAAGAAGGAGAATGATGTGGGAAGGATAAGCAGTCACCGAGTTGGCTATGGATCAAAGACAACCATTTTAACTTTACGCTTGGATAATTCTCCTTTGAGAGGCAAGATTCTGAGGACAAAAATTATGTTTTCTTTTCTAGAGAGTCAATAACATTCTCATTTATGCAATTTTATAATTATATTAAAATTTTTATATAATTACCACTTAAAATAATTTCTGTAATGATAATATTATAGATCTGTTTATGCAAGTTCAATATTGAAAGTCAATGAAAATATGAAGTATGAAAGACATATTTAGTCACAAAACTGAATGTAAAATTTATAAGCCTAGGCAATGTCAAATTGATGAAACTAGGGGTAAGGGAGCGTACACATTTCTTAATCTTTTGGCTGGGACTCCATAGATACAGTCCAAGGTGAATGAATCAAAAATTGGAGTTTATGTACATTAGTTAAAGTCATAAAGGCAACTAGCTATTAGAAGAAATAAAAACAATACTACAACAAAAATTGGGAAAGGGAAGGCAGAGGAGTAGATGGTGAGAGTAGTATAAGGTAAATTCCCTAGATAGTCACAACTTCTCCATCTATGGACAATCTGCTCTGAAAGATAAGAAACAGAATTATAAGTAATCACCATAAGAGCTTTAAAAATAAAAAGGGAAAGTGTTAGCTTCCCGAGAACGAGTCCAGAGATAGAACTGTAAGAACAGGGATATTTACATTTTATTTGTTTACGTCCTCCTGTATGTTAATTATTTTAAGTATATTCATGAATTATTTCAGGAAGGAGGGAAAGGAGCGGGGGAGACAAGGAGAAGGAAGACAGACCACATCTCTTCTGCCTGAGGAGCCCTTAGACAAAGAGCTAAGGCAACAGAAGTAGGTCAGCTGAGCTGGAAACTAGGGCTCCTTAGGAATGCGTTTAAATGGCCCTTTAGGAGGAAAGGCAGAAACACATTCTTCTGCCCGTAGTGACCCACCACGGGCAGAGAAGAAGAGAGTCAGCTCAGCAGGTTCGAGCCTTGAGGTCCTGGAAGAGATGGGGTCCGCAGGTGGAGGGTGAAGAACGGGCCCCCAGCTCTCGGGAGCACGGTTTTCCGTGGACGAGGTGACTCTCCCTGGTCCTCTTCTGTTCAGACGATACTTCTGTGCATCAGACGCCATCTCGGAAAATCAAGTCCCTTAACTCCATCACCCATCCGCAAAGCCTTACGGAGCCCCGCTCTGGCCAGGCGCTGCCGCGCTAGGAGGAACCGGCCAGGAGCCACCAGCGCGATGCCCACCTGGACCCGGCAGCTCGGCGTGGGGTGGGTGGGGGGGCGGCCGGACATGAGGATGGGGAAGTGCAGGGGCTTGTGACCAGGATGGTTAGTGCGAGGGACGCGGGGGGACCCCACTGGACTGGCTTCCAAGCCTCACACAGCCCCTTCCGGGTGAGCTGACCTCAGTTTCCTGTCTATAAAATGGGGACAGTAGCTATAAAGTGCCGAGAACAAGGTTCTGGAAGTGCCTCCCAGGGTCAAGATACACAGGAGCGAAGCTCTTGCCGGCCCCTCACCGAGGGGCTAAGACCAGCCCCTTGTTTCTCTGGGCTCCCGGGGGCCACCGCCTCTCAGAGGGTCTGCGTGGCTGCGCACAGGTTGCTTCATTTCTAGCACAGAACGTCAGCTTGGGCCGCTATGCCTCTCACTCCTTCCCCGCAGTACTTCGGGCGCTGGCCAACGAGGTGAGCTGACTTAGTGGCTACTGCAGACCATGCGATGGGCTTTCACGTTCAAGGCTCGTAGGGGGAGCCGTGTGGCTCGGCTGCGCTGGGCGGGAAGCGAGGCTGCGAGAGAGGGAAGGTGGCCCAGGCAGCAAACGGGCAGCTCGACTGAGCGGACCAGGGAGCAGAAGGGGCAGGTCCGCGCAAAGAGCCACGTGGCACAACTTCACGGGTGGTGGAGGGGCCTGCAAGGCTGCCCTGGGGCAACACGGGGTCTTCCTGGGGGTGTCAGAGCCCAGGGCACAGACAGAGTCACGGGACAGTGTATACCAGTGGATGGGGAAGAACGCAGAGGCAGAACTGCCCCCCTAAATGCGGATGGGCTGAGAGTCATCAGAAACGGGTTAAATGTGCCCGCAGAGCCATGGTTTCAACTTTGGTGGCACCTTGGAGTCACCTGAACAGCTTTAAAGATATTGGGCCCTACCCCCAGAAATTCAGATGCACTTGGTTTGTGTTGTGACCTGGGCGTGGGTATGTTCTAGAGCTCCCCTGGTGCTGGCGGAGAGGAGGAAAGTAAGTCTGTCTTAGATGGGGGTCTGGGGGCAGGAGAGGAAGGGAAAGATGGATGGTAGCTGTGCAAGGAAGGAGCGCCTACCCTGATGCAATCTGTGGGCCCGCAATACAGGAGTCGGATTTTGCAAACTAAATCCTATTAAAATGCCCCTCAGACACCTTAAGCCAGCCCTGCGAGGAAGAACGTGATCACCTGACGTGCTTATTTAGTATCCGAGATTTGCATTCCTCTGTCATTCTTTCCCTTGGAATCTGACAGACAGCTGAATCCCCAGGGTGTGGAATTGTGGGATCAGACTTCATTCAGCCCAGCACTTACAGGTCTCAAACTCAAGTGCAAAATAAGTTTGTCTGAAATGCAGACTCCACCCCCCGTGCCCAGAGATCTGAAGGCAGTAAGTCTGGGCTGGGGCCTGGAAAAGGTGTGTCTACCAAAGGACCCCCAGGTAATTACATGACAGAGATGACCTGTGGCCGCACGTTGGGAAACGCCGACTGAAGAACTGGGGATGAGGGTTAATGTGTTCGGTTCTCTAACCCACCCAACCAGCATCCGCCATGAAGAGCATTCACGGTTCGATGGAAGCGGCAGAGGGGACAATTGATTCCTAGCGCTCCAATCTAAGTGCGTGTTGACCGTGAGTTGAGGATGTCCCATCAGCTCTGTCCTCACGTGTTACAAACTGACACGGCATGCATAGCTTAAGCCTGTCGAGAGGCATTTCACACTCCAAGGCTCAAGGCAGCCCCGTATCAGAACTGCCAAGAGCTTTCCAGAGCCTTCCACCTGAGATGGGGCAGCACGGGGCAGCTGGCTGTGCTCACCTCGCCTGGGGCCCTGGTGGTCTGAGATGGAAGGCCCTGAAGGTGGAGGGCTGCCCAGAAGTCTCACCTGAGGGACACTGCATGACGGGGGACATGCCACGAACACTCCCTCATCAGGGCCGAGGCTCCCAAGCTGGGGATGTCCTCAAGCTCCAGCCTGCACACGGAAAAGCAGGTCTACGCTAAGGTAAAAGCAGTGACAGACCTGCTTCTGGGAGGGGTCACGGTCCCCGTGCTTTCCTGTCTTCAGTTGGGGATGAGCGCTTCTTTTCACTGTTTCACTGGGGAAGCATTTAGCCCTAAGCATCAGGAGAGAGCCCCCAGGGTACATGCTCCTGAGTCTGTCGGGCTAAAGGGAGGGGAAAGGGACCGGTAATGGGATTCAGTTGAGGGGCCTGGGTGGCCAACCCCCAACCCCAGTGAGAGCCCGGGAGATGGCTCCCCTTGGCACCTCGCTCTCCCTTGTTGAAAGGACTGCCTGCCTCCGCTCCCTCGAGGGTTAAGGAGAGGATGCCGGCCTCCAACCAGCCATTTCAGCTGAGAAGAATGGGGGTCAGATGGAGAAGTACAGTGCTCATCCTAAAACTCTTGCTGAGAAATCAATAAACAACAAAGTCCTACTGCACAGCACAGGGAACTATAGTCAATATCCTGGGATAAACCATAATGCAAAAGAATATAAAAAAGAATGTATATAAGTGTATAACTGAGTCACTGTATAGCACAAATTAACACAGCATTATAAATCAACTATACTTCAATATTAAAAAAGAAAAAAAAAAGGAAAGAAAGAAAGATCAAGAGACCATGACAAAGCAGGAAAATCGCTTTATGAGCAAAACCAGGGCTTTCAAGAGGAGTGGAAGTGATGAAGCAGCGTCAGGAAGAAATTCAAGAGCTGAAGGAAGACAAGATACTGGCCAAGGCACAGCAGGAGAGCAGCAGAGAAGCGTGGCCAGAGCGCGAGAGCTTCACACATCCCCCGAGGAACCCTGGGAAACTCTGAGGCACATGAGCCGGAACTGAGAGCTCATGTCTGGGCTGCTAACGGCTAACTAAAACGGTGACCTCGGGATAATTACGAGCCTTGATGAGCAGCATTCCATGGCCTTAAAGCCCCCGTTGACCAGATAACTGAAACGGCAGCAGTAATGAGGGAAGCCACGAGCCTGGTGAACAAATGGGTTGCATGAAATCGGGGGGAAAAAATTCAACTTAAACAGGAAATCAAAGATTTGAGAGAAATCTTTCAAACTCAAGATGCATGTTTTAGCCGCATGAAGGATGATGCATAAGAGAGTACAATTTTTGTTAAGTGTCAATCTTTGTCCATTTTTGTCAAGTGACCTGAGCCTGAGGAACTCTGGAAACTTCTGCAACTCGGTGTGCCAAAAGACTCCCGGGGCTGGCCTACTTAATCAATTCATTAATTCATAGAATAATAGGAAATCACTATCTCAATCAGCCCACCACTTACTACCTTTAGATTATGTATAACACACTGGCAAATGACACTTTTAAAAGATGGTTTCTGAAAATGTGTACTAAACGGAGATCGGCTTGATTCTCACTAAAATATAATTTAAAAATAATTCAATAGCTGAATAGATGAGAAACCCCCATAATGACGTCACAGGATAACTCTATGTTTACCTCTTGGGGGAACTGCTGTTTTCCAAAGTGGCCGCACACCTTTACATTCCCACCAGCAACGTATGAGGGTTCCAATCTCTCCACATCCTTGTTACTGTCTCTTTTTGACTCTAGCCATCCTAGTGTGTGTGAAGTGGTATCTCACTGTGGTTTTGATTAGCATTTCTCTAATGATCAATAACGGTATGCATCTTTTTGTGTGTGTACTGGCCTTCTTTATATATCATCCTTGGAGAAACGTCTGTTCATATCCTCTGCCCATTTTTAAAGCGGAGTGTGTTTTCAAAGACACAAATTAATCTTGTTATTGAGTTATAAGTGTTCTTTACATAGCCTGGATACAAGTCCCTTATCAGATAGGTGACTTGCAAATATTTTCTCCTAGTCTGTTGATTGTCTTTTGACTTTCTTAATGTACAGTTTGAAGTGTAAATGTTTTTAATTTTGATAAAGTCCAATTTATCTACCTCTTCTTTTGTTGCTTGTGCTTTTTAAGAAACCATCCAATTTCTTAAATCCAGTTGTTCCAGCACTATTTGTGGAAAAGTCTATTCTTTCTCCCCAGTAAATTGTCTTGACATCAATAAGTTGGCCATAAATGGAACAGCTTATATCTGGACCCTTAATTCTAGTCTATTGACATGTCTGTCCTTATGCCAGCACAACGCTGTCGCGATTACTGTTTTAGAGTAAGTTGTGAAATTAGGAAGTGTAGGAATTAGTTCTTCTGCTAATTGGGGTCCCGTAGGAATTTCAGGATGTTTGTGAGTCTCTATAAGAAAATCCATCTGGGACTTTGAATCTGTAGATCAATTTGGAGAATACTGCATTTCAGCAATATGAAGTCTCAGCACCCCAGCTCCAATAGATTCATTTAATACACAGATTTATCATGTCACTGACTACCTCAAGGAAGGACACAGCTACAATTTTCTTTCCATCTAAATTCAGGTTGTGATGCTGAAAAAGCAATAAAGGCATCACTGGATAAAGAAAGCAGATTGCGCTTCAATTTTTTAAAGAAATTTAGAAAGATTATTTGAAAATCTTCAGCCTTTTCATCATCTCCATCAGGTGTGTGTGTGTGTGTGTGTGTGTGTGTCTTTAATTCCCATCCGTGCCTGTACGGTGCTGGCTGCTACAGAAAGCTGGTTTATAATGTACATGTTCTGGTCATCCTCGTGGTTGATAACAGGGAATTGCTGGCGTCCTGATAGGACAATGCTGAAGACGGAAAAAGTCTGCTTTACTTTTTTCTCCTAGTCTGTTACAGGTCAGTGTTTGCGGTTCCAAGGAGAAAACTGCTTTCCCTGAAAGCTCATCGGCCCTGGACGCGATGGCAGCCACTGGAGTGTGGCGGCAACTCCATGGAGGTTAAGGGCATGCGTCCATCTCATAACTGCACTAGGGTGAGCCCAGGGGTAGCTGGAGCTGGCACACAGCGGAGGAAGACACCCTCTGTTCTTCCCTGCACCTTAGCGGAACACGGCTCTGAGATACAGCAGGTGCAAATTTGCTTTAATTTGCAGAAGCCATAGTCACTAACCCCACCAGGAGGCGATGGTTTTTGTCGGGACCTGCCAACGTCAGCTCCCAGTCACAGACCTCTCCTCCTGGCACGCTTCCCTCCCCGAAGGAGAGCACACCGGAATTCTCAGGATGGGAATTTCTCACCCTGGCTTTGCTGGGTGCCCTTGATCCTTTGACCCCTCAGCCAGGTAGCCCCCCAGTGATGCTTCCTGTCGGAGAGAAACCTCATCCTGCTACCTCCCGGGACCCCTGAGGGCTTGGCAAGGAGGCTCTGAGGCGGGGAATTCATGATGCACTGGATGCCCATGTCCGAGGTCTTTAGCTGGAGGCAAGCAGAGCCTCTCGGGGACCAGAGTCAGGGCCTCTTTATAAACATTCTGGGTTCTGCTCCGGTTCTGTTCAATCTAAGATGGATAATTGCGATCTAGTCACAAACACCCCCTTGAGAATTTTCAAATGTTCTAATCAATCACAGTAACCAGGTATGTTGTCAACAAGGTGATTTATACGACACACTATGATCGCTTTCTTTTGCTCTCGGACAGCAGAACCTAGGAAGAAAGGTTGGATGGGTCAGTGGAGGCTCGAGGGTCAGAAGCTTGGGACTGGCTTCCTCTGAGCCACGTCAGTTCTCCCCACACAGCTCAACTGCAGTGTCAAAGGAGGCATAGGGCTGACCTGGAAAGAAAGTCCAGACCCCCTGAAGTTTGCAGGCCTTGGGTGGGTGGGTAGGTGTCCGACCAGGTATGGGAAGGAGGATCATTGTTGACAGGGAATAACTATGAAATTCTACTAAAGTAGGATGTTGTAAATTGAAATACAGTCAATGTACAATATTACGTTCATTTCAGGTGTACTACACAATGATTGGACGTTTGCATACATTATGAAATTATCACCATGAAAAGTCTAGTATCCATCTGTCCCCATACAAGGTTATTAAAATATTATTGACTATATTCCCTATTCTGTACATTACACCCCTGTGACTTACTTATTATATAGCTGGAGTTTTTAACCTCTTAATTCCCTACACCTGTTTTACCCATCCACCCACCCTGCTCCCCTCTGGCAACCACCTGTTTGTTCTCTGTATTTATGAGTCTGTTTTTGCTTTGTTTGGTTGGTAGGTTGGTTCGTTGGCTGGTCGGTTTTGTTTTTTAGATTCCACATATAAATGAGACCATACTGTACTGGTCTTTCTCTGTCTGACTTACTTTACTTAGCATGATACCCTCTAGATCCATCCATGTTGTCACAAATGACAAGATTTCATCTTTCTGTGGCTACTATTCCGTTGCATAACATACCACATCTTCTTTATCCGTTCATCCACTGGTGGACACTTAGGTTGCTTCCATGTCTTGGCTGTTGTAAATAGAGCTGCAATGAACATGGGCGGGGGTACATATTGTTTTTCAAATTAGTGTTTTTATTTTCTTCTGATAAATACCCAGAAGTGAAACTGCTGGATCATATGGCTGTTCTATTTTTAATTTTTTTGAGGAGGCTATACTATTTTCCATAGTAACTGCACCAACTTAAAATCCCACCGGCAGTACACCAGGGTTCCCTTTTCTCTGTATCCTCACCAACACTCATTTGTTGTCTTTTTGATGACAGCCGTTCGACAGGTGTGAGGTGGTAGATCTTTGTGATTTTGCTTTGCATTTCCCTGGTGATTTGTGATGTTGAATATATTTTCATGTGTCTGAATGCCATCTGTATGGCCATCTGTATTTCTTCTTTGGAAAAATGTCTATTCAGGTACTCTGCCCATTTTTTTCTACTTTGTTTTTCAGGCTGCGCCGCATGGCTTGTGGGATCTTAATTCCCTGACGAGGAATTGAACCCAGGCCCTCGGCAGTGAAAACACGGAGTCCTAACAACTAGACAGCCAGGGAATTCCCCTTCTGCCCATTTTTAATTTTTTTGCGGTACGCGGGCCTCTCACTGCCGTGGCCTCTCCCGTGCGGAGCACAGGCTCCGGACGCGCAGGCTCAGCGGCCATGGCTCACGGGCCCAGCCGCTCCGTGGCCTGTGGGGTCTTCCCGGACCGGGGCACGAACCCATGTCCCCTGCATTGGCAGGCGAACTCTCAACCACTGTGCCACCAGGGAAGCCCTTTCTGCCCAGTTTTTAATCAGGTTGTTTGTTTTGATGTTGAGTCATATGAGTTCTTTGTATATTTTGGATATTCTGAAGCGGGAATTTATTTATTTATTTTTAAACTTTAGGACCAATTCTACTAACAGTACATTTGTGCGTCAGTGAAGTTGTGCCCTTTGGTTTCTCTTTTTTTTAATTAATTAATTTATTTATGGCTGCATTGGGTCTTTGTTGCTGCGCGGGCTTTCTCTAGTTGCGGCGAGCGGGGGCTACTCTTCATTGAGGCGCGCAGTCTTATTGTGGTGGCTTCTCTTGTGGAGCACATGCTCTAGGCACACAAGCTTCAGTAGTTGTGGCTCACAGCCTCAGTAGTTGTGGCTCATGGGCTCTAGAGCGCAAGCTCAGTAGTTGTGGCGCACGGGCTTAGTTGCTCCGCAGCATGTGGGATCTTCCCCGACCAGGGCTCGAACCTGTGTCCCCTGCATTGGCAGGCGGATTCTTAACCACTGCGCCACCAGGGAAGCCCCGGGAATTTTAATTAAGCCCTTTCAGCTATCAACCACTAACCTGAGCATTGAGTGAATTAATTCTTTTAAAAAATGTGCATCTTTGTTTTCATAAAACCAATAGTTACTTAGGAAGGACTGGATTCTTCAATAAATAGAGAGCTAGGCACTGAGTACCATTCACTGGGTAACAGTGGTAAATAACAGAGACGTCCCCCACCCTCTTGGGTCGGCACTTGTCTAAGGCAGAAGACAGCAAAGACGGACATGAACACGGGACCTGTGTGCAGAGGACCAGCATTGGGAGGGCAGAGGCAGGGGCGGAGCTGTGGCCAGGGCATTAAAGCTAGAAGGGGAAGAACCTGTGTTTATTGAGATCCTCAAAGAGGTGACTCAGGTAGACGATCTCATTAAATCCCTTGGGGAAGGAATCACATCCTCAGACACACACAGCGAAGCTGAGGCTCCGAGAGGCTGGCTCACTGTCCGGGCTGTGCAGGAAGTAACTGACTGGTACAGTTGCTCGATTCCAGGCCATCCGACTCCATAGCCTGTGCTGACTTCCTCGTGCTGCCTCATGACACTTTCGTCCAGCCCTTTCCTCGTACAGGCAGTCCCTGCGGAGCTGGAGGGAAGCCGACACCCAGAGACTCCACGGTGCAGGGGTGGGGAAGCCCACTCTGCGTGCGTCTGCGCAGGATGTGAATGAAGATGGGCCGCAGGCCGAGGTTCCAAGCAGTCATGGTCAAGGAGACACCCTGCCCGGTTCTCCAATCCTAACAGGGTGCTCCTGGCCAAGAGCTCCAGAGCTCCTCCGAGGATGCCCTGGCCACCCACCTCCCGCCTCCCTGCCAGACAGTGGCTCCCAGGCTGCCAGCTGTCCCCATCACACCCTGAGCATCGTCCCTATTTTTAAACTGCTCTTTCCTGTGCCCTTTTCATCTGACAGGTGAAGAATTACCGTCATTTTCTCACTAACATTCATTATTCACTGTCTGTGGTAAAGACCTTATTTACTACCTGGTTACTCCCTCCTCCTAAGCCAAGGCAGCCTTTTTAATACCAAGGGGGGATCGGTCCTGCTTTATACCTGCAGGCGGGTGACAACAGATGGAGGACGGGCCTGCGTGTTTCAGGGGAGGGGAAAGGCTCAGCTGGAGGCATTTAAACGCTGGTCTGTGGTTTGGGGCCCTGAGTCAGTGCCCAAGAAAGAAACAGCTTTCAAAAGTATCTGAGGCTGGCCCAGAGATAAACCCACGCACATATGGTCACCTTATCTTTGATAAAGGAGGCAGGAATGTACAGTGGAGAAAGGACAGCCTCTTCAAGAAGTGGTGCTGGGAAAACTGGACAGGTACATGTACAAGTATGAGATTAGATCACTCCCTAACACCATACACAAAAATAAGCTCAAAATGGATTAAAGACCTAAATGTAAGGCCAGAAACTATCAAACACTTAGAGGAAAACACAGGCAGACACTCTATGACATAAATCACAGCAAGATCCTTTCTGACCCACCTCCTAGAGAAATGGAAATAAAAACACAAATAAACAAATGGGACCTAATGAAACTTCAAAGCTTTTGCACAGAAAAGGAAACCATAAACAAGACCAAAAGACAACCCTCAGAATGGGAGAAAATATTTGCAAGTGAAGCAACTGACAAAGGATTAATCTCCAAAATTTATAAGCAGCTCATGCAGCTCAGTAAGAAAAAAACAAACAACCCAATCCAAAAATGGGCAGAAGACCTAAATAGACATTTCTCCAAAGAAGATACACAGATTGCCAACAAACACATGAAAGGATGCTCAACATCATTAATCATTAGAGAAATGTAAATCAAAACTACAATGAGATATCATCTCACACCGGTCAGAATGGCCATCATCAAAAAATCTAGAAACAATAAATGCTGGAGAGGGTGTGGAGAAAAGGGAACACTCTTGCACTGCTGGTGGGAATGTAAATTGATACAGCCACTATGGAGAACAGTATGGAGGTTCCTTAAAAAACTACAAATAGAACTACCATATGACCCAGCAATGCCACTACTGGGCATATACCCTGAGAAAACCATAATTCAAAAAGAGTCATGTACCAAAATGTTCATTGCAGCTCTATTTACAATAGCCCGGAGATGGAAACAACCTAAGTGTCCACCATCGGATGAATGGATAAAGAAGATGTGGCACATATATACAATGGAGTATTACTCAGCCATAAAAAGAAACGAAATTGAGCTATTTGTAATGAGGTGGATAGACCTAGAGTCTGTCATACAGAGTGAAGTAAGTCAGAAAGAGAGAGACAAATACCGTATGCTAACACATATATATGGAATTTAAGGGAAAAAAATGTCATGAAGAACCTAGGGGTAAGACAGGAATAAAGACACAGACCTACTAGAGAATGGACTTGAGGATATGGGAAGGGGGAAGGGTAAGCTGTGACAAAGCGAGAGAGAGGCATGGACATATATACACTACCAAACGTAAGGTAGATAGCTAGTGGGAAGGAGCCGCATAGCACAGGGAGATCAGCTCGGTGCTTTGTGACCGCCTGGAAGGGTGGGATAGGGAGGGTGGGAGGGAGGGAGATGCAAGAGGGAAGAGATATGGAAATATATGTATATATATAACTGATTCATTTTGTTGTAAAGCAGAAACTAACACACCATTGTAAAGCAATTATACTCAATAAAGATCTTTAAAAAAAAAAGTATCTGAGGCTGTCACATGGGCAGCCAGCAATAGTCCCCTGTCTAGAGCACGGCATCCAGTACGGGGAGTGACGTCACAGGATAATCAGGGCTGGGGTTTTTTTTGTGCTTTTTTTTTTTAAATAAATTTATTTATTTATTTATTTTTGGCTGCCTTGGGTCTTCGTTGCTGCACGCGGGCTTTCCCTAGTTGCAGCGAGCAGGGGCTACTCTTCATTGCAGTACACTTGCTTCTGTTTGCAGTGGCTTCTCATTGTGGGGCACGAGCTCTAGGCGTGAGGGCTCAGTAGTTGTGGCACACGGGCTCAGTAGTTGTGGCTTGCGGGCTCTAGAGCACAGGCTCGGTAGTTGTGGTGCACGGGCCCAGTAGTTGTGGCACACGGGCTCAGTAGTTGTGGCTCGCGGGCTCTAGAGCACAGGCTCAGTAGTTGTGGAGCACGGGCTTAGTTGCTCCGCGGCATGTGGGATCTTCCCGGACCAGGGCTCGAACCCATGTCCCCTGCATTGGCAGGCGGACTCTTAACCACTGCACCACCAGGGAAGTCCCATCAGGGCTGTTTAACTCTGTGTGCAAAGTTCACTTGCTGGCTCGGACGGACGGAAGAAACCCCCATCTCGGAGAGGCATCTAAGTTCACACGGATTTAATGGTCACATCTCAGCACCTCCTCCTGCCCGTCACTGATGTGGCACAAACCCTGCCTCCACCTCACAGCACGTGTAAGAGCTTCCCCTGCCACCCGGGCCCTGGCACCAGCCACCTGGGAGGCTGACTTGAACGCTGGGGCCACTTTTCTGAGGGCAGGTGTCTGGCCAGGTCTCCTAGCCCCCCGGCTCTCCTCCCTCCTGCCTGGGCTCAGTGTCATGTAAGTAAACACTGACACCAGCTTTTATCCCCCGAGAGCCCAGGGGCATTTGCCTGATGCTTTGTAGAGCGGCCTGCACTTCAAAGTGTGCTCCCAGGCACGGGGGTGCAGAGCGGGCACAGGCCCCAAAGCTGCTTGCTTGCCTGGGCACAAGTCCGGCTGCAGAGGCTCCGGCCAAGAGGACCTGGGCCTGGTGTTGCTGTGACCTGGCCTCTCCTCTTCAGCCTGATCTTGGATCTCGAAAGAGCACTTTCATCTGTCTGCTTCCCAGGCTTGATCTGACGGTGCAGAAACAGATCTGAACT
Organism: Monodon monoceros; assembly: GCF_005190385.1. Classification (NCBI taxonomy): domain Eukaryota; kingdom Metazoa; phylum Chordata; class Mammalia; order Artiodactyla; family Monodontidae; genus Monodon; species Monodon monoceros. The sequence goes on along the minus strand of NW_021703785.1, from coordinate 70,797,456 downwards.
TCACACACTGTGCTCTTGTGTTTGCCAGCTGCAGAAATAGCGCAGGAGGGAGAGAGCTGGCAAAAGAGACCCAGTTCTTCCGAAATCTGTTTCTTCTCGGCTCTCCTCCTGGCCTGTCCCTTCTCTGACGAGGCCCCCGACATGGCTGCTTCCGTCTCCTGTGTGCAGGGAGAGCCATGCACAGGCCAGCAGACAGTGGGGAGGGGAGAGAGGTGGCTGACCCCTGCGAATGTCCTCAGGGCGCTGGACCAGATCAAAGTTGAGGGTCCTGGCTCAGAGCTGACCAGAGCGACGCAAACACAGCAGCAGATGGGCAGATCGCAGCAAAGGCAAAACTCTACAGACCACAGCTCCACGGGCCAAAGAAAATGCACTGCAGCCATCCTTGCGGCCTTTGATGACCTACAGGTGTGGGATCAGTGTCACGGGGTGAAAATGACCTGTGACCACTGTGGTGTGGCCCAGGAAGAGCTGTCTCACAAGCAGAGGCCGCAAGATGATTTGGAAATTGTCTTAATTTTGCATGTGGGGTGTTTCCAAAAAATAAAAATGAGTTGTTTGTGCCCCCATTATAAAATGCTATTCTGATTATTTTCATTTCTTTATCTAGAAATAAAATCCAAATATTAAGAAATAGCTGTTCATTAAATCAGTGTACCCGTCTGCAAACAGAACCCCCAAGTTCTTGTGGGCTGATCGCTGTGCATTTCCTTATACGCATCGGGTCCTGCCTGGGTGCCCATGGGTAGGCCGAGCACCTGCGTTTTCTCCTGCGTCCACTTCCTCTGCTGTTATCACTGTTACAGCGTGAGGCCCCTTGGCTGCTGGTCTCCTGGGTGCATCGAGCTGCCTATAAGAAAGGGCACCAGGCCGTGCTGAGCCCTACGCTGTTTTATGGAAGGAAACTGCTCCAGGCGTCTCCTGTAACATCCGTCCGCCCCCCTCCATGGCGCCTACGGCTCACATCCAGGAATGGGTGAGCATCGGACCCTTGCCCACTTGACTGGAGGAGTAATAGCTAATATTTACAGAGTTCTTACTATGTGCCAGTGCCTTCATTAATCCATTTAACCCTCAACCGTATGAGGCAGCTGTAGTTATCACCCCATTTCTCAGACAAGGAAACTGAGGCTTACAGAGGCCAGGTGACTTGTCCTGGGGCACCGTGATAGAGAGGGGGGAGCTGGGATTTGGGCCAAGGCTTTCTGACTCCAAACCCGTCCCCTGAAACACCTGGCTTCCTGGAGTGGATGGAGAGAAGAGCAGGGAGTACTCCTCCTAGTGTGCAGGTGAGATACGCGTGAACCTGAAACCCCTGCCTTGCCCACGGCCTCCTTTGGGGAAAGTGGACCCAGGTGGTCTTTCTACCCCAAGTTGTATGTATGCACCGTGTGTCAATCACATGTAGCCGCTGCTACCCCGACAACAACCAATTGGGACACCAAGCTCTGCGCGAGCAAAGCAGTGTCTCAATGTCGGTGAAGCTCCAGGACCCGGCACATAGTAGATGCTCAATAAATACTTGTTGAATGGATAAGTAAATAAACGGATGGATCCGAAAGTGGTGCCCAAGCCTATGGCAATCGTGTCTGGGTTGTAAAAGCATGAGGCCTCTGAGGTGGACCAGCACAAAACGGTACCTAACGGGTGATCCACGTCGGATGGTGACAAACTGACAACATCGGACCTTTGGGAAGTGTGGAAGCCAGGTGCGCTCCGAGAGGGCAGGCCTGGTGAGTGCAGGCTGCATCCTCTCCCTGCTGTACGCCCCGCTCTGGGGCGTGCGGGAGCCCAGAGGGACCACGCAGCTCAGGAGCTGATGTCCTCTGCCATCCAGGTTCCCGGTATCTTTCACTGAACCCCCGGCGCCAAAGGTGACCTGAGATGCTCACTTTCTTAGAACATTAACAAGCTGAGCTTAGCACCTGCAGAACTGGTCCAGTCTGTCCGTGAAACTCGCCAGAGAGCATGCCCCTGTGTTTGTGTTACGTGGGACTATGTGGTCCCTCCATTTGGAGCTGTGGGAACCCACAGAAGGAAGAAACATGGCTATAAACGAAAACCAAAATGCTAGTAAATATGAGTTAAGCTAACGCACAGTTTGTGAGCTACTTAGAAGTATGAGGACCTAATGATTTGTTTTAGCCTTCATCAGGCTTGACAACTCCCCATAAATGCTAGTCTTGGGTAAATTGGCTTCGTATTTCAGAAGACCGTGTACTGCCTGCAATTAACACGATGGACTTCTTACTGTTATTGATCCCGGGGCCTGAAACGGTCAGCAAGTGGGCAGGGATCACAAGGCAATTTTCCAGCTTGTTCCTGAGCCGGTAGGCTGTTGCTTTCTGGAACAAAACATAAAGCCTCGTCCTGCAGGCATCCCTCCTGGCAACTGCCCAGGTCTTCTTCCAAAGACAAGCCTTAACGTCACTTCCCACGGTGGCTGGGCTGCACAGCCCCTGGCATCCTGCCACGTGGTGCCGCCCAGGCAGCACCGGGATGGCATCACTGCCACCCTGACACTCAGCAGCTCGATGGCGTCTGCCCCTCCCCCAGCCGTCAGGAATGTGGTCGTGACAGCACCTCCTAATTAAAGGCTGGAGGAATAATTTTGTGTTGTGACTAGAGCATCAGCTACAAATGCAGTAACCAGCCTACGCCTGCTCTCCTCCTGTGTCTCAAACGTTGAAAAATGTAAAGGGTGGCTGTGCTCTAGCTGGGATGGCAGAGTGGTTTCATCTCGGGGACAGCTCTGAGGATTCATGGTGGCTGCCTGGAGAGCTCACAAGAACGACTGTCAGGCTGAGTCCAGGCTCAGCAGGCAGGAGCTCAAGACCGATTAGTCATGTCTGCCCTGGGAGCAGGCATGGGGACATGGGGGTTGATGTGCAATATTGTGCCGACCTGGTTTATAAGCAGAGATTCTATCATGTGTCCTGTGAGGGCAGCAACCAATCCCCATTTCCCATCCCTGTTATGAAAATATTCCAAAGACTTTCCTCAGGAGACGAAACTGAATCCTTGCTCACTAACTGTCCCCACAAAGCAAAGAGCAGCCAGAGGGGAAAAAAAAAAAAAACCCAGGAATCATGGCTACGTCTGTGATTGTGTGAAATTCCTCAGTGGGACCATGCAGGCCATTCAGGGAGGGGCGTGATGCAGTGTGTGGGGGGGGGGTGGGATGCTTGGCATTGGAATCCCAACCCACCGCTGGCCACCGAGTGACCTCGAGCAGATTACCTCCCTGGGTCTCAGTTCCTCCATCCCTAACATGGAGCAAACAATTCCTACCCCCTTGAAAGGTTGTGACAATGAGAACTCGTGTGTGCAAAGTTCAGGGAATTGCGCCGAGTCCTAGAGGGAGGACGAAGCCACGAATGGTTGAGGATGGAGCATTCTGGTTAACTGGTCTCCCCACTGTAACCGAATAACCTCTTTTCTCTGGGTCCCTGCGAGCATAACGGGAAGAACTACGGGGTAACAGCCAGGAGACCTGGGTGCACACTCCAGCCAAGCCAAATAAGCTTCAGCAAAACACAGCTAGTAATACCATGCTCACTGCTAGGATGCCTTTGACGACAGAACCCTTCCTGATTTGCAGAAGTGGCTCAAAAATTTCACATCAAAATTTTAATTTCTTTTAACTTTTATTTGGTAATAGACTTTCTTTTTTAGAACAGCTTCAGATTTACAAAAATATTGAAAAGATCGTTCAGAGAGTTCCCATATACCCAGCCCACAGTTTTCCCTATTATTAACTAATCTTACATTGGTATGCTACATCTGTTATAATTAATGAACCAATATGGATATAGTATTATTAATCAAAGTCCATAATTCATTCAGATTTCCTTTGTTTTTACCAAATGTCCTTTTTCTCTTCCAAGATCCCACATTCCATCTGGTTGGCCTGTCTCCTTAGGTTCCTCTGGGCTGTGACAGTTTCTCAGACTTTTCTTGTTTTCAGCGACCTTGATGGTTTTGGGGTGTGGATCAGTGTCTTGTAAGATGTCCCTCTATCGGAATTTGTCTGCTTTTTCTCACAATTAGACTGGGGTTATGGGTTTGGGGGTGTGAAGACCACCAAGGACATCCTCACCGCATCACGGCAGGGGTACACCCATGAGGTTTCACTGTCCACATGGGGGCTTCCCTGGTGGCACAGTGGTTGAGAGTCCGCCTGCCAATGCAGGGGACACGGGTTCGTGTCCCGGTCCGGGAAGATCCCACATGCCGCGGAGCAGCTGGGCCCGTGAGCCATGGCCACTGAGCTTGCGCGTCTGGAGCCTGTTTTTCGTAACGGGAGAGGCCACAACAGTGAGAGGCCCGCGTACCGCAAAAAAAAAAAAAAAGAAGAAGAAGAAGAAGAAGAGGTTCCAGCTTTGGCCACTGGGAGCGCTTTCTGTTGGCTCCGTGTGCTTTTGACATGCCCCATCAACGTGCATATTTTTTAGCACTTCCTTGCTTTCTGACTCTGCAAGATGTCTTCCAATTTTTTATTTGGAAACAATCACAGATTCACAGGAAACTGCAAAGAAATGTCCCACGCACCTTTTCTCCAGCCCCCCTTCCCCGCCCCCCACTAAAGTGACCATCCAGCACAACCATAGTTCAAGGTAAAAACTAGGAAACTGACGTGGGGACCACTCACAGGGTTTATTCAGATTTCTCGCCACACCGGCGCTTCCTGGGGCATGTGTGGGTTCTCTGCAGCTAGACCACGTGCGCAGCTTCATGTAAGCCCTCGCCCATCCAGGGCTGTCCAATCCCCGCACGGCTCCCTCGTGGTACGCCTCCATACAGATATCTTCCTCCTTCTGCCTCTAACCCGTGGAACCAGTAACCTGCTCTCCATCTCTGTAGTTTTGTTGTTTCAAGTATGTTATATAAAGGGAATCCCCACCCTTGGCAGAGCTGCTGGGCTGCAGAATCTGGTGCCACCACATGCACCGTGAGCCACACTGTCTTCTGGTAGGAGGTGCAAATAATAAACCACCGCAGAGGATGGCGGCAAGGATTAAGCGGACAACGTGTGGAAAGGACTTCCCATTCTAAGGAAAAGTGGCGCCCGTGTCGGGTGCGTCTCTGCTAAGGACAGGACCCGCGTCCTTCCAGAACCCTCTCGCGACCTCGGCCGTGTATCCCATCTGCTGAGAACCAGTTTCTTCATTTGGAATTTAGGACAGTTCACAGCTGTAAATATTATAAATGTCATAGTGACTCAAGCTTAGAAATAACATCATGTATGTGTGAAACAACTGGCTCGTCAAACCCACCTAGGAAATCATGGCTTTTACTATTAATATTACGGTGACTCAACAGCCTGAAGCGCGGCTCGCATGGTGGGGGAAGGAGTTTCAGGAGGGGACCCCATCAGTGCCCCCTGGTGGCCCCTGAGGGTAACGTCCCCCTCCCGCCACTGCACCTGAGCCCCGGGAGCACGCCCACCTGTGCACCCCCAGGGCCTGAGCGCTCTCACACACACAGTGATCAGCATCATGTTACGCCCCCCCTTCTTATAGGTGAGGAAATGGGGTTCCCTCTGTTCACAGGGGGCAGAGCCAAGACCCGCACTCCGTAACTTCTGGCTCCAAGTTCAAGGCCCATCCTGGCTCTCCCTGCTCGCAGGAGTTGCATTCGGTAGCAGTTTGCTTTTGTTTTTGTTTTTTTAATAAAATCATGATTATGGGGTCTTCCATCTATAGCATCACAGAGTCTAACACAATGAAAAGGGAGAAGCTGTCAAATCCTTATTCAGAGACGGCTTTGGTGATTTCCTTGGGTTGGTTCATTTCTGTTTCACTGCAGCCCTGAGTCTCCTGCCAAGGGATAGCCTGGAACTGATGCAGACTTGGCCTTAGATACCAGGTCTCTTATTCTTGATACCCAGGGCGATGGGCTTCTGTTTCCCAGGCAGACCAGCCTCCCAGACATCTGGACACTGAGCCCTTTGATTGGGGCTGGGATTGGATGTTTGGTTGTTTGTTTTTTTAAGTTTTTATTATATATGTTACAAATATTTCTTCCCAATTTGTTCCTTATATATATATTTGCTGTTGCTTTATGTTTTGGACATGCCCTGCGGCATGTGGGATCCCAGTTCCCCGACCAGGGATCGAACCCGCGCCCCCTTCAGTGGCAGCGTGGAGTCTTAACCACTGGACGGCCAGGGAAGCCCCCGGGGATTTGATGTCTTCTCTCCAGTACATCAGGCCTAAGCATTTAGGCCTCTTGGACTCAGGCCCCCAGGCTCTCATTAGCATCCCTCCCGGCACTTTCTGGCTCACCGGGTGGCGAGGAATGCCGCCACCACCATCCCATTTTTTGGTAGTGGAGGGAATGGCCTAAGGTTAAAGTGGAGACCCCTGTAAACTGGGACGCCCAGCACCACCAGTGAGTCAACAGCCAGGGGTGGCTCTTGTGGACACAGTAGAGGCACATTCCCGACTGCAGGCCACCCAGACGATGAAATGACAGCAAGAAGTTAGGGGGCACTTGCCATGTGTCCCATAGTTATTAGATAATTTGACAGTGCATCCTGCTTGCCCTCGAGGAGACAAGACTCATTTACTTGAAATCTGACACATTTTCATGTATAACGTGTATACTAGCGCTATATGCTTAGTTGAGTTACAGGACATAGACCAGAGGAGTGTCTAGAAGGGTCTGAGAGTCTACCCTGCTCCCAGTTACGTGAGCCACCACAGTTCCATGGATGACTCCTGGGTCAGAGGCAAGGGACTTTTATTACTACCGGCACAGTGAGAAGCCTGTTCCCCTGCCCCCAAGCTCACGGGCGGTGCAGAGCAGCCCTGGTAAGGGGTGAATAGGCACAACTCAGGAGCCCTGTGCTTGGAAACCCCCAATCCTCTGCGGCAAACCTGCCCAACCTCTGCCCTGGAGGGAGACGTTATCATTATTATACTGGTCAGGAAACAAATCTGCCTTGTGTCCCAGAGGGAGACACTTTTTCTGTCTTTCAGGGTTGTCTGATATACAAACATCCTCGAAAACTCATCCAGAACCAACACCGTTGCCTCTGCTCACAAGACTCAGAGGAATGCAGGACACCCATGGAAAACCGTCTCCCAAGCAGCTATAAAAACCTATCCATGAGAAGTTGTAAATTGAGGAAGATGGCGTCTGACTGAAAGGATAAGGGGCATTTCCAGTTGATTGAGGACACAAGCTGTGATTTCTCCCAGCATCTTCTCTGTCTGACTATGTTTAACATTCTGCCCAGAATCCAGAGGGTGTCTGGAGCACACGCCCGGGGGGCAGGGACGGCCCAAAGGTTGCTGGGTGAAAGGTGTAATTTTCTTGAAAGTGGTTCAAAAAGAGGCTTATTCAGAGCAGGGGATGGAGAGCTGGTGGGAAGCCCCACGGGGGCAGAGCCCATGGACCGCCTCCTTCAGACTCTTTCCCCAGGGAGGGAGGGAGGGAGGTATCAGCCATGAAATGCCCTTGCCAGGCTGCAAGCTCTGCTCCCTCTGTCCTGTGGGGTGTCTGCCTGGTGATGAGAAGGGTCAGGACCCCAGCTCTCAGCCATCTGAACCCACGGAGAGGTGCGACATCCCAGGGAGAAACAATCTGACGGTCTTGCTTCTCTTGGCTTGGGAAGTGCTCTGTGATTCCGGAAGTTCTTTCTGCTCCAGAAGGAGGAGAGAAACCAAAGGAGCAGCCCGTTCCCTCTTAGGCTCAGGACTGCATCTTTCTCTGGTCTGTACACCCAGCACCCCGCCAGGCCGTACAAGATGCCACAGGATAGAAACAGGGCTCAACTTCTTATTCATTCGTTCATTCGTTTATCCAGTAATGAATTTGTTCGTATGTTGAATAATGAATTGACTCAATTTGTCATCTGCTAAGCATTTTCACTCCACAGGTAATTCAAATTATTGCTTTTTTTGTTGTTTTTTGGGTTTGTTTTTTTTTTTTTGGTAGGAAACTAACATAAATATTTTCAAGTAGGATGAAAAATTCATGTTAACTTTTAAAAATATGCCTAGAGATATTGAAAACATTTCCCTCACTCATTTATTGCACAAAATGTTGCCAAGCAACAGCTATGCACCAGGCGAGCTTCTAGGTATACAGATAAAAGAAGGAGATCATTTTCGGAAGATAAGTGTTTTATAAAGAAAACATGACTGAGCCCAGGGACAGACAGTGATTGGATGAGGGCTGGCTAACTGGATGGATGCAGAGAGGAGGTGACATTTGAGCTTAGATCTGAATGACAAGGAGAAGCAACAAAACATGGATGACCCGGGAGGTGGTGTCCCAGGCAAACAGGACAGCAAGTGCAAAGGCCCTGAGGTCTGAAGTGTTCAAAGGGTAGGAAGGAGGCCAGTGTGGCTGGAGAGTCATAAGCCAGCAGGTAAGAGGCAAGAAATGGCAGCAGAGAGGTAGAAAGAGGCCACCCTCTGCAGGCTTTTATAAAGGGCCCTGGGGAAAAGCCCCCATGTGATAGGAGGCCTTGGGACGGCTTTCAACAGTGGAGCTATTTTGTCTGATTTATGCTTTAAAAAGCAACCTGGGCAAAAGCGAAGGCAGGGAACCAGTTAGAACGCTAACGTTGGTCTGTGTGAACTCTCCTCCGGCATTAAAGGGACCTGTATGGAAAAGGTGAATGAGAAGCCCAGGCTTAAGCAAATATGGGGGCACAGCTAGGAGAACTCTCCCAGCATCCATCTGGAAGACACCGGAGCAGAGACGTCCTAGAAATGGACGAAAATATGAGGCAGAATCTTCAAACTATCAATACATCAACCTACAGACCATCAAGTAGACTGCAGCTACGCATGCAGGAGCCTTAAGCCAGGAACTGGCCTTCTAGAAATAAAAAAGGCAAGACGTACCCATCTACCTGCAAAGTTCTCCTCCCCCTCTTGCCCCCCAAGCCCAGAACTTCAGATGGGGAGTAACATTCTGAACCCCCCTGCACTTTACCACTTGAATCCACCTACCCGGCAACATGGCAATTTGGGAGAAAGAGCTAATAACAAACAGGAGAGGGGGAGACCAGTCAGGTGCATCACTTGCGAAGAGCATGTACTGAAACCTCCCGTGTGCACAGTGTACAAAGAGAGCTCAGGACCTGGCCCTCTGCTCCTGGAACTCGACGTCCGGATGGAGAGCCAGGTCCTAGAGGCATGTCACAGGCTCCTATAGTCCCCGACCCTCCAAGCAACGGAGGCTGAGGTCAGCACCCTTTATGGGGCAGCCAGGCCGGCGCAATGCAGCTGAGGGTCAGGGTCAGGAGCTGGGCGGGAGGGGGGCCCTGACTGGAGGAGCTGCCCCAAGAACACCAACCTCCACAAAGGTGTTAGAGAAGACCCACAGGAGCCTCCCAAGAGGAAGGCCCTGATGAGAAAGGGTCTCCCTCCAGGGCTGCTCACGCCATGGCTCACAGCCCAGCAGGCGGCCTAGCCTCCACCCATGTCAACCACATCCCGCGCAGCCTTCTCTCCTAATTTGTTCCTCTCTGTTCTCTCCCTAATGGTCCTTTCCAGCCTGTTAAAGGGCCTAAATTATTATTTTAGTTTTCCAGGAAAATTGCATGCAATTTAGTTGAGTGCACGGGGGCGTGTGCAGCCTTCCCTTGTAACCTCCCAGGCAGGCAGGAGTCCGCATCACCCCGGGTTGCCGGGTCTGAAACGCCGTCATCTCCCAGCTGAGTCTCCCACGGAGAACGGAGCAGCCTCAGCCCTCGTGAGTTCTCGGCTGCTTGGTCGTGTAATAGTCATGAGTTGCAGCTGCAAACAATGAAATCCCACTCTGGTTCGTCTGTGCAGAACAGGCCTGCACTGAAAGGGTATCGGATAACTCAGAATGGAAAGGAAGTCTCAGAGAGCGGCCCGAACCAGGAGGTCCAGGCGGCCACGAGGACAGCCGAGTTCACCCACGGGGCCAGGCCGGCAGGGACACCGCAGCTGCTGCTGGGTCAGAGCCCACGTCGCAGCCGCCACTACCAACACGGGCCTGAAGTCCCTTCACCTCTGCCTCACTCACTCCAGCAGCAAAGTCCTGTGGGAACGTCTGCTGCCAAGAGTGTGTTTGTCCTGGGATTGTATCCCAGACCCTGACTCGCGTTCCCAGACATAAGATGGGCTCTGAGACGCTGTAGGAGAAATGAATGTTCACTGTAGCCACTGACTGCCCTGTACTGTCAGGAAAAAGCTCCTAATGCTCTGTGCTTCAGTTTGGTCCTTAGCGAAGACACATTACACTGAAATGACAACAAGTTTTGAAGCCATAAATCCATAGGAAATAATCTGATTATAATATCAGAAGAAATCAGTGCAGCCCTAAGTGACCTGAGCTAGCACAAGCAGAAAGGCCGCCTAGTGCCCTGGGCTGGAGGGCAGCTCTCAACCTGAGATGCACGGGCTGAGTTCCTCCACAACCAGACCACAGACATGGACCCACTAGACAGCCAGCCACACGCTGGGCTATCGGACACACATTCTTAAATAACCACGATGGAATGTTCAAGGAGTTAAATGATTCAGATAGTAAATTCTAGCAGGAAACTGGAAAGTATAAAAAAGAAAAACCACACGGATGACTGTATCTATACAGCTTACGGTACAGTTTTGTAAACTGCACAGTTTTCAATAACTGTAACTAAAACGTCAGCAGATAGCTTAGGAACAATTAAATAGCTTTAAGAGAAAATCAGTCAAGAAATCAGAATCAAACAGACTAAAGCGTGGAGATCGAAAAAGAAACACAGAAAAGAGCGTAAGGGACACATTAAACATGAAAAAAAAAAAAGATTTAAAGTATGTGTAACTGGAATCCCAGAAGGAAGAGGGGAGAATTAATCGCGAAAAAGCAATATTTCAATATATACTTAAAACTGACTCAAGACACAGAGCCATGAATTAGGAACTCCAAGCAGTAGAAATACTAAGAAAACCAAATTTAGGCATATTACAGTAAAAGTACTAAAAAAACAAAGAGAAAATCTTAAAAGAAACGAGAAGGGGAAGAAAAGTATGTTACCTTCAGAGGACCAACAGTAAGACCGACCACTAACCTTCATCAGAAACACTAGAAACCAAAAGACACGAAATCATATCTTCAAAGTGCTGACAGAAGATAGCTGACAACCTAGCATCCTATATCCACCAAAAATATTCTTCAGAAATTAAGGTGAACTGATAATCTTTCCAGACAACAAAACTAGCGCGTACAAACCGAAGAATAATCTTTAGACAGAAAGAAAATTATCTCAGATAGAAACACAGAAATGCAAGAAGGAATGAGGTGCCCTGGGAAGAGTAAATAGAACAACAGATAAACCTAAATGAACGCTGACCATATAAACAGTAACTGTATCAACGTCTTGCAGAGTTTTAAATATGTAGAGAGAACTTCCTTGGCAATAATAGTACCCAACGCAGGAAGAAAGGATGTTCAATGTCCTAAGGTACTGAAATGTCCTGGGAAGTGACAAAAGTAGTAATTCATATTAGATGTTAAAAAGTCAGGAATGCATACTGTGATCTCTAGGGAACCACTAAAAATATAGGAAGAAAGCATCTAATGTATCCAACGGAGTCAAATAAAAAACAATAAGAAGACAAAGATAGGCAAGGGGTGGGGGTCAAAAGGTGCAAACTTCCAGTTACAAAATAAGTAAGTCCTGGGAGGTAATGCACAGTGTGGTGACTACAGTTAATAACACTGTATCACATATAAGCCCTCATCACAAGAAAAAAAACTGTAACTATGTGTGGTGAGGGATGTTAGCTAGACATCAGTGGTGATCATTTTGCAATATATACAAATGTCAAACCATGATGTTGTACACCTGAAAGTCATATGTTATATGTCAATTACATCTCAATTTTTTAAAAAAGAAGATAGGAAAAAAGTAGGAACAAAGAACAGGAGTAACCAAACAGTCAAATGGTGGATTTAAACATAAGTACAATAAATGTAAATGACTAAAGAATCCAATTAAGAGATCAATGTTGTTTGTAAGAGACAGTGCTTAAACATAAGGATGAAGGAAATTTGAAAGCAGAAGTGTGTGAAAAATATAAACTATAAATGGAACAGAAACGGGAGTGTGAAGTTACAAGGGAGACGTCCCCAACGTTACAGGACAGCAGAACGAGCTATCAGGGAAAGTTTTTTGGGTGCACTTAAAAATAAAAGATCCTTGTTAGCCTTCCAGAAGGACAGAGCTGGAAAAGGCAGCCTCAGGACACGCCCTCTTGTCATTCCCAGGTTTCTACAATATGCTCATAGAGAGCATGGCTGGTCATTAAATAAAAATTAGTAATTTCATTACTGGATGCTGATTGGTCATGTACCATCTGGCTTTGCGTGCTGTGTCCTCAGGATATTTCACTGAGAAAATATCCCACTGAAAAGTCCCACTTCGAGGTCAGTCATAGCACTTTCCCCTCCCTGCCACTCTCACCTGACCCTTCTAACCTTAACCTTTTAATTTTCTAAATATTCTACCGCTCAACCTGGGTCAGGTATTAGTACTGCTTAAATCTCTGGACAAGGCTGATCCTGTTCTGTCTGGACCATGGTTTATCCCTTGAGTTTCTGGTCCAACAATGACTACACCTGTACTGACCTCCCCAAGGTGCGTGTGTTCCCCTCCCACTGTCCGCCTCCCTGCCCACTTTTTCTGTCCTGTGCTTTCAGGCCATTCTATAGTGCTTTCCCTTGGCTTGACCCCAGAACCCTCAGTTAACTAAGTTCTAATTTCTCCTTGCGTTTGCATCCCAAACTCTCTATGTATCTTCTGTGCGTCCTCTTCTCTTAGCTTCTAGCTTGCTCCCAGCTTGAAATAGATGGCCCCCCACGTTCAAGCCCTTAAACAATCATTTCTTACAAGAGCTGGTTTGAAGAGGCTCTTATTGGCCAAAGTTGGTACAATTTGAATATCAAAAGAATAGTGACTATTATTAATTGAGGTGAGTTCACAATGATACAAACAAAAGAAGACCAAAAAGCCCGCAAAACCTTATTTGCGGGGCTTCCCTGGTGGCGCAGTGGTTGGGAGTCCGCCTGCCGATGCAGGGGACACGGGTTCGTGCCCCGGTCCGGGAGGATCCCACATGCCGCGGAGCGGCTGGGCCCGTGAGCCATGGCCGCTGAGCCTGCGCGTCCAGAGCCTGTGCTCCGCAACGGGAGAGGCCACAGCGGTGAGAGGCCCGCGGACCGCAAAAAAAAAAACAAACAAAAAAACACGTATTTGCCACTACTGGAGGTGCCTACTACACCATCTTCTTCTTCTAAACATTTGTAATTAAAGGGAAAGAGTTAAACACTTACTGCCTTTCTGGCAGGAGCTGTACTTCAGAATAAGCAAACAGCCCCAGGAAATAAAGAAAAGCTCTACTTTAAAGAAGAATGACATCTAATAAACGCAGAGGGATTGACAGAATGTAAAAATCACCATTTTGCAAACCCTAATGTAGTAGTTAATTGCAATGCTTGTCCTGAATACTAACTCCATCCAGTGAACAGTTGGTGGGGAACTAGATTCCACGTGGAGCCGAAGTGCCAGCCTCCACCTTACTTGCTAACACAAGGGAAACGTCACTTTATAGTAGAGACGCTTGACCGTGTCCCCCTAATCCGGTGATTAGACCAAGCACCACAACAGTAGACGACCAACATCACGTGATGCAATGCAACATACACAGCATCACCCCCAAATCATAATTCACCTGAACCTCGCCAGGCCTACGACCTAACGTACAGCCTACAGGAAATACAGAGGATAGAGGAACAGGTTAAATACGTAACAAGGAAACAGACAATCTGATGTGCAGCTTTGCACGAAGCAACTGAGTTTCTTCAAAGTGTCAACGTCATTTTTAAAAAGGAGGAAGACGGGAAGTGTAAGAACAGCTCTAGATTAAAAGAGACCCAAGAGAACGTAAGTCGGTGCACCACTATGGAAAGCAGTATGGAGGGTCCTCAAAAGACTGAAAATAGAGGTGCCACGTGACCCAGCGATCCCACTCCTGGGCATATACCCAGACAAAACTATAATTCAAAAAGCTACATGGATCCCTATGTTCACAGCAGCACTATTCACAATAGCCAGGACATGGAAGCAACCTAACTGTCCATCGACACATGAATGGATAAAGAAGATGTGGTACAAAGTAGAATGTTGGTTGCCTGGGGCTGGGGGAGGATTAGTACTGAGTGGTACAGATTTCAGTTGGAGAAGATGAGAAAGTTCTTGGGATGATGGTGGTGACAGTTGCACAGCAATGTGAGTGTACTTAATGCCACTGAGCTGTACCCTTAAAAATGGTTAAAATGGTAAATTTTATATTACCTATATTTTGCCACAATATAAAAATACAAAACAAAACAAAAAAGAAAAGATACATGCACCTTTATGTTCATAGTGGCACTATTGACAACAGCCAAGACATGGAAGCAACCTGAATGTCCAATGACAGATGAATGGATAAAGATGTGGTACATATGCACGATGGAATATTACTCAGCCATAAAAAGAACGAAATAACACCCTTTGCGGCAACATGAATGGACCTGGAGATGATCATACTAAGTGAAGTAAGTCAGAAAGAGAAAGACAAATACCGTATGGTATCACTTACATGTGGAATCTAATACGACACAAATGAACATATCTATGAAACAGAAACAGACTCATAGACAGAGAACAGACTTGTGGTTGCCAAGAGGGAGGAAGGTGGGGGAGGGAAAGCTGGGAGTTTGGGATTAGCCGATGCAAAATATTATCTATAGAATGGATAAACAGCAAGGTCCTACTGCATAGCACAGGGAACTATGTTCAATATCCTGTGATAAACCATCATGGAAAAGAATATATATACATATCTGAATCATTTTGCTGTACAGCAGAAATTAACACAACATTGTAAATCAACTATAATTCAATAATTTTTTTTAAAAAAGGGAAAAATGTAAAAAAAAAAAGATCTGGTATATATATATATATATATATATATATATATATATATATATATACACACACACACACACAATGGAATATTACTCAGCCATTAAAAAGAATGAAGTAATGCCATTTGCAGCAACCTGGATGGACCTAGAGATTGTGAAGTAGGTCAGAAAGAGAAAGACAAATACCATATATCACTTATATGTGGAATCTAAAATATGACACAAATGAACTTATCGACGAAACAGAAACGGTCTCACAGACGTAGAGAACAGACTTGTGGTTGCCAAGGGGGATGGGGTGGGGGAGGGAAGGATTGCGAGTTTGGGATTGCAGGTGCAAACTATTATATGTAGAATGGATAAACAACAAGGTCCTACTGTATAGCACAGGGAACTATATTCAATATCCTGTAAGAATATGAAAAAGAATGTATATATACATATAACTGAATCCCTGTGCTGAACAGCAGAAATTAACACAACACTGTAAGTCAACTATACTTCAATAAAATAAATTTTAAACAAAAGAGACCCAAGAGATATGGCAAAGAGCATTCCTGTTTGGCTGCTGGTCAGAACAAAGCAAGGGTGAAAGACATTTTGGGGACAACCAGGAAATGCGAATATGGGTTGCATATGGGTGATATTAGAGAATCATGGTTAATTTCATTAACCATGGTATCACGATTATGTGGGAAATGTCTGTAGTTTTTAGAGATACCTACTGAAGTATTTAGGGGTGAGTAACGACCATACTTTAAAATACTTCCTCCAAAAAGCAGTAGATGGCAAATGCGTCAACATGTGAGCAATTGTTTCAATCTAGTGATGGCCATGGTCATTAGACTCGCCACTTCTCTCTACTTCTCTGTATATTTACCATTTTTCATAATAAAAGATTAAGCTTAGGAATAACAAAGGGGGGGAAGCATAACAGCATCCCTCCAACAGGGTTATTGCGGGAACTAGAGCTAATGAATAAAAGGTGCTTATCTCAGTGCCTGACACATGGTCATTAATTATTGTTCCTAATAATTGTTTCTCGAGCATTTCCCAATCCTCGCAAAGCACAGCAAGAATATTAACAACTAAGGAATGAAAAGGAGACCACACAGTTACAGGCTGTTAAAATGCGCATAACTGGATCGGGATGTATAAGCACTTTTCTATGAGAAAGATCTTCCAACCTTGGTCTCCTCCCTGCCAGGTATGGGCAACGTTAAGAGGTGGCTCTGGAGCTCCCTCTAGTGGTGACATGTGGTAACTGTTCTCTGCCCAGCTGCTGAGCCTTGAGTGGAAAATGAAATCTACTGAAGGAATGTTTTAATACAAGGACGTCATTTTCCAGAGCTGGTGGTGGAGCTTTGTGGTTTGATGGGCCTCTTTCCCAAGAACCATGGGTGGCCTGCTAGCCCCTTGTTGACCACCATTTTGTAAAACAATTGAGAGCAGCACATGGTACAGGAGAAAGGCCTCAGCATTGCTGGGTGGGCAGTAGGCATTTGGGGACCTTACAAGGGTTTCTAGTGAAATTATATTATTTGGAAGCATGGTAGTGATGGGAGTTGCTGGCCCATTTCTAGAACCTGTGTCATTAGCTCAGGGCAACGTCTCCATCCCCGTAGAGTGGTAAGCCGGCCATCCTACCAAAGTCACCAGAGGGCATCGGCTGCCCACACAGGCTGCCTGGAGCTGAATGGCGACAGGGTGACACCAACGGAAGAGGGTTATGGTCATGATAATAATCCAGATCCACTCTGATCTGGATCACCAGCTTTGGACTTCCTGAGACAGAAATAAATTTGCACCATTTTTGAACCATAGCACATTTGGGGGTCACCACACAGATCCTCAAAGCTCTGGAGGAGGGCCGTGTCACCAGAAGCAGAGAAGGAGGGACCATGTGGAAACTCTATCCCTCACTGCCCTCGTGGACACCGCCTGCACACAAGACCTCAAATTATAAGGCCGGAGCCACACTGGACCCAGCCGGCCAGACATGCAGCACTCCACTATACAAGGCGCTGGCCCTTTCAGACCTCTGGTTTCCCCCGCCCCGTGGCCACGTTCCCAGTGGGCTCCAACTCAGCAGTCCCTCCTTCCCGCTTTCTCTCCGCAGCTGTTCCGGACGCGTGGGCACTACTCCTGGACCATCCACCCCACTCCCTGCAGTGGCCTTGCCTTCCACCACCCTTGAAATACAGAAGGATTTTCTCCTTTCTCTCATTTCCCAGTCACTCCTTAACCTATTGCTGTCTTTTTCCACCTGAAGCTCCATGAGAAGAGAATCAGTGAGTTGGAGGATAGGAACTTTGAAATAACTGAGTCAGAGGAACAAAGAAAAAAGAATGAAAGAGTGAAAAAATCCTAAGTGATCTATGGGACACCATGAAAAGAATAAATATCAGAACTGTTGGAGCTTCTGAAGGAGAAGAGCAGGGGGGAGGGGGCAAAAGTTTGTTTAAAGAAAGAATAGCTGAGGACATCCCAAACCTGGGAAAAGACTCGAACACCCACGATCATGAACCTATTAGATTCAACATAACTTCAATTCAAAACAATCTTCTTCAAGACACATTATAGGGACTTCCCTGGTGGTGCAGTGGTTAAGAATCGCCTGCCAATGCAGGGGACACAGGTTCGAGCTCTGGTCCGGGAAGATCCCACATGCCGCGGAGCAACTAAGCCCATGCGCCACAACTACTGAGCCTGCGCTCTAGAGCCCACGAGCCACAACTACTGAGCCTGCGCTCTAGAGCCCACGAGCCACAACTACTGAGCTCACGTGCCTAGAGCCCATGCTCCGCAACGAGAGGCCACCGAAATGAGAAGCCTGCGGACCGCAACGAAGAGTAGCCCCCGCTCGCCGCAACTAGAGAAAGCCCGTGCACAGCAAAAAAGACCCAACGCAGCCATAAAAAAGATAAATTTTTTTTAAAAAAATGACACATTATGGGCTTCCCCGGTGACACAGTGGTTAAGAATCCACCTGCCAATGCAGGGGACACGGGTTCAAGCCCTGGTCCGGGAAGATCCCACATGCCGCGGAGCAACTAAGCCTGTGTGCCACAACTACTGAGCCTGCGAGCCACAACTACTGAGCCCGCGTGCCACAACTACTGTGCGCCTAGAAGCCCGTGCTTTGCAACAAGAGAAGCCACCGCAACGAGAAGCCCACGCACCGCAATGAAGAGTAGCCCCCGCTCGGTGCAACTAGAGAAAGCCGGCGTGCAGTAACGAAGGCCCAATGCAGCCAAAAATAAAAGTAAATTAATTAATTATTTTAAAAGACACATTATAAAGAAACTGTCACAAATCAAAGACAAAGCGAATCCTAAAAGCAGTAAGAGAAAAAAAGATTGTAAACACAAAGGAACGCCCATTAGGTTATCAGCAGATTTCTCAGTGGAATTCTTAACAGCCCGGGAGAAAGTGGAATGATAAATTCAAAGTGTTGAAAGAGGAAACTACCATCCGAGAATACTCTATGTGGCCAAGTTATCCCTTGGAAAGGAAGGATGAATACAGACTTTCCCAGACAAACAAAAGCTGAGGCAGTTCATCACCACCTTGACCTGCCTTGCAAAAAACACTGAAAGGAGTTCTTCAAGCTCAAATGAAAAGACACTAATTAATAACATTAAAATATATGAAAACATACAATGGTTAAGGTAAATATACAGGTAGATTTAGAGAATGTTCTAAAATTGACTGTGGTGATGGTTGTACAACTCTGTGAATATACGAAAAGCCAGTGAATTGTATACTGAAAGATGTGAATTGTTCGGTATATGAATTATATTTCAGTAAGGTGGTGATGAAGGGAAAAGAGGAGGGGAGGGTGCAAGGAGGGAGGAAGATTCCTGCCCATTCTAGATTCCAGACACTAGGTTGCGAATCCCAGGCTCAGGCTTTCCCTGCTTGCCCTTGTGGGTAGGGTGGGCGCACGGCTGAGGGGTAAATAGCCCTCGCGCCAACGCCCGGCTCCGGCCGCAGCTCCGCCTCTGCACAGCAGGGTCTCAGGGTGGCAACGGGAGTATCTGACGTTGTCTCTGTCACTCGGGAGCACGATTCTGACCTCGGCGCCCGACAGCATGAACGGCTCTTGACAGCGCAGGGCTTTTTACCTCCCCTTGACCAGGAATGGATCTAGACAGTCCTGGGTACAGAAATCCTTTCAGAATCTAGCTTTAGGCTGAAGTTGCTACAGGTGTCCACAGCCAAACTTTAATCTCCCACGAGATGGCAGTGTTGTCTCACTCCAATTCTCACACTCGGCCCCCTTCCAGGCCCTCAGTAAATAAGCACAGGAGACGGAAATGAAGTGGATTCTGGATTTCTGCCTCTGAAAACACGTAGGCCTGAGTTTTATTTGAATAAATGACTATCAGGTAACTATTAAACTACTAGAACTATGATTATTTAAAGTTAAACAACTTGGGAATTCCCTGGCAGTCCAGTGGTTACGACTCAGCGCTTTCACTGCTGGGGACCCGGGTTCGATCCCTGGTCGGGGAACTAAGATCCCACAAGCAGTGGGGCACAGTCAAAAGAAAAAAGTTTTAATTAAATTAAATTAAACAATTCTTCTTTATCAGACCTCCTTACTGAAAAATGTGGTGAGAAAAAAAATATTCCTTTCAAGAATGAAAGATTTCATTTTGATATTGTCTTAGGCGGGACGGACCCCACGCAAATCGGAGCTACCCTAGTGTCCCTTGACGATTTCACTTCCTGAAGTGGACGGCTCCCTGAACAGCTCATAGCCAAGGGCTAAACAGCAAAGTCACCGAGGGGCAGGGGCTCCGGGGCCCACAGATCTGGACTTGAATTCTGGTCCCAGCACCTACTAGCTGAGCAGTCTTCACTCACCTCTGTGTGCCGGATTTTCTCATCTATAGGAAGGAGAACGGTTCCTGCCTCGCTGAGTGTTTGCGGGGGTGGTAAAGGGGTACTTAGAACAGTGCCTGGCAGATAACGTGTCCTCAGTAGCTGATGGTCATGTAGTTGGTGGTTCTCCATTCTGGGTGCTCACTGGCACCTCCTGGAGAGTCTTTTTAAATTATTAATTCCCAGTACAAATCAAAATCTTAATGAGATCCCCTCACATCCATTAGGATGGTTATTATCAAATTAAAAAACACGGGACTTCCCTGGTGGCACAGTGGTTGAGAATCCCCCTGCCAATGCAGGGGACATAGGTTCAAGCCCTGGCCCGGGAAGATCCCACATGCCACGGAGCAACTAAGCCCGTGTGCCACAACTACTGAGCCTGTGTTCTAGAGCCCGTGAGCCACAACTACTGAGCCAGCGGGCCACAGCTACTGAAGCCCGCGTGCCTAGGGCCCGTATTCCACAACAAGAGAAGCCACCGCAATGAGGAGCCCGCGCACCGCAACGAAGGGTAGCGCCCGCTCGCCACAACTAGAGAAAGCCTCCGGGCAGCAACGGAGATCCAACGCAGCCAAAAATAAATAAAATAAATAAATAATTTTTTAAAATAAATTTAAAAACACACAAACAGAAAATAACAAGTGTTGGTGAGAAATGTGGAGAAACTGGAATCCTTGAGAGTTGCTGGTGGGAACGTAAAACGGAGCACCTGTCATGGAAGACAGACTGGTGGGTCCCTCTGAGTCACACACAGAAAAGCCGCAGGGTCCAGCAATTCCACTTCTAGGTACACACACACAGGATTGAAAGCAGGGACTCAACGAGGTATTTGCACACCCATCTTCACAGCAGCGTTACCCACAACAGCCAAAAGATGGAAACAACCCAAATGTCCATCAATAGATAAATGGATAAACAAATGTGGGACAGACTTATAATGGAATATTATTCATCCTTTAAAAGGCAGGAAATTCAGACACATGCTACAACATGGATGAACCCTGCAGACATGCTGGGCAAAATAAGTCAGACACTAAAGGACAAATATTGTTTGATCCCACTGACGAGAGGCCCCTACAGTAGTCAATTCATAGAGACTTGAAAGGAGAAGGGTGGGTGCCAGAGGCTAGGGGGAGGGGAAAGGGAAGTTATTGTTCAATGGGGACAGAGATCCAGCTTTGCGAGATCAGAAGAATTCAAGAGATGGATGGTGGTGGTGGCTGTAGAACAGTGTATGTGTACTTAATGCCACCCGACTTAAAAGTGATTAAAATGTAAATTTTATATCATGTATAGTTCACCACGATTTTTTAAAAGCTTACTTTTACGAATTTTCAAAAACATTAAAAAAGAAGAAAGAAAGAACCTGGACAACAGAGGTCACACTTGTAGAGCAGAGCCCAGGCAGCAGTATCTTACAAGAGCTCCCCTAAGAATGATGCAGAGCGGGCACTGAGAGGTTCCCCAGCGGGAGGGTCACTCGGGGAATGAGAGTGGAAGCCGTGGACAGACTCAGGAGCGCTGGAGCTCCCAGAGCCGCTCCTCTCTACCCTCTGCTGGCCCAGCCCGGCCTCCCCATGGCTCAGAGGCTGGGAGCCAGGAGGCTGAGAGCTGGCTGGGCACTGGAGTCACCAGAATTCCAAGTTGGATAGTGGCTTTGGGACCAAAGGTGGTGAAAGCTTCCATTCGGACAGAAATCTGGAAATGAGCCACTGCGAGTGGTACCCGGGATGAAGACCAGTGTCACCTCCAGAGGGGTGACACGGTAGCTCAGTATACATTCAGCCGAGCGCGCTGATGGCTCCAGCTGGCCTGGGACCCATCTGAACACGATGGCCCTCGCCGAGCTCACCCCCAGAGTCTCTGAGCCCCAGAAGCGTGAACTGACGCCTCCAGGCCTGGTGGCCCCCTGGGGCCCGAGGTCAGGGTGACATTTCTCTGCAGTGATCACAGTTACCCTGGGCGAGGCCCCCAGGAACACAGAGCTGCTGGAAGACCCCCAGCCCCCAGGGCTGCCCACCGGCAGAGGCAGCTCAGCACTGCCTGGACGGCCTATAGGACAGCCGATCCAGAGGACAGCCTCCAAAGAAGTGTCTAAAATCCCGGTGACAGGGCGCCTAGCAAAGGGCTGTCCTGAGAGCAGAAGAGCAGCCCGAACCCACCCAAGCGCCCCCGTGGTCCCCGGGGCTCCCACCATCACCCGGCCTGTCCACAGCCACGGGAGCCAGGGGGGAGGTGACGCTCGTATGCAGAGTCAAAAGACCCACACGTGCGCACACATGCATGCACACACACACGTCACACACACACACACGCATAGACGCGCCCACACAGACACAGTGCCAGCGGGAATTTATATTATTAAACGATGCAGGGACGTCCCATTAAACACCTAAGGAGGAAGCGTTTGCAGCTTCTATGAAAATACTCAAAACTAGCTCCGATAAACTATTGTATTTTTCTCTGGGAACAACAGCAATGTCACAACTCTACAGAAACACTTCAAACAGAAGCCAACGGGAGGCCAGGGGATGCCTGTACAAAACGCTTCTCCCGGGCTCTTGCTAATCTGTACAGAGCAGCAGCGGAATTACCAGGCCAGGAGAAGAGCACTAATTCGATAAAGTTCCCTGCTTCCAGCCCCGTTAGTTAATTAAATTATCGCTTTACGGTGCCTTAAGAGAGCTGCAAGGCTAACCCGAGTGTTGCCAGCTTTATGGGGTCTGCGGGCCCTTTACAAGCTTCCTGTGCTCGCAAGTGTCAAATTGGGGCTGTATTGACAGATAAAAGAAAAATCGAGCTGCTAGGATTGCAGCCTTTCCCTGCGATATCTTTATACTGTGCTATAAAAGCCTATCACACTTAAAGAGTGAAAATTGTTGACATCTCTTTGCATTGCTAATCTTTAGGAAACAATGAGTGGAATATTATTTGAAATGAATAACTGCTCGCTTTATTGGCGAGTAGTAAAAATCTAATAGTTGGCAAAACAATGTGGTGTTTACTCTTCAAGATAGGCGGGTTTATTAGCAGCAGCAGAGCAAAAGCGTCACAGCTCAGCCCTCATCTCCTTAGGGTTTTTTTGTTTTTGTTTTTGTTTTTTTGCGGTACGCGGGCCTCTCACTGTTGTGGCCACTCCCGTTGCGGAGCACAGGCTCAGCAGCCACGGCTCACGGGCCCAGCCGCTCCGCGGCATGTGGGATCTTCCCGGACTGGGGCACGAACCTGCATCCCCTGCATCGGCAGGCGGACTCTCAACCACTGCGCCACCAGGGAAGCCCCTCCTTAGGGTTTTACTTGGGTTACAGCATCGGGTGTTTTGTTTGCTGTTACTATGCTTTTTTTTTCCCCTTTTGCTCTTCTTTCTTTCTCCCGTCCCCCAATATAAGGTGACACTTTTAAAGATATCATATCAAATGTGGCATATATTCAACTGAACTGAAAAACAGCCTTCGAGAGAAAAAAATATTTGTCAGACGCTAATTAAAGGTTGTAGTTTCCCAAAGTGAGAACTTTCAGCTCAGGAGGCTGGGAGTTCAGAGGTATGACCAGGGCTGGGAGCAAGTCTGGTGGGTTTGTGTGTCCAGGCGGCTCACATGCGCGCGCGCACACACACACCCCCTGCAGCAGGCCTGGGTCTGGGCCCTGTGCCGTCTGTCGCCGCGTTTAGTGCCGTGCTCACATGTCTCCTCCACCCTCTGGGAGCCCAGGAGTGCTTGACACACAGTCACTTAGCAAACACTTACAAAATGACGTGGCAAATAAGTGGACTCCGAACCAGAGAAATCATTTTGAGAACAGACTTGCTGTGCGAATGGCACCCACTTCTTTCTTGCGGACGTTTTCCTTGCCGTGTGCTTATGTCACAGCAACATACCCAAACGTCCGGAGCGAGCAGAAGGGCCGGCTGCTCCTTCACGGGACCCCGATGGTGCCCTCGTCAACTGCAGTCATTTGTGTACAGAAATGCTCTTATGTCTTCACCACCTCTCGGGACAGGGTGACAAGTGTGATTCTTTTACACTGAGACCAGGCTGGGCTATCAAGGCCGAGGGCAGTAGTTCCTGAACTTGAGTGCCCGCACAGCAGCCTGGGAGGGGCCCCAGGAAGAGCATGTTAACAAGCGCCCCAGGAGATCCCAAGCGCTCAGAATTCCTCTGCCCTGAGGCCACGTGAGCAGGCGGGCTTTACAAGTTTGCTGTTAGGCCTCACTGTGGGTTCTGAGCTCCCTGCAGGCAGGCCTGAGGCCCGGCAGCCGGCAGGACCCTGCAACCCCTCTGGTGGCCCAGCCCGTCTTGGAATCAGGGACCAAAAATCACATCCGTACTGTACACTGAGGTGGAGCCCAGGTGACAAGGTCCAGCATCTCTGTTCAAGTTCCCTGCTGCTGAGACTGTGAAACAGACGGGGAACCGGGCCCCTAGTTCAAAAGGTGACAAGGCCCCTGGACCGAGCCCCAGCTGCTGGACCTGCCGATCACTCGTGCCAAGGAGAGGCTCCTTATCTCCTGAACTTTTAGCCTGCTAATTCCAACTAAGGTACATATAGCTTAGCTTTAAGCAATAAAAAGGAGGAAAAAAAAATTGTGTTTATCTGCTGTGGCCAAGCCGGTCTCTCCCAGGTGAGTCTTCTGCAGAACTATTTCCTTGTTCTCTGTGTCCCAGTCTCTCCGGTCAAGGCCAGCCAAAGATCGAGGCTCACCCAGTGGCCTGAGAACACAGCTCCGTCACCAGGCCAGGCAGAAGGCCCTGAACACAGTTACCCGATTCAGGGTCACCGCCAAGGTCGAGATCAAGTGCACAGAAGACGGTTGGCCGCCAGGCTCTCTGCTGCAACAACAATGAGGTGCTGGTCAACTGGGATTGAAAAACTACTGCCATTATATAAGGAAATCCCTTTTTAGGCCAGACTGGGCCACTGCGAGGCCAGGGGGACTAACACCTCAGGGAGCCACCACCTGACTCTGGGTGGTACCTGGAGCCCCGAGGTGGCAGCCAGACCGGAGTCAGGCCAGAGACACAAAGCCCACCCGACAACGGTCCGTGCACTGCGGCGGCAGGTGTGCAAGTCACTTCTTCCCAGCGGCCCTGGAGAGAAGGGACCAGATGGAGGACGGGCCAGCTTCGACGGACCTAACGAGCTCCGTGTTTGGGAGCTGTGGCCCTGACCAGAGCAGGTCCTGGGCCCACAGCCTCGGCCCAGGCCTTGGCCGAGGCTCAGAACAGCTGGTGGAAGTGAGGAGAGGGTGGGCTGGAAATGGGGGAGCCCTGCTTGTTGTCCCTTAGGACGGGAGCCCCAGAGACACATCCTCCAAGAGAAACGGCCCTGCGGCCCTGCTACCTCAGCGCCAACCCGCTCGGCTCAGCCCCTGTGCCACCGCAGCCTCGACAAAGGAAGAAAAGACTTCTACTGGCCCTTTCTGTGAAGAGAGCTTCCTGGCTAGGACTGAGCCGCCCAGATACAGGCAGTCCAGGGATCCCCTCTCGGTGTGACACCTGCTAACAGTATGTCTGCCTTTCAGCTGCCTCCACTGGATCGTGGTTGGGCAGTTTTTAATCTTCCCCAGAAGCAGCATTATTTGGCCACATGTGACACCGTCTGTGCAGAAAGCAGAGGCCCCAGAGGAGCTTCTAGAAGAGTGCTGCCTGGAAGAGAACCAGAAGTGGCAGCCACTGAAGATGCCCAGGGCCTACCCCAAAGAGCCAGAGGGCCAGAAGGGGCGAGGGGCCGGAGGGATGCCCGGGTGTGCGCGGGCTGGCCCCTCGGCACCAGGCAGCCCCAGCAGGGAGACGCGAGTCACGGCCAGGGCTGCCGTCGAGAGGGGAAGGGAGGGAGAGGCCGTGCAGACTTGGGGGCATATCTCACGGATCGTAGTGGCTCCCCACTCTGCAGCCAGCAGCATCCACCTCCAGTGCTGATTCTGCCAGAGCATTAATGATGCTGTAAAATAATAAGGCCCCAGACGGCCCGCACGAGAGCAAGCAGTTGATAAAAGGGAGGTTTACAGCCACATCCATCAATTTAATTATCTTTCGCTAGGCTTAAACTTAGGAGTAATACTAATCTCTATTTAGCACGGTTTACAGGATCTGTGGACACTTTACAATCTTCCTCTATTCACAAGTGTCAAATTACGGCACTATTGATAAAACGGCGGAGTAAACGGCTGGTGAGACAACCCTAGAACCGGCGAATACACTTTTTACTGCACCGTAAAAGCCTATTACTCTCTGATTTCGGGTGAAAATTTGTGGCCAATAATCTGAGTTGATAATGTTTCGGAAACAAATGCGTGGATCATAAAAGCTGCCTTCTCCCTAACGCCACCCCGCTCCAATCCGAGGCCAGCCCCCTCCTCGGACTTGACCATAAAAAGCCGGGGCCACAGGGGCCGAGGTGGAGGCCATCTGGCCATCGGCAGGCACTGCTGCCTCCTTGGCCGAGGGCAGGTCTGGGAGGCCCGTGGCCCATGGCCCGTACTGCTCTGCCCACAAGCTCCCCACGCCCGCTTGGGCTCCAGCAAGGAGACGGTCTTCTAGAAGCCCTTGCAGGAACCTGCACTCTGCACTTTGCAGGGGCGAGAAGGACAGAGCAGCAGGGAGCACCGGCCTTGGACACTGCCTCCTGGATTGTCTCAAGCCGATGACCTAGCCCCACCGGAGGGCTCTCGGGCCAATATGGTGCCCATGCACCCAACACCCCCAGAAGGATCGCTGCCCGCACCCAGCAGCCTGGTGTCACTCGTTCTCATTCACTTGCTTTGCTGTCAGGCTGAGGTTTCCCCAGTGCCCTCCGAGTGGTGGTCGGTTTAGGTTTTCTCTGTCCAGAACGTGGCATCACACCCTTTGGTGCTTCCCGGCCTGACTTGCTGGGAACTAAGGCCACCAGGCAAACACAGCAGTTCTTTCAAGCAGAGGCTCTCTGCGGGACGGATGGCACTCGTCAGAGGCGCTGGCCAGTTCTGGACAGAAAGCAGGGAAGGCCTGTGCCCACCTCTCTGCCCCTAGAGCCTCCCCAGGGCCGTGCCTGCCTGGAGCACCAGGTGGGCTGTCTCACGGCCGCACCGTGCTGCGAAGCCACCTGTTTCTCCAGGCGATCTCCACGCCACGCCCCGGGCACGCCCCGACCGCTGGGCCCAGGCTGGAGCTCCGGTCGGGGAAGCCCTGGCTCCAGACTCTGGACACTGAGTTCCCAGCGTGGAGTTTGTACTCCAGACCCACAACCAGGCCTTGTGGTCCTTGGTTCTGCTTGTCCGCCCGTGTCCTGATCCAAACAGGGAATGGAGGCTGGGGACGTGAGGACACAGTGAGGGGAGAGGGTGTTGGTCGCCCAGCATGCAGCAACCCCGCCAGCCAGCCTGCCGGTCACCACGACCCCTCCCCGACTGCTGTGGGTGCAAAGCACTCCACAAACACAAACCCCAATCCTTTCAAAACAGGAGACCCTACCAGCCACAAATTAGATATTATCCTTGTGAACCACAGACCACCCCTGGTGTGGTGGCCAAAGAAATAAACTCCCGAAACTTCTCTGAGTCGCGATTATTTGACCTGCATAATGGAATCACTTGCCTTCTCCAAGAGTCTTCATGAAAATCACACAAAACTGTAATTTTTCCGAAAGCTCTTTGTAAACAGTAAAGTGATATAACAATGGCAACAGCAACAATGTCACCTAACGGTTACTCCCTATGTACCAGGCACCAGGATAAGCATCTCGTGCGTATTAACTCCTTTAAATAACCCCCCCGACAAAACCCTACCAGGAGGGTCCTGTTACCATTATCCCCATTTAAATGAAGTGGAAACTGGGGCTAGGAGAGGCGAAGGGACTCAAGGTCGCACAGCTGTAGTGAGTGAGAGGTGGCCTAACCCCAGCGCTGCTCATGAGGTGTGAGGGTAGAGCTGCGCGGCTCGGGTAATGGTCATGTGGTCAGGGTGGCCGACTGGCCTGCTGGCTGCAGGGCCCCGGGCTCGGACAGGCATTTGAACCCATGGGGACGGGGTAGAGCCAGCCCTCTGCCAACACGGCCCTTCTGGATCAAAGTATAAAGGTACGATCCTCTTCAGAGCCCTGAAGTTGCCCAGATCTGAGCCAAGCGAAATACCTAGATACTAGCCTAGACTCCCCCAGTTTTGAAGCTGGTGTGGACGGCGTGTGGTGGGAGCTGAGGAAGCTGGAGGACCTTGTAACCCATCCAGGCAGGGAGACTGGTCCAAGGTCACACTGCAGAGGAATGACTGGAAGATGGCTCTCTCCCCTCCCCTCTCAGGGCTCGTCCATCGAGCCAGGTCAGCCTTTGCAAGGTGAGCCGCATCCTGCATCAGTGCCCAGCGGGGCACCCGGCCTCAAATGTAGATTCCAAGGCCACCTTAGCATCCTGCTGACCAGGAGTCTGCATTTTGAACAGATAGATATATATACCCTTATACACCGTGCCCGCTCCTTGTTCCCAAGGAGATGAGGGGCGCCCAGCGCTGTCTCCGGAGGCCTCTTTTGCTGCATGCGCTACAGGTAAAGGGGCTGGGCTCCGATGGGCTTCTTTCTGGGTCAGTTCTAAGTGCAGGGCTGTGGAGAAGAGGCTGCCCCGTGAGAGTGAATTAAATCTACCCCAGGCGCACACTGCTGCTTCTGAACTTACACACGGGTCTTTTAAAACCATCTTTCCTTTTTATTTTCCAAAATCCTCTTCCAGGTGTCTTCTTCTCACTCTTTTCAGGCCTGATCCAACCCAAGGCTGTTCCTTCAGTCCCCATGACAGTCCCACGCCACCTGAGAAGCATTTACGGAACATGGGTGTGCTTTTACCCTCCCAAAGGCGACTCAGAAGACGACGGAGCCCTGGCCCGAGCTCGTGCCCAGAGCTGGGGAAGGCCAGTCTCTCGACCCTGGAGCCGTCCCGGCATGAGCACCGGTGCCTGCATCCAGGTGCAGGAGGGTGAGCCGAAGGGCTCAGAAGCTCAGAAGACAACCGCAGCTTACAGAGCAAAGGTCCGGATCAACGTGCCGGGGCGCGAGGGCACGTGGAGGGATCCTAACAGAGCAAACAGCTAATATCACCACTGGCGTCCGGCGCTCTTCCAAACTGCACACTGAGGGAGGGGCGGTGCACGACAGACCAGAGGGCCGGCCAGCAGGCTCGCCTTAGTGGGGATGTGTTCATCAGCTTGCTTTCCAAGAGGCCTCGGGACACACAGCAGGTGCATTGGAAAGAGAGATAAAAGGAGAAGAGGCAGCGCTATGGAGGAGTCGGGGGGCGGGGGGGAGGGGAGGGCACCCCGGCAGAGAAAAATCGGGGGGGGTGCTCAGGGCAAAGGGAGACGCTCAGGCTGGGGAAAAGGGAGCTTAGAAGGACGGAAACACCAATCCAGGTGAGCAGAGCTGTCTTCACAGGTTTTCTCAGGACCTGCTTTCCAACCTTTCTAGAACAACGTGGATTATAAAGTAGTCCCTTCATCTGCTGCTGTGGACACACTCTGGCAGCTGCGAAGAATTACCTGCATGTGTGCGTTACCACTGGAACACTGCTGATATTCTCAGAGTCAATCCTGAAATAGGCAGAGGCCTCAGGCCCATCCATCTGGCCTGACACCAAGAGTGCAGCCAGGAGCAGAGGGCCAGGTGAGCTGCAGAGAAGGCGAGGAACACTTCTGGAAAATCAGAGAAACTTCTTTTGATGCAGGAAAGAATCCTCCCCTCTGCCTCAAGAAAAAGAGAGAGAGAGAAAGAGAGAGAGAGATTTCTAGTGATAAAAGGAAGTTTCCAATTTCCAGTAATAATGAGATGAAAAGACCATTCTCAAAGATCGTCAAGGCAATTGTAGTAAAATGTCAACAGTGGCTGGAAACAAAGTCAATACAATTCCTCTACGTGAAAATATAAATATACTAGAGATGATTGATTTGGCCATAAATTGTTTCCATGCACACATTTTCCCCCTTTTCCACTGTACATATTTTAAAATTTGTGTCACTCATACGAACAGAGTGCGGATGGAAGCACTCGGATAATTTTCAATCTGTAAAATAAACATTATTAAAAATTCTAAAAATGTTAAAGAGAAATCGTTTTGGGCTTGAACAGTGACTGGGGCAGGAACTGCTTGGGAGGTACAGCTGGTCCCACAAATGATGCAGGAAACAAAGAGCTCCAGGCAGGGAAAGAAAAAGGTACCCTTTCAAGCCCATTTGTTTGCCTTGCGCGTGGAGGCAAGAAGTCAGTTTGGGATTCCGCCCTATCTTATCCACTCAATCTTATCAGGTGGTAGATCTGTCCTTTGATCCTGTCAACAATGTGGAAAGTTGGAGACAGCTGCCACCACCCCTAGTCAGCAGGGCCTCACCATTCCCTCATAAAACATTTATGAAACCTGTAATAAACAGGCCTGATAAGGGAGAGGGCTCAAGATTTCAAAACTCAGCAGCTCCGCTGAAAATGCCCTTCTCTGCCTCCAAGGTTCCTTTATTTGAAGAGCAAACACAAACCATCAATTCCCACTGGCCATAAAGTTTCTGAGCAAAGAGTTTCACCAAACCCTGAGATTAGCAGAATTTGTTCGGAGCCTTACCCATAAGGGACAAAGCACCTCCCCTCCCCTGCCCGAAATTCTCTGCGCTGATATGGGCAGGGGCCAGGGTGACCATAAAAATTCAGCCACGGAGAAATAGAGTCATTTGATGCCACAAAGTAAACTAATATTCTGTGATTGAGTTTAGCAAAGAGAAGAGTAGCATTTTCATGGCGCATCACAAAATATAACTTTGTTAATATTTATTTTAACTTCTGTTTTGTTTTCTGGGAAATTGAGTTCTCTGAGTTTAGCAGAAGTAGACTGAGTCCTCACGACTCCCACACTCTCCAGGAATTTTCTTAGTTGACTCTTCTGGGCAGGTGTCAGGTGAGTGACTTAAACCAGAGGTCTTCGAAGAATCTAGAAATAAAGAAAGCCAAGAGCAAGAGAGGGAAATACACTGAGAGTGACTGGAAACTTCCAGGAAGACGAATATGCTTCGGGGCGGGGGACATTGTTGTCTGCACACTGCAGGCACTGCAGGCACCTGTGGAAGGATGAGCAGGTGGATGGAAGCAAGACCGGCAGACGCTGCAGGCGTTCCAGGAGTGGTAGCAGCGCACGTGAGCTGAGAGACAGAGAAACAGGAGCAGCTTTATCTAGTGCCTGCTTCAAGATGGCCAAAGGCAGCACCCCTGAACTGATTGGGGGAAGAGTTCCAGGTCTCTCCTCTCTTCTGCCCTAGCCAACCAGGTGACCAACTGAAGAGAAATGAGAAGGCGGATCCTCCGGAGAGCTGCTGGACAAGCCCCCCGGGGTTGAGCTATCCCCCTGCACAGAAGCCTCTCTCCCCTAGGTTCCCAAGCTGGGAGACATGTTCCCCTGCACCCTCCTCCTTGGCGCTCACCTTTCGGGGAGCTCAGCCCACATCCCTCTACATTGTCCACACCTGCCTCATTGCTTAACGTAAAGCAAACCCTCACACGTGGGCCCCTGAGCGGTGTGAGTGTTGTGTGTGTCCACTGTGTTTTCCTTTCAAGTTTTTTGTGTCCAGAGGGTGGAGGCCACCTTGACTAACCTCGTAAGCACCTGCCCCAGCACAAGCACGGGGAGCTGACGACAATGGTGGTCCTCTCACCCCCTGTGCCCAGAGCAGCGCCTGGCAGGTGGGCTCCATGGGCAGCTGGGCTCTGGGGGGCTTCAGTGTTCCAGGCACTGGGGCTAGGGATGCCTAGCCGAGGAGAAGGAGGAGAGATGGGGCTCAGCTGTAACTGGGGACCAAGGATACACAGCCGGCAGCATCTGAGATGTCCCAGCGTGTTGGTCAGCAGTACCGGTCAACAGTGGTCTGGCCGGAACCCACGGAGGCAGGCAGAAATGAACTGACGGTCCCGTAAGACAGGACCCCGTTAGTGAACAGGCCATGTCATTTAGGATCATAGCTGAAGTGTCCCCAAATGCTTCTGGACCAAGGGGGGCAGAGCTGGATTTTCATGGAGAATTCAGCCCAAGTAGTCTTTCCAGAGACCCCAGCAGATGTGCTGTCTCCAGGCCACGGCGTTCCGGGGCCCTGAACCGTGGCCTCGGGGAGAGGAGGGGGCTGGCTGTCAGGAGGGCTGTGGGAGAGAGATGGGGGGGGGTTCTGTGCCCCACCCTGTGGAACAGGCCCCAGCTTCTCCCGGAAGTCAAGGGGCAGGGCGGTACGCTGGTCAAGGGTACAAGCTCCCTGTCGACCGACCGCTCACACTCCACGCCCAGCTCTCACACTTCCTACTCCTGGGACCTTGTGCGCCAAACCCTGTGCTCGGTTTTCTCATCTATGAAATCAGGATGACGAAATCGGGGTTCTCGTTGGATTGCGGTAAGGAACAGACGAGACGGTGCAAGGGTGGCATTTGGAAACCCTCAACAACTGTTAGCTGCCATCATTATTATTTGGAGACGTTGCCAGCATTTTTCCCTGTTAGCGCTCAGAATAGTAGCCTGTAATGTTCATGCACTTTTCATGTCCACAGGAGACTGTGAAGCCTGGGTTTTGCCCTGAAGGTTGGCACTTCCCGCTCCTATAGTCCACGCTGACATCTCCCACCTCGATCCCTTGCAAACTGCCAACTCTCTTTCTTACAGTATTGCCCATTTAGTTATCTCACACACCACACACACACACACACACACACACACACACACACACACACACACAC
>NW_021703785.1:70746599-70764896 GCF_005190385.1 Monodon monoceros | reverse complement strand
CACACACACACACACACACACACACACACACACACACACACACACACATAAAGTGGATGTGATTATCAGCCCCATTTCACCGGCAAGGCAACCGAGGTCTGGCAACACACAGGGTTTTCCAGGCACAGCTAGTGGGTGTGAACCTCATCTCTAAGGCTCCGAGCCTGACTCTGCTTGGACCCGACTGAACGGGCTGAAGAGGGGAGGCCGAGCGAGGGGGATGGCAGGTCAGAGGCAGGGATGGGATGAGAGGGAGGGAGGGGCTGTTATAACAGGTTATGTGGGGCTGTCCCAGGAAGACCAGGGCACAGGGACGCCCTAGTTAACGGCAACAAAGATCCCAGCCCAACAATCCCAGGCCAAGGTTAAGGTGGGCAAACTCGCCATGATGTTATGGCATGTTCCTCTGTGCAGATCGGTGGGGGGCAGGCGAGGGCTGGCCACGCTCGCCTGTGCGCTGTCTCTCCTCTTCCACCAGACGTCATGCACCCCAGGGCGGCCTCCGAGCATCCTGGCACCGAGCCTTCCTTCCAGGCCAGTGTGGGAGTCCCTCATCCAGCAGACGTTGAAAGCTCCCAAACCGTTTAAAGGCTCGGATGTTGATGATGAATATCTGTACACCTGTGTTCAGAGCCACACTATTCACAGTGGCCAAAAGGTAGAAGCACCCCAAGTGTCCATCGCCAGACAAGTGGACAAACAGGACGTGCTGCATCCGTGCAATGGAATAGTATTCAGCCTTCAAAAGGCAGGGAATCCTGACACAGGCTACAACATGCGTGACAGTGACATTATACTCAGTGAAGTAAGCCAGTGACAAAAAGACGAGTACTGACAACTCCACCGGTATGAGGTCCCTTGAGCAGTCCGACTCATGGAGACGGAAGGCAGACCGGTGGGCCGGTGGCTGGGAGATGGGGGGTGGGCTGGGAGTGGGGAGCTCGTGTTCAGGGGGGACAGAGTTTCAGTCTCGCACGACGGACAGATTCTGGAGGTGGTGGCACGACAACGTCAATGTACTTAACACTGAGCTGTACACTTAAAAATGGTAAATTTGACGTTATATGTATCTTATCACAATTTCTTTTAAGTTTGGATGTGGTATCCTGACACCTTCAGACACAGTGGGCTGCTAGGTCCACGCCAGGGAGGAAGCTCAGCACGCTTTCCCTGTGCCCTGAGGGGACACCTGGCCAACTTTCCCAGCCACCCACCCACACCCTGCTTGTGCCCTAGGCAGGGGAGCTGCTGCCCCGAGGAAGGGGGTCCTTTCCTGGTTGGTATGACGTGCCACTGGTCCCCCCAGCCCTGTGCCCACAGGCTGTGTCTGCCCAGAGGGGCGCCTTCCCCAAACCCCACAGGCCCCCGTGGACCGGGGCAGCCCAAGGCAGGGGCCGTGCTCACTCCTCTCCGTGTTCCCTGCTGCTCACGCAAAGCCTTGCACACAGCTGGCGCTCAATAGAGACATGTGGAAAGGAGGAGAGAAGGTAGCAGGGAAGGAGGAAGGGACAGAGGAGTAGAGGAGCGGGCAGAAGGGACACACGGAGGGCAGACATGGACAAACATGGACGCGTCTCCACCTCTATGCCTCGTGCGTATTTATGGCCGAGAACCAAGGGGGCTCTTCTGGGGTCTCCAAACTTGCCATGGTTTGTTTTAGGACTTGATGTGCCCTTCCCTCATCTCACTGCCCAGAATTCTGAAACTGCAGCAGGCTGGGGCGACGGGGCGGGAGTTCCAGGTCTCGCTTGCCCTGGGCATCTGAGGGCCCAGACGTGCTCTGACACGAGCCTCCGGTCTCAGCTGCCCTTCAGGCAGCGTCCACAGCAAACAGCCACGCGACTGCAGAGGTTCAGATTCACCAAGCCCCCCGTCACCACACTCCCCCTGGGCCCTTACAGACGCTCCTCCCCAGTGCCTCTCGGCATCTTAGTGCAAGGAGCCACTCCTGGGCATACGTATACCCAGAGAAAACCGTAATTCAAAAAGACACATGCACCCCCATGTTCACCGCAGCACTATTCACAATAGCCAAGACATGGAAGCAACCTAAGTGTCCACTGACAGACGGATGGATAGAGATGATGTGGTACGTATGTATATACAGTGGAACGTTACTCAGCCATAAAAAAGAACAAAATAATGCCGTTTGCAGCAACATGGATGGACTTAGAGATTGTCATACTGAGTGAAGTAAGTCAGACACAGAAAGACAAACATCATATGGTATCGCTTATATGTGGAATCTAAAGAAAGGGTACAAATGAACTTCGTTACAAAACAGAAGTAGAGTCACAGATGTAGAAAACAAACTTATGTTTACCAGGGGGTGGGGGGGGGATAAACTGGGAGATTAGGATTGACATACACACACTACCATATATAAAATAGGTAAGGACCTACTGTAGAGCACAGGGAACTCTACTCATTACTCTGTAATGGCCTATGTGGTAAAAGAATCTAAACAAGAGTGGATACATGGATATGTATAACTGTATATGTATATGTATCACTTTGCTCTACACCTGAAACTAACACAACATTGTAAATCAACTCCTCTCCAATAAAAAATTTAAAAACTAAAAAAAAAGAAACTCAAAGCCTCCTTGGCGGAGGGATGAAGTGTGTCCCTCCTCCGCAGCCACCCGCCCCTGCACCCCTCCTCCGTCCCCTCCTGGGCCCCCATCTCCGGGACCGGCCCACCCCCAGCAGATCCGTTATCTGCACAGACTGTTCCCAGGCGATAAAGCAGCCCAGGTCAGGTGCAGGGAGCTTTGTGGCCCTGCGGAGGCACAGGGATTTTCCTGGCCCATCGCCCCTGCTGTTTGCTCACCTGTCATCTCAGCTTGGTGACAAGGCTGACAGGAAAAGGGGGGGCGGGCGCGTGTGTGGCAGGAGAGGTCATTTATTGGAAGGCTGCTGGCTGTAAACACACCCGCGCGGCTTTCGACGGCAGCCCTGGGCCCGCCACGCGGCCGGCCCCCTGTTAATGCGTAACCACTGAGCCCCCCTCGGGGCAGGTGCGGGGACGTGGCTGTGACCCCGCCTTTCTTCCAGCTCCCCCAGGCCGGCCACCTCATCCTGCGCTCGGGCCAAACCCACTGAAAAGTGAAGGCCGGGGAGTGTCCCAGCCCTCGGCCTGCCCCAGAGGCCCTGGTCCTCCAGCCCCGGGCGGTCAATGCGTGACCTCTGACCCTGGGGGAGGACGGGGCATCAGGGTCAGGCACGGTGGCCTCATGCAGCAGAGGGGCTGGCTGGGACGGCACCCCCAGCACGAAGATCCAACATGTGCTGTCTGTTCCCTGCCCCTCGGCTGCAAACAATATACACTGGAGCATGAAAGATTCAGCTCTTGCTCCAGCTGCTGGGATGAGCTGTCCGCGCCCAGGAGGTGCCCCTCAAGCCCTTTCCCTCTGAAGGACACACGCTGGGGCTGCCGGGCAGGCGGCAGTGAGGCCAGTGGTGGCGGGCGGGATGCTAAAGAAAAGACCATTCTGTACGCATACAAGGACAGTGACGGGATAAGGTGGGTTCTAAGGAAAATCTGGGGCTTCCCAGGTAGGACAACTAACCTCGCAGTGAGGCGCTATCTCCCCTTCCCGGGCTGTCTTGAGCGGTCGATTAGTCAAACTGGCCCCAGCAGTTCCTCAGCTGAATGCGTCCAGACTCCCCCCTGGGAAACCAGGATGCACTGCACCTTTGGGGCTGCACCTCCTCCATTTCTTTCCCATCGGCTGTACCTGCATCAGAGCCCTCGACTGCGAGGTTTATGGGTCTCAGAGAGGCCTTCTCTGCTCTCAGCACGGGGCAAGCCAGTCGCAGGAGAGGACCCATCATCGTAAATCCTGGAAGCAATGCTAACGCGTTGATGAGCCCCTGCCCTGTGCCCAGCAGTCCCCTCACTCCGGTGGGGGGGGGGGCAAAGAGACGTTATCTAACTCATCAGAACAGGCCTCCCAGCAATAGTGCACCCAGTTATTATTTTATGAGGTCGTTATCACCTGCAGCCACGGGATTAATAAAAATTGAGGGTAATAAAAGAAATCACAGAGGAAACTAATGCTATCAACTATGTAACAGAAGGGAGGAAGCAGGCTTCGTCTGTAGTGACAAATTCTCCCGTCGCACAAACTCAGAAATGAGGGCCAGGAGGAAGGGGGCACAAGGCAGCGTTAGAGAAGGCCACTCACTAGGTCAGGTGACCACCTCGCAATGGTACCTGTGCTCTGCGCAAACCAGAGGTCCGCCTCCAAATGACCTCGGGGGTGCAAGGGGGAAGGGTCTTCTGGTCAAGCGTATGTCTAAGCCCCTCTCTAGGGGAGGCTGCTGCCATCACCGCCACCCTCTTCCCGGCTGACAGCGGTGGATGGGCTGTGAGACTCGGTGGGCCCCAGCCCCAGGCTCCCCCTGAATCTCAAGTCCCCTCTTGCA
This sequence comes from Monodon monoceros, assembly GCF_005190385.1. NCBI lineage: Eukaryota > Metazoa > Chordata > Mammalia > Artiodactyla > Monodontidae > Monodon > Monodon monoceros. Next base: position 70,760,465 of record NW_021703785.1, on the reverse strand, counting down.
CTGTGCTAATGCCAAGCCCAAGCCCAGCCAGATCTCCCAGGGACACAGATGTGGTCCAGGACTGCTGAGAGCCCAGGGTCACACAGCCACTGTGACGTCCCTGTGTTTGGAGAAGGGCCCGGTGCTCCCTGGATGATACAGAGGAAAGGGGAGCCCAGGCCCGGCCTCGGGCACTAACTCCAGGGACATCACCCAATCAACTCGATCAAACAGAGTGCGGACTGCAGTGCAGACCCGGCTCTGACGGCAGATGGGAACAGATGCCACTCGACAGCTCTGAGGAAGGGAAGGCGTTTTAGGCCGCGAATAAGACGGGCAGTCTAGGGAAGGCCACTGGCTGGAGGGCCAGGGTCTAGGAGGTGGCCGGTGAGGGGAGGAGGTGAGAAAGCAGACGGGGAGTGGGGTGCAGAGACGGGCAGCCTCCCTGTGGCTAACGGGCACCAGTTGGTGGGTGAGATGGGGACACTGCAGGTTTTGTACTTGGTCAGGGCCAGGCGTTCCTGTAAAACCTGACTCGTTCAGGGGGCGTCACTTGGGCAGATGACCCTGGGACGGACCCTTCACCCCCAACGTTCTTTAATTACTAAGGACTTAGTTATGTTCATCAAGAAAGCTGGGAGATGCTACTGGGGAAAGCCGACCTGCTTTTGCAATAGGTGCATCGACCATCTCTGGCTGGTCTCAGCTCCCCTGAGGACAAATAGAGGAGAAGGAGGGGGATTCCATGAGGAAGAGAGGGTTTCAGAACAGGAAGCCCAGTCGGGCCCACCTGCTTGGACCCTGAGCAGAGTCCCCCAGGGGCACGGCCGTGACTCATCCTGGCCTCTTTGCCTTCCAGCTCGGAGGCTTCTACTCTGCCTGGGCTTCCTGTGCCCCCCACCTTCACCTCAGGCTTTCTCTGGGACGGGACACGGGGTGCTCAGGGCCTCTCGGCAGCTCGAGGGAGAGGCTACGAACCACCCAGACAACCCAGTTTCCCAAGTGGGGCCTGTGTCCTGTATCCAGCGAGGGCTGAGCTGCAGCCAAGTGGCCGCCTATCAGCCTGCAATCCAAACTCCCGCCAAGGCCCCTTGGCCAGTAATAAACCCAGCCGGCTGCAAAAACAGGCCCAGGAATACAGCCCTGGCCAGGTAATGATTAACTGGCAGCGAGGGGGCCCTGGAGGTCACAGTGATAATGAGAAAGTTTCCCTGAGCTATCTCAAGTGCTGAGGGCCTGGGGAGGGGCCCTGGCTGGCGCCCGACTCCCAGCAAATGCTTCCTGCCCCCTCCGGGGCGTGCTCCCTTCAACGACCCAACGCTGCCCCTCCCCACGGGAACAGGGGAACTGACGTCACAAACCTGGGGACACGGGCCCTGGTAAAGTCCACGGTGAGGACGCCAACAGGGGCGTCTTCCCGGGAGGCGACTTTTCCCCAAACCTGACACAGATAAGCCCTTCCAAGAAGAGGGAGTGCTTTTATCTTTATTGCTTGGCCAGTCCTGAGACTTAGAGGGCCGCTCTGTTGGAGTGAAACTCAAAAAGGATTTTCAGCGGGACTTTCTGCTTTCTGATTTCTTTTTTTTCTTTTTAGTACTTTGGCATCTTGCAATGAAATTCTCCAGCAACTTTCTTCCGAAGTTCCTAAACAACTTCACGGGCAGAGCTCGCGCCTCGGTTTACACGAGCGAGGCGTGCTAAGCCCCCACGGTGGGTCTATCATGATGCTTCACAGAGTTCAAAAGAATCCTTTCACCGGGGAGGCAAGGCCAACAAAGAAAAAAATAATAAAAAGGCCTCCAAGATGGAGGATCTATAAAGCCTCAGCGTTCTAGGAAATCACAACGTCGGCTGGAGACGAAGGGGGTCTCCCAATTTGGAGACAGAAGTGAAGGCTCACTCGAGGGCATGTGACTGTCGGGGTCAAGATGGTGCCATGAGCTGCCATCCCAACTCTGGCTCTACCACCTTCTATGGAACCTTCTATTGGTGTGCACATCCACCAACAGGGTCCCAACTCACAGACATTTCACACTGTCACTCCTTCACCTCCACTCCACCACCCCCTCTGAACTGAAAGCAAAGGTTGGAAGCACCTTTTCTACTTACTGTTGAAGCTGGGAGACTCTTCCTACACTTTCCAAATTCTTGTTGTAGAAAGGAAGCCATGTATGACTCCTTGAAAAAGCTGGTACTGATTCCTACTGACACACCCATCACATGTCCCAGAATGTCACCAAATATTGACATCCTGTCCCGCTGAGCAGGCAGCCACGTTGAAGTAAGACAAGCACCCAGCTCTGGAATCCTCTTACTTCAGGAGGCCAATCACCGAGCAGTGTTCTTACAGCCTCTTATTTGTTATCTAATTCATCGACTAACTTGTATTAAGACCCCACCCAGAGTAAACTGCTTCATTTTCCAGTTAGCATCTATTGGGTAAGTGATGTTTTCACTTTTTTCAGATGTGTGTGATAACACTGGTCTACTTTCAGATACGTTATGCTTTAAAATGCTCACAACACTGTGTGCTCTTGATGGAAATAACACCACCTCCTGTAAAGTAAGTATTCTTTTTTTTTTTTTTGGTACGTGGGCCTCTCACTGTTGTGGCCTCTCCCGTCGCGGAGCACAGGCTGCAGACGCGCAGGCTCAGCGGCCACGGCTCACGGGCCCAGCCGCTCCGTGGCATGTGGGATCCTCCCGGACCGGGGCACGAACCCGCGTCCACTGCATCGGCAGGCGGACTCTCAACCACTGCGCCACCAGGGAAGCCCTAAAGTAAGTATTTAAAAAAAGAAAAAACTATATATATACATATATATGTGTGTGTGTGTGTGTATATATATATATATATATGTATATATGAGCCCAATCAAGTTTCCAGTTTACAGGAAATACAGGACTAGGGAAAAATGTTAAATGACACCCAGGGTTGCACTTGGCAGAATCCAGAACGTGGGAAGCCATACATCAGTTGATGTCTATCCTTGCTGGGTACATGGGCGGGCGGGGCAGTGTCACCGTATTACGTGCTCTGCTTTTATGAATGTGTGAAACTTCGATAATAAAGGTTAAAAATACGTACAAGTGTTTGGCACACACACATGCACCCAAATCCCAACAAGCAGACGCCTCGCCAGCACCCACCGTGCCGGCAGACAGCGATAAGGCCAACGTGAAGGGCGGACCCACACCCCCCACCTGGCTCTTCCTCGTCTCTCCCCTCCCCGCGCTCATCTCCAGGGGAGGCCTGAGAAGCACCTGGACCGACTGTTTAAAGGGTCCCTCTGAGCTCTCCCTTCCCTCAGGATCATGACCCAGCAGAGGCCCTGGGCACAGGGATAGCGGCCTCAAGGCTGTGCTGTCCTCAAATGGGCCCATCAGGCTCTGAGTCGTGGAGTCGTGACAGGGTTTCAGGAGACCCCACATCTGGGTGCAGGGGATGCCTATCTGACTCCACCACTCACCAGCTGAGGGCCTTTGGGCAAATCACTTAACCCCTGTGATCATCACTTAACCTCTCTGAGTGCTGATGCTTTCCTCTATCAAAAGGGGAGAATTCTTTGTTCAACACACACTGCGGTGGGTGCAAAGAAGACGCAAACGGCAATCTCTGCACTCAAGGAGCAGGACTGTGCACCAGGAATGTCCTACACAAGGCTGGACAGGAGAAGGACCATCCCAGAGGCAAAGGCCACTTATAAGGAGCTTTGAGCCGAAGAGAATCATTTGTCTCTGAGTATCAGGGAAGGCTCCCTGGAGCAGGTGGCATGTGAGCTGGACCCTGACAGACAGGTTCTCAGGCGACAGGAAGAGGAGGGCAAGCCAGCAGAGGGAGCCCTGAGCCCAGGGCATGAGACGAAAGTGGACAGGACGTAGGACTGGGAAGGTAGGTCAGGGCCAGGCTGGGGCGGCCGTGACCGTGAACACTGGCCAGTGTGTTGGAATCATACAAGGAAGGCAATGGGGGTGCCGTTTGGAGACTTTTGAGGGGAGTGTGGCTTGATCAGCACTGGTCTCTAAGAAGATTATTACAGAGAGGATGGGTAAGGGAGAAAGACTTGGTCCTGTTTGCAGCCAGAAAGAGAAGAGGCCCAGGGCAGTCTCTGTGACTCTGAGAGTACCAGAGCCAGAAGACGTTTGACAGCATAGTGGGCTTCCTTCTCCAGGGGAAAATGCACACACACCCAGAGTTGTGAATCTGAGGTTGGGGCAGGAGTTCACAAACCAGGTACGAGAGAAAGTGCAGCTGGAAAAAGGAAATACGTCAACTGCCCCCGAGACTAGGCCGGGAAAGGCTTCCTCTCTTCTCCCACGTCAGAGAGTTCTCTTTGCATCTTGCCCTGGTTAATTCTGGAACCAAGTTCTCCAGGACCCAGAGGACGGGGGTGCTGGTGCCCTTTGCTGGGTGGCTCAGACTGGCCAGAGGGTCACCTGGCCCCAAAGCCTGGCTCCCTGAGGTGATTGGAAAAGAGGCCACCCCATCCTGGCAGCCCAGGACACTGCGTCATCTTTCTATTCTCTCTACAGAAAATGACGTTGCAAAATCAAAATGCTTGTGGAAGTAAAGAAACATGAGAAAAAGGTCAGGTTGAACCAGGCAGCTGATTCACAGCCATGTCCACTTCTGTCTGGTTATTTGTCAGCTTTTCAAAATTTGTAATTTGATGAGGTTTTTCTCTTCTCATCCTAAAAAAAATAGCTTCAGTAAACTTTGTATTCTTTTTCTTAAGCTCCAGCCCCCCCAAAAAAAATCCTCATCCCAAGTCCTCAGAGTAGAGAGAGCCCCCAAATTTGCACGTGCCCTTGTTCCTGGGCGAATGAAAATGTTGAGAACCACCCGGCCCCGGCAGGGAGCGCTGGGCAGCTGGACAGCAGGGCCACGGGACCCTGATGATAAGCGGACTCTGCAGTGATGCCGATCCTGGGAAGGGCGTGGGCCCAGGAGCCGCAACGCAGCTCTCGCCAGGTTCACTGTCCACCTTCTGGGAGCCTCTGTGCACACTGCACTGGCCCCCTGGCCAGCGAGAGCTGGAGGAGACAGAGTACAAAGGAGCGAGCAGGGAACGGCGCTGGTGGAGTCTGAAGCCAGCACCCTCAGGGGACCTCACATGGTTCCCAGCAGCGCCCCCACGGCCACAGCCCAGGACGCAGCGGCTGAGGCCACCTCCCGGCGCTCACCCTCGCCCGACGCTCTGCAGGCGGCCGCCTCCTTCCCGAGCAACTCCTCCTACAAGACAGGACGGTCTCCGACTGCAAGAGGATGCTCCAGAGATACTTGCTAAATACGTCAGCCCTCAAAATCAAGGCACCTATTCACTTCAGGGCCTGGCTCACTCGCTGGAAAGGACCACGGGTTCTGAGCCCCCAGGACACACGTGTTAACTGACCCCAGGAGACCGCCTGAGGGCTCAGCCAGAAAAAACAGGAATGAATGGGCCCTGCCCCTCCCAGCCCACCCGACAACCTTCCCTTCAGCCGAGGCCTCATTCACCAGGGCGAGCGCCCATGTGTCGGCATCTGCACGTGGGCATCGCCTCTGCCACGTGGGCTCAGCACCACAGGAGGCAGAGGCTAGGGCCCTGGGCCTGCAGAGAGGCCTCCTGGTGTCGTGCCCGGTGTGAGGGCTGGGTCCACTGGGGTAACCACTCAGTGGGCACGGCAGGAACTGGCCGTGTGCTTTGGTCAGGGCTGCCAGGGAGCAGCTGTTCAAACCTCCCCGGGTCCCGCCCCCTCCCGATGCCCGTTCCCCACCACTCGCCCACCTCTCTTGTCTCATCATCCCTCAAGAAACCCTTTTTGAAGTTCAGATGGCAAGGCTGCCTCTCTTGGCCACTGTTTGCAATCCCAGATGTCCACTCCTTGGTTTTTTATTGGATTTGGCCACAGAGCCCACGTCTGTGGCCCGGAGGGCGGATACGGGACAGGCTCCCACTTGGGGGCCTCCAGAGCCTGGTGCCAGGCAGGGATTGGGTATCACCCGGGCCAGGAAGCAGGGCGCCCAGGGGAACAGAAGGGACAGAAGGAACAGCGCTGGCACGCCCACTGGAATCACTGACAGCACCACAGTTGGGAGACTGAGAAATCTGACCGCAGAGTTTCCAGGCCCACAGTGCCCAAGGCAGCAGCCGGGGAGGGCAAGAGAAAGGGGATGTGGACGTAGCAGCAAGGTGGTCACCAGATGTGGATCCCAGGCTGGCCAGGAAGCCCCCTGGGCCTCAGCCTCTTCACCTGTAAAACGGGGTAAGAGTAGCTCCTATCTCACAGGGCTGTGCTAAGAAGTAAAGGAGTTTACATAAAGCCCTAAGATGCTGCAGGTGACACATGACTCATGTTTATTTAAAGATCTAGGAGGAGTCAAGATGGCGGTGTGGGAAGATGGGGAGTCAGCATCTCCCCACAACTAGGGCGCCTGCCAGCTGCTGGTGGGGGATCCTGACACCCAAGGAGATAGGAGGAACCCCCAAGTGAACCGGTAGGACTGGGGGTACTGAGGGGAGAGGAGAAATAGAGGCCAGACAGGATCAGCGCCCCTGAGGCCGGGGAGATCAGGAGAGGCAGGCGGGAGGGGCCCTCAGGGAGGAGCGGGAGAGGATGCATGTGTTAGCCCCACCCACTCGAGCCCAGGAAGCCTGCTGGGCTCCCAGGTGAGGTCCCCTGCCCTCTGAGACCAGGGGTGGGGGCATGCCTGGGCCCCTTCTGTTCCTTGAGCCTAAGCCCCACCCCCCCACGGCCCCCAGGGCCTTTTCCAGTCCTGTGGGTCCTAAGCATTGGCCCCACCCACCACCCAAACCTCACCCTTGCTTAGGCCCCGCCCTCCACAGCCAAGGCCTTTTCCCCTCTTTTTCATTCTTTTCCCTCCTCCTCTTTTTTACTATTGCGGTACTGATGTACCTTCCAGTTGTTGATTCACCTATATTTTTATTTTTATAGTCCTTCTAACATATCTGTTAGTTTCCTACTCTAATTTTATTTTTTACTTTGTTATTGTTCTCCTTTTTTCACCGCCCCACACGGCTTGCGGGATCTCGACTCACGAGCCAGGGGTTGGGCCAAAGCTCCTGCAGTGGGAGCTCCAAGTTCAAACCACTGGACTCACAGAGAACCTCAGACCCCAGGGATTATTCATCAGAGTGAGGTCTCATGGAGTTCCTCACATCAGCACCAAGACCCAGCTCTACCCAACAGCCTACAAACTCCAGTGCTGGAAGCCTCAGGCCAAACAACCAGTAAGACAGGAACACAATCCCACTCATTAAAAAAAAAGAGAGACGGCAAAAAAATATGTCACAGGTGAAGGAGCAAGGTAAAAACCTACAAGACCAAATAAATGAAGAGGAAATAGGCAATCTACCTGAAAAAGAATTCAGAGTAATGATAGTAAAGATGACCCAGAATCTCAGAAGTAGAATGGAGGCACGGATTGAGAAAATACAAGAAATGTTTAACAAAGATCTAGAAAAACTAAAGAACAAACAAACAGAGATGAACAACACAATAACTAAAATGAAAAATACACTAGAAGGAATCCATAACAGAACAACTGAGGCAGAAGAATGGATAAGTGACCTGGAAGACACAATGCTGGAATTCACTGCTGTGGAACAGAATAAAGAGAAAAGAATGAAAAGAATTGAAGACAATCTCAGAGACCTCTGGGACAACACTAAACGCACCAACATTTGAATTAGAGGGGTCCCAGAAGAAGCAGAGAAAAAGAAAGGGTCTGAGAAAATATCTAAAGTGATTATAGTCCAAAACTTCCCTAACATGGGAAAGGAAATAGTCACCCAAGTCCAGGAAGCACAGAGAGTCTCATTAAGGATAAACCCTAGGAAAAACACACCAAGACACATACTAATCAAAATAACAAAAATTAAATTCAAAGAAAAAATATTAAAAGCAGCAAGGGAAAAACAAAAAATAACATGCAAAGGAATCCCCATAAGGTTATCAGCTGATTTTTCAGCAGAAATTCTACAGGCCAGAGGGAATGGCAGGATACACTTAAAGCAAGGAAAGAGAAAAACCTACAACCAAGATTGCTCTACCCAGCAAGGATCTCATTCACATTCAACAGAGAAATCAAAAGCTTTTCAGACAAGCAAAAGCTAACAGAATTCAGCACCACCAAACCAGCTTTACAACAAATGCTAAAGAAACTTCTCCAGGCAGGAAACACAAGAGAAGAAAAAGACCCAAAAATACAAACCGAAAACAATTAAGAAAATGGTAATAGGAAAATACATATCAATAATAACCTTGAATGTAAGTGCATTAAATGCCCCAACCAAAAGACACAGACTGCCTGAATGGATACAAAAACAAGACCCATATATATGCTGTCTACAAGAGACTCACTTCAGACCTAGGGACACATACAGACTGAAAGTGAAGGGATGGAAAAAGATGTTCCACGCACATGGAAATCAAAAGAAAGCTGGAGTAGCAATATTCGTATCAGATAAAATAGACTTTAAAATACTGTTACAAGAGATAAGGAGGGACACTACATAATGATCAAAGGATCAATCCAAGAAGAAGATATAACAATTATAAATGTTTATGCACCCAACATAGGAGCACCTCAATACATAAGGCAAATGCTAACAACCATGAAAGAAGAAATCAACAGTAACACAATAATAGTAGGGTCCTTTAACACCCCACTTACACCAGTGGACAGATCATCCAAACAGAAAATAAATAAGGAAATACAAGCTTTAAATGACACAATAGACCAGATAGATTTAATTGATATTTATAGAACATTCCACCCAAAAGTGGCAGAATATACTTTCTTCTCAAGTGCACATGGAATGTTCTCCAGGATAGATCACATCTTGGGTCACAAATCAAGCCTCGGAAAATTTAAGAAAGTTGAAACTGTATCAAGCATCTTTTCTGACCACAATGCTATGAGACTGGAAATCAATTACAGGAAAAAAAGTGTAAGAAACACAAATACACAGAAGCTAAACAGTGCACTACTAAATAACCAAGAGATCACTGAAGAAATCAAAGAAGAAATTTAAAAATACATAGAAACAAATGACAATGAAAACACGACGACCCAAAACCTATGGGATGCAGCAAAAACAGTTCTAAGAGGGAAGTTTATAGCAATTCAATCTCAACTCAAGAAACAAGAAAAATCTCAAGTAAACAATCTAACCCTACAGACTTAAAACAACTAGAGAAAGAACAAAGAAAACCCAAAGTCAGTAGAAGGAAAGAAATCATAAAGATCAGAGCAGAAATAAGTGAAATAGAAACGAAGAAAACAATAGCAAAGATCAATGAAACTAAAAGCTGGTTCTTTGAGAAGATAAACAAAACTGGTAAACCCTTAGCCAGACTCATCAAGAAAAAAAGGGAGAGGACGCAAATCAATAAAATTAGAAACGAAAAAGGAGAAATCACAACTGACACTGCAGAAATACAAAGGATTATAAGAGACTACTACAAACAACTATATGCCAATTAAACGGACAACCATGAAGCAATCGACAAATTCTTGGAAGGTACAATTTTCCAAGACTGAACCAGGAAGAATTAGAAAATATAAACAGACCTATCAGAAGTAATGAAATTGAAACCATAATTAAAAATCTTCCAACAAACAAAAGTCCAGGACCAGATGGCTTCACAGGCAAATTCAATCAAACATTTAGGGAAGAGCTAATGCCTATCCTTCTCAAACTCTTCCAAAAAATTACAGAGGGAGAAACACTCCCAAATTCATTCTACGAAGCCACCATCACCCTGAAACCAAAACCAGAAAAAGATATCACAAAAAAAGAAAACTATAGACCAATATCACTGATGAACATAGATGCAAAAATCCTGAATAAAATACCAGCAAACAGATTTCAACAGCACATTAAAAGGATCATACACCATGATCATGTGGGATTTATCCCAGGGATGCAAGGACTCTTCAATATATGCAAGTCAATTAGTGTGCTACACCACATTAACAAATTAAGAAATAATAACCATATGATCATCTCAATAGATGCAGAAAAAGCTTTTGACAAAATTCAACACCCATTTATGATAAAAACTCTCCAGAAAATGGGCATAGAGGGAACCTACCTCAACGTAATAAAGGCCATATATGACAAACCCACAGCAAGCATTATACTTAATGGTGGAAAACTGAAAGCATTTCCACTAAGATCAGGAATAAGACAAGGATGTTCACTCTCACCACTCTTATTCAACATAGTTTTGGAAGTCCTAGCCACAGCAATCAGAGAAGAAAAAGAAATAAAAGGAATACAAATTGGAAAAGAAGAAGTAAAACTGTCACTGTTTGCAGATGACATGATACTATACATAGAAAATCCTAAAGATGTCACCAGAAGACTACTAGAACTAATCAATGAATTTGGTTAAGGTTGCAGAATACAAAAGTAATGCACAGGAATCTCTGGCATTCCTATACACTAATGATGAAAAATCTGAAAGTGAAATCAAGAAAACACTCCCATTTACCATTGCAACAAAAAGAATAAAATATCTAGGAATAAACCTACCTAAGGAGACAAAAGACCTGTATGCAGAAAACTATAAGTCACTGATGAAAGAAATTAAAGATGATACAAAGAGATGGAGAGATATACCATGTCCTTGGATTGGAAGAACCAACATTGTGAAAATGACTATACTACCCAAAGCAATCTACAGATTCAATGCAATCCCTATCAAACTACCAATGGCATTCTTCACAGAATTAGAGCAAAAAACTTTACAATTCATATGGAAACACAAAAGACCCCGAATAGCCAAAGCAGTCTTGAGAAAGGAAAACAGAGTTGGAGGAATCAGGCTCCCCGACTTCAAACTATACTACAAAGCTACAGTAATCAAGACAGTATGGTACTGGCACAAAAACAGAAATATAGATCAATGGTACAGGATAGAATGCCCAGAGATAAACCCACGCACATATGGGCACCTAATTTATGACAAAGGAGGGAAGAACATACAATGGAGAAAAGACAGCTTCTTCAATAAGTGGTGCTGGGAAAACTGGACAGCTACGTGTAAAAGAACAAAATGAGAACATTCCCTAATACCATACACAAAAATAAACTCCAAATGGATTAAAGACTTAAATGTAAGACCAGACACTATAAAACCCTTAGAGGAAAACATAGGAAAAACACTCTTTGACATAAACCACAGCAAGATCTTTTGGGATCCACTTCCTAGACTAATGGAAATAAAAACAAAAATAAACACATGGCACTTAATTAAATTTAAAAGCTTTGCACAGCAAAGGAAACCATAAACAAGACAAAAAGACAACCCTCAGAATGGGAGAAAATATTTGCAAATGAAGCAACTGACAAAGGATTAATCTCCAAAATATACAAACAGCTCATGGATCTCAATATCAAAAAAAACAAACAATCCAGTTAAAAAATGGGTGGAAGACCTAAATAGATATTTCACCAAGGAAGACATATAGATGGCCAAGAGGCACATGAAAAGATGCTCAACATCACTAATTATAAGAGAAATGCAAATCAAAGCTGCAATGAGGTACCACCTCACGCTGGTCAGAATGGCCATCATCAAAAAAACCTACAAACAATAAATGCTGGAGAGGGTGTGAAGAAAAGGGAACCCTCCTGCACTGTTAGTGGGAACGTAAATTGATACAACCACTTCAGAAAACAGTATGGAGGTTCCTTAAAAAATTAAAAATCGAACTACCATACGACCCAGCAATCCCACTACTGGGCATATACCCTGAGAAAACCATAATTCAAAAAGAGTCATGTATCAAAACGTTCATTCTAGCTCTATTTACAATAGCCAGGACATGGAAGCAACCTAAGTGTCCATCAACAGATGAATGGATAAAGAAGATGTGGCACATATATACAATAGAATATTTCTCAACCATAAAAAGAAACGAAATTGAGTTATTTGTAGTGAGGTGGATGGACCTAGAGTCTGTCATACAGAGTGAAGTAAGTCAGAAAGAGAAAAACAAATACCATATGCTAACACATATATATGGAATCTAAAAAAAAAAAAAATGGTTCTGAAGAACCTAGGGGCAGGACAGGAATAAAGACGCAGACGTAGAGAATGGACTTGAGGACACGGGGAGGGGGAAGGGTAAGCTGGGACAAAGTGAGAGAGTGGCACGGACATATATACACTGCCAAACGTAAAATAGATAGCTAGTGGGAAGCAGCCGCATAGCACAGGGAGATCCTAGAGGGGTGGGATAGGGAGGGTGGGAGGGAGACGCAAGAGGGAAGAGATAAGGGGATATATGTAAATGTATAGCTGATTCACTTTGTTATAAAGCAGAAACTAAGACAGTATTGTGAAGCAATTATACTCCAATAAAGATCTATTTAAAAATAAATAAACAAACAAAGATCTTTCCCAAGCTCTTCCTCCCGCAAAGGCATCTGGGGGGAGGCAGAGTTAATGACTGATAGCGTGTGACATGGAACACAAAAATGCAAACTCTTCTTTGGCCTCGAGGTGCTGCAAGGAGGGCAGCCTGAAGATGAGTCCCGTTAGGATCCAGCTGCCCTGGGTGAGGTGTTCTGACCGCAGGGGCTCAGCCCAGCAAGTCCTGCTCACAGCCCTGCTGCTTCCCCAGGAGGAATGTCCCTCCACAGACCACATTCCCCTGCCATTCCCTCTCTGTTTTCCAATGAAATTGGTTTAGATTAGTAATTGTTTCCCTAGCCATCAATAAATTCCTACAAGCTCTTTAACGTTCATATCATTTTTACTAAGTGTCTTGGTATAACATACTCAGTAGGGAATGTAAAAGTTCATTGATTATCGGGATGTTTCCTTACTGGTGGGGTTGGGGGGAGGCATGGGAAACAGCTCCTAAAACGGGTAGACCTCTGTTTCTCAGGTCTTTTGATAAAAGCATGGATTCAGCTAATTTGCTGGGCAGGACGAGTGTGTCCCTTTTACAGATGGAGAGGTTAAGTCATCTGCCCGTGATCACACCCTGACAACCTGGCTAAGACCCCGAAGCAGGGGCTCCAGGTACCAATGCCCCCTCCACACCTGCCGCCTCTCTCTCCAACTTGTCAGGACATGGGGAACCCAGGAACGTGCCCACCGCATGTAGCATCTACCCACCCAGATGCCTGCCCCAAGGCTCCCACCTCTGCCCCCCGGCTTTTGAGCCCGGCGCCAGCCAGGAGAAGATGGTGGGTGGCCAAGGCTTGCTGACTGTTGAGTCTGGGTGGTGGGTATATCAGAAGGTCCCCTGTGCTGTCTCTCTACATCTGTACGTGCTTGGATTGTGTCACAACAAAGACCTTCAGACGGAAAGACTGTTGGTGGGTCTCTGGGATCGTGGAGCACAGCACAAACCTGTAAAACGGTTGAAATGGTGCTTCGTGGTTTTGGCCACATAACCTGGGCTGGGCAGACGCTGGGCACTCCACGTGCCTCGTGTCACGTGAACAGCACCTCAAACCCCAGAGGCCGGCAGCTGCCGTCCCACACCCCGCAGCTGGGGACTCGTAAGTGACGAGATCACACCAGACCGCTGAGCCGTGGTTTTCACGGTCACTCTCGAGGGCTCACTGTGGGCCGAGGCAGGATCCCCGGCACCTCTGCATCCTCATCCCACCGCCGCCCAACGGCAAGGCGCGGGGGCCGCCGCGGGCCACAGCAGGAGGAGGCCCACCGCCGCCCAACGGCAAGGCGCGGGGGCCGCCGCGGGTCACAGCAGGAGGAGGCCCACCGCCGCCCAACGGCAAGGCGCGGGGGCCGCCGCGGGCCACAGCAGGAGGAGGCCCACCGCCGCCCAACGGCAAGGCGCGGGGGCCGTCGCGGGCCACAGCAGGAGGAGGCCCACCGCCGCCCAACGGCAAGGCG
>NW_021703785.1:70746316-70746499 GCF_005190385.1 Monodon monoceros | reverse complement strand
CGCGGGCCACAGCAGGAGGAGGCCCACCGCCGCCCAACGGCAAGGCGCGGGGGCCGCCGCGGGTCACAGCAGGAGGAGTCCCACCACCGCCCAACGGCAAGGCGCGGGGGCCGCCGCGGGTCACAGCAGGAGGAGTCCCACCGCCGCCCAACGGCAAGGCGCGGGGGCCGCCGCGGGTCACAG
>NW_021703785.1:70718426-70746306 GCF_005190385.1 Monodon monoceros | reverse complement strand
GGCAAGGCGCGGGGGCCGCCGCGGGTCACAGCAGGAGGAGGCCCACCACCGCCCAACGGCAAGGCGCGGGGGCCGTCGCGGGCCACAGCAGGAGGAGGCCAGGGCTCAGGCGGACAGCGGCCCACGGTTGCAGGGCCTGAAAGGGGTAGTGCAGGACCCACACCCTCCCCTTCTCCTGCTGCTTCCACGACAGCCCGGAGACCCTTCCCCCCTCGCGATGAAGGCCCGGCCAAAGGGCCCGGCAGGTCGCGGCCTCCATAGGAAGCCAAGGCCGCTGAGGCAGGACGGGGAGCGGGGCCAGGCGGAGGGCGTGTGTGGCAGGGTGCCAGGCCGCCTCTCTCAGCGCCCGCCTGCCCAGGGAATGCAGAGCTCCTGGGCCGGGCGTGGAGATTTGTGTGCTACAAGCTCTCCAGGCGATTCTTCCAAGCACTGAAGTCTGTGAGCCAGGCCCTGGCTGTGAAATCGCCTTTCTGATGGCCTGCGACACCGGCTCCCCAGATGCTTGCTGCCCATCGAACAGAACCATACACGTGCATGGGCAGAGGATGGGGGACGGGGGATCTGGAGGGGAACCGAGGGCTTCTTCTGCAACACTGTTTAGCACGTCATAACTCAGCGGGGGGCCTGGATCGTCACAGCCTCCAGCCAGCAGCGGGTGAGGGCACAGCCGCAGGGTCCCTGGAAGGATGCTCACTGAACAGGCTGTGACAGCCCGGGGACAGTCACCCGTTGTAACCGGCCAGGTTCTGGGACGGGGAAGGAGCTCCAGCCCCATTTGTGTGCGAAGGTGAGAAACCATTCTGCAGGCGCAGAACGTGGTGTGAACTCACTTGTGCACTTTTGAATTTTCTAACAATAAAGAGGAAAAAATAATTTAAAAAGATGCCTGTTGGGGGGGGGGTGCCCCGCTGCCACCAAAGGGCCGGGTGTGGGCCCTGACAGCTGGGGGGACAGCATGGGACTCGGCTTCCTGAGAGGGTGCAGACGTCCCTCCTCCAGGGAGTTTTGCTCCCAGGCCTTGACCTGCCTGGTCGGGGGGCTCAGCGGGGAAAGCCCTGAGAAGACGCGTCCAGGCCCCTCCAGCCCCGCGCCTGCAAGCTGCCCAGCCGGGTGGGAAGCGCTGGCCCGGGGCCCAGGGCTGGCCTGCCGGGCAGGATGGGCCGGCACCCGTGCGCCGGGAGCGGTTCCACGCGCAGGTCCACGTCAGGGCGGCAGCTGGGCTGGGCAGAGGTGTGGCTGACCGTGGCCGAGGACACGCAGGACAGCGGCTCTCCTACAGCAGGTGGGCCTCGGCCACCACCCTGACCGCTGACGTGGCCCAAGGGGGACACACCTGCTCGCTGAACCGACCAGACAGAGGGTCCCTTTCAGGAGCCAGAAGCCTGAGGAGAGGGCTCTGCCGAGCTCGGGCCCAAGCCCGGCCTGGCCGGAGCCGGATGCCCAGGCCCCGAACGGGGTGCGGCCTCTCCCTGGTCGGCCCGTCCCCTGTGGACTCTGCCCGCCGCAGGGAAAAGCTCCCGAGTGCATAATCCGTGATTATATGAGCCATGATCCGCTGCCAAACTTCCCTGGTTTATCAGTTTTCCCTCACGGCAGCCATGTCCCAGTTAGGAAGGCAGCTTTCTAGAACTTTCCTGCTCAGCTCCCTTCTCTTCCTCCTGCACTCCTATCCCCTGCCCCATGCCTCTCCCTCTCCAGCCCTCTTATTCTCTCTCCAGACGCCACCATCAGCTATATTTTCTTGCTGAGCGATCGGGAGTGACCAGGGGCGCCGTGACGGAGGCCACCCCCTAAGCGGTCAGCGCCCCTCCTCCAGCCCGGCTCCATCGCCTGCTCCGGCCGCTCCCAGCGTCCGGGCGGATGCTGAGTTAGGACGGCAGAGGCCTTTCCGGGAAGGACACCCCACCCGTCTCCTGCGGCACGAGGACCCACGGCCCCGCAGCACGCGCTGCGCCATCAATTTATAACGCTAACCGTTTTCCCCTCCTCCCCACCCAACTCATAATTTAAATTGTATTCGAGGAAAAAGAGCTGAGTGTTCAAAAGCCCAAAGACAGCAATAAAACCAAGCAAGATAAAAATCTGGAGGAAAAGTGGTTCACTCTGATGTGTTTTTTACCTTACAAACTGCTGAACAAACAGAGCCCACGTAGCCCCAGAAGTGCTTTATTGCACCTCCCGTGTGTACTTCCTGAAGATGTTTCTCTGCATATCTCAGCCTCCATAATTTAGCTAAAGCTGCAGAGGTAAAAAAACAGCTGGGCCATCTGTCCCGTCAAGCTGCGAGTCTCGTGGCTGTGTTACCTGTGTTACAGCCCTTCAGGGCTGGGAAAGGGGACTCGGAGCCAGCAGGCGGCCACATCGCAGGCAGCTCCCGTCCCGGGGCTGGTGGGATGCCTCTCGGCCCTGTTCCAGCAGCCTCGAGTGCATTGCTTCCATTGGATACCTGTTGGTTTTCGTGAAACCTATGTCATCCCACCCTTCAGTCTAACACGGGCAATTCACGTTAGTCGCTTTGGGCTCCAGCCATTCTGAAGGAATTAAGTGATTCTGATCCATTCTGAGGTATCACGGGCAATGTCAAGCTACGCCTTGGACTCAAAGGCGGTTCCCTCCACCTTTATCTTGAATAAAACGGTGGAACTCAAAAGTGTCTACTCAGGTCTTCTACAGTGCTTGAAGGATTGCTGTGGAATTGGGTTTAGTAGGTCCCCAAAGCAGCAGAAATACCATCGGGAGATGGTCTGGGGCTGGTGGTATAAAGGCCAGGAGGAGGTGGGTTTTAGCCCCCCAGCCCAGGCTTGCTGGCTGCAGGTGGCCTGGGGTGAGTGTGCCCAGACTCCGTGCCTGGCGTTGGGTGGGGCAGGGCAGCAGGGCGGTTTAGATAAATCCTTTTGGGGACGCTGAAGAGAACGGGATCCTGTCTGCAGAGTTCTAATCAGTCTTGTTAATGACATCAAAAATGCAAGGTTCGGGCTTCCCTGGTGGCGCAGTGGTTAAGAATCTGCCTGCCAACGCAGGGGACATGGGTTCGAGCCCTGGTCCAGGAAGATCCCACATGCCGCGAAGCAACTAAGCCCATGCGCCACAACTACTGAGCCTGCGCTCTAGAGCCCACGAGCCACAACTACTGAGCCCATGTGCCACAACTACTGAAGCCCACGCGCCAAGAGTCTGTGCTCCGCAACAAGAGAAGCCACCGCAATAAGAGAAGCCACCGCAATGAGAAGCCGGCACCACTATGAAGAGCAGCCCCCGCTCGCTGCAACTAGAGAAAGCCCGCGTGCAGCAACGAAGACCCGACGCAGCCAAAAATTAATTAATTATTATTATTTTTTTTTAAATGCAAGGTTCCCAGAGATCCTGTCAGTAGCCTACATTCAAAGTCCTTCTTGAAGTGAGGCTCTGCCCTTCACGGACCACAGGTAAGAGGAGGTCCTCCATCTCAGTCACTCCTCAGACAGCAAACCTCCTGCCCAGGCTTAAAGTTATAGAGGCTGAGTACTGAAATAAAATGCAGGGACTCAGCAGGGAAATAGGGATTCTTCACCTCTATTCCGGACCCAACTGTATTGACAGTTTTCTTATATTAAGCCCTAAATCTACGTGCAGAATTCCCTTCCAGTCAAGTTCAGTGATTTTCAAACTTATATGTTTATAAGAATTATTCTGCAGAATTAACTAAAACCGTTTTAGGGTGCTTTATGGGGGATTTAAGGGAATTTCAAAGTTAATTTTGGTTGGACATGATTTTTGCCTTTCATTCTGATGTCAGAGCCTAACCGGTGTGTAGATGCTCCACACGTATCCAGGAAATCGATGAGTGTCAACACCCTGCTTGCTCAGTTCTCCTGGGACACACGTCCCCCCAAAACCCGGACCATCTGTCTTGTGTTTTCTTCTACTTCTGTTGTCAAATATAGAGAAGAGAAAAGCAAAGACAAGAGCAAGTACATCAATAGGATTCTCATGCCCTTAGATTCGGGGGATTTTTTTCTATATATATTTTGCGTAAATATTTCCAGGTCAAAACATAACGATCCCCCTACAATACAATACAAAGGAAACCCAGCACACGAAGCAAGTCCCGGGCGCCGCTCAGTCTGAGGCTGGCCCGCGTTTATCTCTGACGTCCACTGGCAGTTTGAAGCATTACAGCTCGCTGATAACCAACAATGAGTAAGCACGAGGGCTGCTCAGAATGTCACCCTGAAGCACCAATAAAATGCCCATAACTTCTGCACCGGCATCGCTATGCAGCCAGCGTGCTCAGAAAGGGAAGTTTACACTACACGTCTTCGGGTTACAAATGATCATTTAATAGGCATCCTGCTACCTAACCTGGGCTCTTGGCCTTCGGGCTGGTCCAGCTCAAGAGTATCCCACACCATCTGCAAGGCCTTTCCATTCCTGGAAGACGGAGCTCAGTGGACTAGAAATTCTCCGAGCCCACTTCTTCAAGGCTGAGCTCCACAAATGTGAAAACAGAAGCCGAGGTGCCGGTGTCTCAGAGGGGCTCAGGCTCAGCGGCTCCCTGAGTGGGGGGAGCCCTCCAGAGGGCCTGGCCACAATCAGGTCAGAAACCCCCTACCCGCCGCCCCGCCCCAGACCTGGGAAGACGCCCACAGCCAGGTCATCCTCACCAGGGCAGACACTGCTGCCGATTTAAAAAGTGGTGTCTGGGGCAACGTTTTACATTAAAGGACTAGAATGAGATCTCTCGATCCCCCCGACAACCGTTGCTGCTCACACAGGCCCCAGCCCTTCTGCCCCACCGACCTTCCCCAGTCAGGCTACTGGACAGCGGTGGTGGCCTCACTGCTGCTCTTCCCCCTGAGATGCCAGCAGGTGGGCGGTAAGGATGCTTCTTGGTGAGAATCGTGACTAACGTTTTCCTTTTTTTTTTTTTTTTGGTATAATTTACGGGTAGAAAAATACATGAATTTTAAGAGAACTTTGACATCTGTAAAACCACCAGCCAGATGAATATATACATCATTTCCAGTCCCCTGGAGGCCCCCGTGCCCCCTGGTTTTGGCCTTCGGCAGGGACTCTTAAGTGTCTGGCTTTTTTCACTCCCCCTTCCATCTGTGACATTCACCCTTACTGGTGTGTGTGGCTGTGATTGGTTCTATTCATCACTGACTGATTTTTTTTTAAAGATTGTTTTTTTTGACGTGGACCATTTTTAAAGTCTTTATTGAATTTCCTACAATATTGCTTCTGTTTTTTTATGTTTTTGTTTTTTGGCTCCACGACCGGGGATCGAACCCACACCCGCTTCGGTTAAGGCGAAGTCGTAACCACTGGACAGCCGGGGAAGTCCCTGATTTTTTTCCTTTTTTAAATAAATGAGGGTTGGTCCTTGTATCGTCCTCACTCCTCTGCTTTTCCTGCCCCCCCCTTCTCCTCTCTTCAAATCAGCGTGTCTACCTGTCCTCACCAAGTGATCTGTTAAAGATGGGAATATTGGTCACGGGCATCCACGCTGCTATGGGGAGAGTAACCGTGAAGGAGGCCCCTCGCGACACCCTGTCGGCCGCCAAGGCTCCGGGGAATCATTTTTAAGTCAGGGCTTGGCCGCAGTTCCAGGAACGTGAGGCAGGGCAGAGGTTCCTGGAAGACTCTGGAAATGCCTTCCCTGAAGGGGTTTCACAGTGGGAGGGGAGCCCAGCCACTCCCGGGGGTCTGGAGGAGGTACGGTACTCAGTCCTCAGATCACTGGAGTGCTGTGCTCTGCTCTGGAGGGTGGCGACCAGCAGAGAGAAGTGCTGATGCTGGCTGCGAAACGGTTGGAAGGTAAGCAAGAGGTAATGAAGAGCAAAAAAGAGAGAGAAAGGGAAAAGATGCCCCCTGTGGCCGACTGCAAAGAAAAGTCAATGACTGTTCAGGAGAAGAAAGCAACAGAGGGTGAGGCTCTCTAGCTTCCAGAATCTAGGGGAAGGGGACGAGCAGGCTTGAGAGGGCGGTGGGAATGGGGAGAGAGTGGATTTTTAAATTAAAAACAATAGTGGGGCCTGGATCTGTGCAAGTTAGGATGTAAACATGTAACAAACGTGTAACCACAAGCATGACCAGCAGATGTCAGGCTAAGACAACCTACTCTCTGTGAAGCGACCCCCCCCCCATCCCCACCCCCCCACCCCACCCCGACCTCTGGGCTGATTAATTATTGGGTTGGTCCAAAGCTGTTAAGGAAAAACCCAAACGAACATTTTGGCCAACCCAATATGAGCTCTGGCTCAGCTCTGAGCCCAAAGCTCTACAGCGACTCTGAGGTGTGACCTGCTTGTCAAATAAGTCAAATCTCTGTCATCACGCCAACAGCCTAACGAGCAAAAGGAACATGAAGAATTATAGCTCCTTTTCTCCATGCGTTTCTTTTCCTCTCTTGACCCCAGCTACGTTTAAACAGTTATTGGAAATCAGAAAAGATCCTAACTTAGAAAACAGTATAGTTTGAGATGTGGTACTTCTGAAAGTTGAAAAAAAAATTTTTTTAAGCTAATAAGAAAGTTAAATTGCAGGAGACGGTTTTTGCAGCGTGAGGTCCCCAAACTCGCCCTCACTGTATCATCAGGAAACAACCATGGAGGTTCCTCTGTGTCCAGGGGACTGAGCTGGGTGCTGGAGAGCACGCAGGCGCCCAGGCAGGGTCTCCGCCCTCTGGCTATGATTCCTCCTCCTTTAGGTCCTTGAGCGCCTACACCCAGGAGCTTCACTGCTACGTCTCCTGCACAAGGACTGTGTGGGACACGTAAGGGATTCCAACAAACACGCATCGCTTCTGTCCTGCACACGCGAGAGCAAGCTCTCCAGCAGGGCACCACCCCGAATCCAAGATTACGTCGTTAACTACTAAGCTGTGCAGGGCAGGCACCAAAGCACGTGAAATTCCCTTCTCCGTTCTCCCAGGCCCCTTGTACAAATCGAACCAGGATCCCGTGGTTTCTGTGCCATTTCCTGAGCATGTGCTCATGCCTGGACGTGGTGTGATACGTGCAGTACACATCCTCTCAATATTCACAGATCAGTGAGGCTGTGATTATAATCTTCCCATCATACAGGTTAAAACTGCGGCTTGGGACTTCCCTGGCGGTCCAGTGGTTAAGACTCCACCCTTTCACTGCACGGGGCGCGGGTTTGATCCCCGGTCGGGGAACTAAGATCCCACGTGCTGTGCAGTGTGGCCCAAAAAAAAAAAAAAAAAAAATTGAAAAAACACTGAGGCTTAAAGAGGTTCAATTTGCTCAATTACAGAACTGTCGAGTTTGTCTTTTATGTGGTATATGTGGGGGGAGCCACACTGCAAGCCATGCAGGATTTTAATTCCCGGACCAGGGATCAAACCCGTGCCCCCTGCAGTGGAAGCGCACAGTCTTAACAGCTGGACCGCCAGGGAAGTCCTGAGTTTGTCTTTTAAATGAGGCGATGGCAGCAGGAGTGTCTAACCCCTCATGTGGCATGGGGGATGGTATGGCCAATGGCTTGGGCCCTCACCCGACACCCGGCCTTCTGTGCTCCAGGTGAGGATCTCTGTGTCCGAGGTGAAGATCACTGCTTGGTTTGCAAGCATGGAACAGACTGTGTCACGTAGTGTCATGCCTTAGATGCATACCTCCTGCCAGGAGCCAGACATGTGAACCCCTGGAGGAAAGACCCTCCCTCATGCCCACCATTGCCGGCTGTGGGCGGCAGACGCACTCACTCCTGAATCAACTGTGCACTGGTTCAACCTCAGGGATTCCCAGAGATGAATCCCAGAAAATGAATACCCATCAACCAGAACCCTGGTAAAATTAAATATTCAGTTCTTAGTGATGTCACCTAAGATCACAGCTCAAGGCTGAAATGTAAAGACACTTTGCAATACAGGTGTTTTCTCACATTTTCCTCCTCAGGTCACACATACCTGTGCTCAGCCCCCTTCCCGCTCCCAAGCTTTTTCTTCTCTTGCTTCACCTCTTCAGAGAAAATGTCCTAATGAAAACCCTTGCATGTCCCTGGAAGCGACAGCAACACAAAGCCCGTCCTCTGCTTTCTAAGAACCCGTGATGCCTGATGCCCGAGCAGTGAAATCAGACCCACGGGCCGGCGGTTCACACAGCTGCTCATCCAATGCCCAGGCTGCCGTAGGGTCTATGAGTCCAGGAGGCCTTGTTGGGCACACTTGTCTTTCCCCCTCGCTGTGTGTCCCACCTGGTCCTTGAAATAAACTTGCAGTGAAAAGACCAGCTCTCTATGGGGCTGTCAAGACCTCTAAGACTTCCAGTTTACATTTCATTATCAGTCACTGTAACCAGGAAAACTCAGACTCAAGAGATGGGCTGTCTTTCTGTGTGGTGGATTGAAAGATGTTGCAAGGTATTATTAGGAGCAGGAACTCTGGAGTCAGAACGCCTGGGTTCCTTCCTGGTTCTGCCGCTTAAAGCTGTGCGGCCTTGGACAAGTCACTCAACCTCTCTGTTTGCCTCAGCTTTCTCAGCTGTAAAATGGGGATAAATGAGGGGGAGGAGAGCACCCTCCTTTTAGAGTTGTTCTAAGTTTGTTAGCTCTGAAGAATGAGCTAATATTTGTGAAGCGTATAAGAAACAATCCCCTGGTGAATTTCCCACCAACATTGAACCCTATTAAAATAACACAAAGAAACCTCTGGACTTCTGCTTTGAGCTCAGGAAGCGAGGCTCCCTGCAGAGTAACTTATAGTGGAAAAATACAACTTTGAGAGCAGACGGACTATTGAGCCCAACATACTTCACTAACTCAGACAAGGCGTTCTTCCTTTACCTCCGAGGAAAGATTAGGCCTTTTGTCCTCGGGACCCTGTCACTTCTCTGATGGCGCTTTTCTCTGACCACCGCCGATCACGCGATACCAGGGTCACGTCCCTCTTTGGCCCCATTTCTGATGATCTTTGCGTTCTGGCTGCTCTTAAACGCCTTGGCTCCTGTTACAACGTTAGTTTAGTTCAAGTCAGTCCACTTGTATCAAGCAGCTACCAGCACAAAGCACTAAGAAGGATGCAAAAATATTCCCATTCTTCCTCCCATGTGAGTTGTGCGCGGCTCAGTGAGTCACCACACGAAATGGAACGAGTGCTCTGCCTGAGGCCCGAAATGCAGGAGGTGGCCACCTGGAGGAGGTGACCTTTGAGCTAAGCCTTAAATGGCGAGATTTCAATCAGACGAGGCACAGGCACCAAGCTCGGGAGGTGCAAGGTGTTCAATCATTCATTCAACAAACACTCATTGATTGTGTGACTCCACGTGCCAGGGATTGGGTTTGAACGCTGCTCAGCCACCTACCTGGTAAGTGGTCTGGGATGGTTTCCTTAACCTCTCTGTGCCCCCGTCTCCACACACGTATAAAAAAAAAGGGGGGGAACATGTAAAATCTCTCTCAGAGACTCCAGTGCCGGCTACATGTTAAGTGCTCAGTAAAGGCTACTAATGTTATTGTTGTGGTTATAAGTCGGACACACAGTTGCCTTAATTAACCACACTATCTGCCATCGAGAAGCCCACAAAAGCAGCACCACCTACACAGCTGTGGGCTCTCCCGGGAGACATGTCCAGCGATCTTTTGTGACCCTCCCCCCCAGTTTCTTGCCAATGAAAATGCCTTCCTGTGCTCGTGGCCTTCTCATTAATCACACCAGTGACATCCACTGAGCCTTTCAGAGGCAGCCGGGCGGCCTGCCTCTCCCAGCATCTTGAGAGATTCAAGCCGTTCACTTCATGTGCTCATTCATTCTCCAAACACCATGGACCCCAGGTCCAAGCGCCGAGGCCACGGCATTCGTAAAAAGAAACACACAAGGGCAGAGGACAGAAGGCATGAGAGGCGGATCCGTAAGGCAACTATAATACAGAAAGGCGAAGACGGAGGAGAGGACATTTGAGTAAACGATGAATCACGGTTAATTCCGGGTGTGAAGTCTGGGCGGGGGTGGGCAGATGTGTTTAGGGTATGCAGGAGTTCAGTGTTGGCCTCCGCCCACGGCCCTCTTCTCTCACCTTGCACTCACCTCCACCTGACCGCGTACATTCCCGCATCACTTCAATGACCAGTAACTCTGAATGTGCATCTCCAGTCCAGACCCATCTGTGAAGCTCCAAAACCACACAAACCATAAGAATATGAGGGTCCAGGGTCAAACCCCACAGACCCAGGTGAACTCAGGGTCCGCGCCTGAGCCCAGGCTCTGCTCCACTGTTCCCAGGAGCCTGAGCTGGAAACCGGAGCGTCCCCGTGGCCTCACCCGCGCTGCCTTCGCCAGCGGCCAGGAGCAGCACATCCTCCCCGCCCTGCGTGCCCACCACCCCGAGCACAGGCATCCCGCCTGCCCCGCCTTCTCCATGGCATCGTGGGCAACCACACATTTTACCACGTTCTCCTGGCCCTCTTTTCCCTTCGCTCCAATTGTCTTATTTATTTACTTTTTTGTCCTGTTGTACATATTTGTGTCAGTGACTCTGGGGACTGGACGAATAAACACCACAGAGCGCTCGTGCATGCATCACGGCCCTCGGGCTCCACGGCCGTCCTGGGAGACGGCAGGGCAGGGGACCAGCAGCACGTCACAGACAGGACAGGGCGGCAGGCAGGGCAGTGACCGGCCCAGCTGTGGTTCAGGGCAGCGCAGGGCTCCAGGCTCCTGGCTCGTCATCCCAGGGTCTCCCAGAGCCCGTCCCACCACTGTGCACCCGCCCTTCCTGCCCTCAGGTTTATAATCTATGGGGTCAAAACCAAGAGAACGTCACTCCCTCTTCTCGTGATATAGGAGGGGCTGGGGTTGGAAAGGCAACAATGTAAACAGAATGAAATTTAAAAGGCCCCTCGGGCTTCCCTGGTGGCGCAGTGGTTGAGAGTCTGCCTGCCAGTGCAGGGGACACGGGTTCGAGCCCTGGTCTGGGAAGATCCCACATGCCGCGGAGCAACTAGGCCCGTGAGCCACAACTACTGAGCCTGCGCGTCTGGAGCCTGTGCTCTGCAACAAGAGAGGCCGCGATAGTGAGACGCCCGCGCACCGCGATGAAGAGTGGCCCCGCTCGCCGCAACTGGAGAAAGCCCTCGCACAGAAACAAAGACCCAACACAGCAAAAATAAATAAAATAAATAACGAATTATTCTAAAATAAAATAAAATAAAAAGGCCCCTCACCTGGACACGCCCCAGGCCAGGCAGCCTCCGCCCCACCCCAGTTCTTCTACCTTGGGCAGTTTATGTGAACAGCTACCCTCCCCGACCTTGAACCTTGATTCTAGTCTAGTTTCCACATTCTTCTGAAGTCATTCCCCTTTGTGAGATGAGAAAGTTCAAGTGACAGGAAAGAAACCAGGGTCCCTAGTTAAACAAGGCCCAGCCCGGGCAGCAGCCCCGAGTCACAGACACCCAGACCCGAAGCAGCCTGGCCAGGGCCACCTCCTCTGCGCCCTCCTGCAGCGGGTCCCCCAGTCCCTCTCCTGTCCCGACTCAGTCCAGCTGACAAGGACCCCTCCCAACAGCAGGAACTCCTCACCTGGTGCCGTGGAGCCCGCCCCACCCGGGGTCTGTGGGCAGATTCGAGATGTCGTGCATGAACTTGGATGGAGGAGAAGATGACATCTTTATTTTCACTCACTTCTAACTGCAACTTAACATTTCCTTAGACTATGAATGGAACCAATGACAGACACAGACCACAGCAGTGACAGCAGTGGCTGTGATGCTGTCACCAATAGGAATCAGTCACTTCACATCCCGTTATGTGCGCAGAGCTCCAAAGGTCATCCACGCCCCAAGTTTCCCCAGAACTATCCCTGTTCTGATAGTTTGATCCGCTGCTAGAGTGCGGTATTTAACACACTAATAGAGAAGCACATGTACTGCTATTTCACAAATTTGTTTTAAAAATACTTTTATAACTGCATTTTAATATAATTAGCTCCCTCCGTAGTCCTACGCATTCTGTCTCATGTACATAAACACATTATTCCAGAAGGGCCCACAGGTGCCACCAGAAGCCAAGCCCCTGCTTGGAGCTGCCAGGGCGGTGCCGTCTTCACGCCGAACTTACCCCATCCTGCCCCCATCTGTTTGCTCTGGAACTGCGTCATGAGGGGAAAAATCAAGCTTTCAGAAGCGGGCGGCTCCTCCTGGCCGCACAACATGGCCAGCGATCCCTGCAGGGGGGCCTCCTTTTCAACTCTGAGAGAGCTGCTTCTGGAGGTGACAGGGCTCAGCGCACCGAAGCTGAGTCCCAGGGAGACTGGGCCACCCACTGGAACCTCAGGGCCCCTCGGGGAGATGGGGGGTCACACGGGACTACAGGAAAGTCTCCGGAATCAGGACACTTCGGCTGGCTGTCCGTGCCCATCCTTAGGCCTGTCTGCTTTCCCTCGGGTGGAAGGAGGGCCTTCCTCCCTCAAGCCAGGGTGCAGGACTGAGGATTAGGGTAAGAGGGGCATTTCCAGCAGACGTGTGTTCCCCTCCCCCCCACAAGCGCACTCCCAACCATCTGAGACCCCCAGCCAGCAGGCAAGGACCCTGCGTCCAGAGCCTCATCTTGTAGGCATGTCAGAAACACAGAGCCACGGCCAGCCCGGGACCCCAGGAAGGGGCGCCGGACACAGGGCAGGAAACCACACAGCCGCAGGTGCGCGTGGAGAGCATCCTGCTCTTGGCGGCCCCAGATGTCCGGTGGAGACTCACCCAGCACCCATCCCAAGATGCTACCGCCGGCAGGTCCCAGGGACCGTCTCCACCCAGCTGTGCTTTCCCAATAGGCCCACAAAAGTGATCTAGGCAACCAAGAGGATTCTCAATGCCCTTGGGTACTGTGTTAGCTTTAATACATCGTCAGGGAGCAGGGAGGTCGGGTCTTCATTCCTTCTTTGGTAACCTCCAACGACGTCCCTCAAGCATGTTTCGTTGAGGAATGCACAGACTGCATTCAGGCTGCGTGGGGATTCCAGAACACTCGACCGTGAGCCAGAAGTACCAGGCGGGAGGGAAGCACAGAGCAGCCTCCGGTGGATCTTTCCAGTTCTGTTCACACAGAAATTTCTGTCAGCCACGTGCCCCTTCATTCCGTGCCGTGTCAAGACCGCGTGTCAACTCAGCTCGGGAAGCCTCACCTCTGTTAGCTGTGTGGTCTGTGTTTGGAGACAGCGCCTGACTTGATCTCCGGATGCATTAAATTAGACAGCAAGGGCCCACGCCAAGGCCCCTGACAACCTTGCCCCGTCTCCAGTGTGTTCCCAGGGCAGCGACACCACGGCTAGGGCACAGACTACGGAGGGAGCGCAGGTCCCACGTGCCTGCTGGGACTGGGTCTCTGGGAAGCTGGTTGACCTTGCACCTGAGTGAGCCTGCCTCACCCAACTCTGCAGGGAAGGCTCCCGAGATAAAACGAGATGCCTGTGACAGTCCTCAAACAGCTCGGTGTAGACACACCAAGTGTGACGGTTGCTCCAAAAGAGTCAGCCGGACTTTAGGAAATCCGGTTTGTTCATGCAGCACCGCACATTGAATGAGTCCCTCCTGTGTGCCAGACACTGCACGAAGCATCATTTATCGTCCAGGCGACTCTAGGCGGGTTCCCCCAGGGACGAAGCATCGAACCAGACAAAGTTCTTGCTCTCGGGGATGTTACGTTCAAGTGGAGAGACAGGGGATACGTAAGTATACAAACACCAAACAAGGCACTTTCGACCATGACAGATGATACAAAGACAATAGCAGGGAGACGTCATCAGGACTGCCTGGTGTGGAGCTGGGCTCCGGATGGTGTGACACTCGGTAGACTGTCTGAGTAGATGCCACGGAGCCCAGGTCCGAAGGACGAGGGATGACTGGTCCCAGGAAAATGGGGGTGGGGGGCAGAGTCTCAGGCTACGGATCAACGCGAAGGCCCAGGGGTGGAGGGAGGGAGCAGTAGGTGGCCAGGGCAGCTGCAGGGCAGAGAGCCAGCCAGCTGGGCTCCGAAATAAGCAGGGTCCAGGCCCCAGAGGCTCTGATGACGGGCTTGCACTTTATTCTTGATGTAAAGCGAAACCTTAGGAGGGGTGAAGCAGCATACTGTCACCTCCATGAGTGCTTTGGAAAAAGTCCATCTGGCCACAATTCAGAGGCTCTGGGCAAGAAGCCTGGATGCAGCCATGCTGTTGAGTCAGGAGACTTGGCCAGGCGCCAGACAAGCTGAGGTCACCGGGCGAGTCCCTTACCTCTGGCCATAGGGTCTTCACTTGTGACCTGCGGGGTAGACTGGGTGGACCACGGAGCACGAGTGACCCCATGAAACGGGGACTCGCCTCGAGTAGCCTGACGGCTGATGCGGACCCCCGGCCCCTCTACCCTGAGGCTCTCCCTAAGTGGGATGGAGGCCCGTAGGACCCTGGACTGGCAGTGCTCTCCCCGGACCCCTGTGTGCTTGGCTGGGTGACAGGGACAGCGGGACCTGCCAGCACGGTTATCCACAGGTGCTTGCCTTGCCGGGGCATCCTGCCGGCCCTGCGCTGACTCCTGAGGTGGGAGCTGTGTTCTCCCTAACCTGTGGGCGTGTGCACAGGACACCCTCTGCCTGCAACGCCTTCTCCTGCCGCTGCTGATTCCTAGCCACGCGCCCGGTCTGACCCTGGACACCCTTCGTTCAGGAGCCCTCCCAGGAGCCCTGAGTCCTGTCCGGGTGCCTCCCATCCCACCCGTACGTCCCTCGGAGCTCTAAGCCACAGCCCCAGCCCACCTTTCCCAGCAGTCAGAGCCCCCCAGGGGCGGGACCATCCCTGCCCCTGCACAGCACAGCAGGCGCTCAACAAACATTGTGGAAGGAGTCAATAAGCGGGCACCTTTCTAAAGCCATCGGAGGCTGGACTGCTCTAAACCATGACGAGGATCACAGCTCAACATCACAGAAATATCTGTTTAAGCCACTAACTGACAAGGGTTTCTCTGCTAAGACCACTTATTATATGTGTTGAATTCAGACTAGGCAATTTGTGAGTCTTCAAATTCAAGTGGTTTATCCTGAGTGGAGAGGAGCTGGGAACTGACGGCTCCCTTAGCCCCCAGGTATCTCAGCTGTCAACCCAGCGCAGGGCCTGTAGGGAACCTCAGAGACAATGAGGACACGCGAGTTAGGGAGGAACTCGGCCACACCTTCCACAGAGGCCGGCTTAGTTAAACTGACGAGTCACTACTTCAGTTTTTATGTTCCTATGAATATACTTACATAAGCAGCCTCGGGTATTGATTTATTTTTCAGCATTCAACAATATCTTTAAGGCCTCGTGTTTTCAGAACAGCCAGGACGGGTTTATATCAGAATGCCAGCTGGAGTGTGGGTGGCAGTCGGTACCAGCCCGGGGGAGTGGGGAGTCGCCAGGTGGTGCTGGCTCAATCACGCATCACTGAGGAGGAGAAAGGGAAGGGCAGGGATGCCACCTGCTTCACAGCAACGCAAGATTTCTTTCTTCCAATGGCCTCCGCCTTCAGACCAGCAGCCCAGGTAAGCAGGCAGGGGGAGATGCCAGCTTCACACTGCTCAGGCAACCTCAACTCTGAAACTCTGAAAGCCACAACCGGTAAGCAAAGCCCTCTGCCTGCATCTAGAGACACATCTGGGTGTCTTGGAAGAAAATGGACAAGGCAGCCTTCCCCCAGCATGGCATGCGCGTCCTCCAAACACATGGACTCCGCAAGGCCAGAGCGGCCCAGAGTGGCCCTCACGAGGGGCTCCCGCGGCCACTGCAGGCGCCACTGGTGGTCCCAAGACTAGGGATTGAGGGGGCAGACGACCCAAACAGAGACTTATGTGTTCCAAAGAAGAACCCACGAGCTTGGACAAAACTTTTAGGTTGTTTGTCCCTCAGCAGGGACGTTCTTTCTCAGCAGACAGGGCTCTGCCAACCAGGTGTGTGCATGCGTGCGTGCGTGCGTGTGTGTTGTAGTTGTAGCTGTGTGCACATGCATGGGGGCAGCGGGCAGGGCAGGGAACAGGAAAGTGGGAGCGCAAAATCCACCGAACAGCTTTCCGGCCCAAACTGCCTTCAAGCTAACGGTTTTTCAAAATAAACTACTGACCAGTAGTCCTCCTTCTTTCAAAACACTACACCCAACCAGGACCGCGCCAGCGCTTGGGGTATTAACAGCACAGACCGGGAGCCTCCTCCAGGAGCTGAAGGGGCAGGGCCGACCCGAATGCTCTGAACACGCTGGGGCCTCTGTCCGAGAAGCCTCGTCAGGGAGGGCATCTCCCTAGGCGCCCCTCGCACGCCTCCACCTCCTGACTGTGCACTCCCTGCAGGCCTGTCCAGCTGCCACCCTCAGGCCCCTGCCCAGCCCATTCCTCTCCCAGGGGGTGATGTGTGCCCACCTGCCCGCATCCTGCACCTCCAGCCTCCTGGGACAGCACCCCGGGAAGGCAGCGTGCAGAGGGGTGAAGACGAGGGGGGACTGGGGAGAGTGCAAATAGTGGGCTACTGCAGTGCCTGACACACAGCAAAGTTTCATCACGTGTCAGCTGTTCTTATTAACAAGCTACTTGCACCCTATCCCAGTGGCTGTACCTGAAAAGCAAGGATGCGAAAGACAGAAAGAGATTTCCCCACTTGTATGAACTTGGTGTCTGTTCTATTGGCATCCTCGGTATTTCTAATTAGACGGTGGAATTTTCCAGGCACAGTAAGGGATTTGTTTTATCTCATCTGTTTAGCTTTTTCCAACCAGAGCCTAATTTCTTTCTCATCTGCTCTGTGACAGGGGCAGAAGGCAGCACAGTTGAGTTGCAGAGAGGACCCTGGGGGGCAGGGGGGTCCCCTCGCTCCACCCACTTCCTCCCCGCTGGCCACTGTGGTCCTGAGATGAGAGGCAGCGGTGACAACAGGATGGGCCCATGCCCACCCATGTCTGCCATCCCTGGGGCTCCCCTGGGGCCCCCTGCTCTCGCTCTGCATGGTGGGTGGCTGCTTCCTGGGGTTCTCAGGGCTGCGGACCACGAACAGAGCCACCTCGACGGCAAAAGAGTAAAGCAACACGTGCTCAGCCTCAGTCACACACACAGACCCACTGCGTGGTGTTTAGTCAGGACTCTGGAATCTGCAAGATCCAGCTTTAAATCTGAACTCCAGCATTAAGTACTTGTGTGAACGAGAACAAAATCAGGTAGTATCTTTTTTCCCATTTTTTTATTATGGTAAAATACACATAACAAAACTTACCAAGTGAATTATTTTTGAGTGCACCGTTTAGTGGCGTCACACACATTCACGTCACCCTGCAGACACCACCTTCCATCTCCAGAACTCTTCTCATCCTGCAAAACTGACACCCTAAATCCATTTGTGTCAGTCAGGGTTCTCCAGAGAAAGAGAACCACGTCCCCACAGACACACCCAGAAATAATGTTTAACCAGCTATCTGGGCACCGCTGGCCCAGACAAGTTGACACACAAAATTAACCATCACACCATTAAATACTCACTCCCCACCCTCCCCTCCACCTAGCCCTTGGCAACCACCATCCTACTTTCTGTCCCTATAAATTTGACTACTCTGGTACCTCATGGAAGTGGAATCGTACAGTATTTGTCCTTCTGTCTCTGGCTTGTTTCACTGAGTGTAACATCTCCAAGATTCATCCATGTTGGTGCATGAGCTGGAATTTCCTTCTCCTTTAAGGCTGAATAATAACTATTCCCTTGCATGTACCGGCCACACTCTACTTATCCATTCATGGATACTTGGGTTGCTCCCATCTTTTAACTATTGTGAATAATGCTGCTATGAACACAGGTGTACAAATATCTTTTAAGACCCTGCTCAATTCTTTTTGATATATATCCAGAAGTGGAATTTCTGGATCTTATGGTAACTTTATATTCAATTTTTTCAGGAGCCACCAAATCGTTTCCCACAGTGGCTGTAACGCCTTCCCACCAACGGTGCAGGGGGGGGGCAATGTCTCCACATCCTTGCCAACACTTGGCTATTTTCTGTTTTTGATAATAGCCATCCTAATAGGTATGAGGTGACTTCTCACAATTTTGATTTTCATTTTCCTAATAGTGACGCTGAACATCTTTTCATGTGCATTACAGCCATCTGTATCTTCTTTGGAAAACTGTCTGTTTAAGTCCTTTGCCCACTTATGAGGCGGGTTGTTTGTTTTTTGTTGGTGGTGAGTTGTAGGAGTTCTCTATATGCTGGATATTAATCCCTTATCAGCTATACGATTTGCAAATATTTCCTCCCATTCTGTGGGTTGCCTTATTATTCTGTTGATAGTCATTTGATGCACAGAAGTATTTATTTTCTTGAAGTCCAATTTGAATATTTTTTCTATTATTGCCTGTACCTTTGATGTCACATCCAAGAAATCATTGCCAAATCTAACGTCATGAAGCTTTTGTCCTATGTTTTCTTCTTAAAGTTTTATAATTTTAGCTCTTACGTTTAGGTCGTTGATCCATTTTGCGTTAATTTTTGCATAAGGTGTTAGGTAAGGGTCCAGCTTCATTCTTCTGTATGTGGATATCCAGTTTTCCCAGCACCATTTGTTGAAAAGACTGTCTTTTCCCCCATTGAATGTCTCTTGGCACCCTTGTCAAAAATCCTTTGACCACATATGCAAGAGTTTATTTCTGGGCTCTCTACTCTATTCCATTAGTCTATATGTCTGTCTTTATGCCAAGACCACACTCATTTTCAAAGTCTTTATTGAATTTGTTAAAATATTGCTTCTGTTTTGGTTTATTTTTGGCTGCAAGGCATGTGGGGTCTTAGCTCCCCAACCAGGGATCGAACCCATACCCCCTGCACTGGAAGGCAAAGTCTTAAGCACTGGACCACCAGGGAAGTCCCAGGACCACACTGTTTTGATTACTGCCGCTTTGTAGTAAGTTTTGAAATCAGGAAATGTGAATCCTCCAACCTTGTTCTTTTTTTAAGATTGTTTTGGTCGTGTAGTGTCTTAAGCCTTAATTTTGCCACGTGTAAAATGGGAAGGATACTCACATCTGCCTCAATGGATCCTGTGTATGTGTGTGTCAGATGAGGTAAGGTGTGTAAAGCATTTAGCACTTTGCATGGAATACAGTAAGTTGTATATTAAATTTTTCCATTAATATAAAATGATATAAAAATTCCTTTAATGAGTTATTGCCTCTTCCAAATTAACCACTGGATGTGTCTTTGATGTGCAGCCCTCATCTTCAGGAAGACAAGTCAGGGTCCCGGTGTTTACTGGTCCTGTCTCAGCATAAACAGCTCTAGGCTCGAGCGGTCAGGCCAGTGTACAAACCACAGCTCTGCCATGTGATAGGCGTGTGGCCCAGGGTGAAACACTCAATCACGCTGTGCTTTTGGTTTTTTATACTTGAACTGGGCATCATAACACCTACCTCAGAGTCCCTCGGTGAGGGGGAAGGGATACATTTAAATACTGTGTGTGAAACCCCTAGCTCCATACATGGCACACAGCAAGCACTGAGGACATTCCCTATTCCTCCCTCCCCATCTCTCCTTCCTCCCATTTCATTCTTGCTCTAGACAGCTTGCTTCCTTGCTTTTCTGCTTTTCCTATGAAAAAAGGTACGTGCCATGGTCTCTGACGCAGAAGAATTAACTATCTCTTTAATGAAACAAGAAACATGTTTGCCCAAAACAGGGGCACACGATGCCAGGTCCCACCCTTGAGAAAGCCCTGAGTCTATGAGAGCTTGAGATACTGACCATTATGCCTAAAGGTCACCACACCCAGCAGTCTGCCGGTCATGGAAGACTGCGGTGGTCTACAGGCAAGTACAGCTCAACCCAGGAGATCATTTATGTACTTTTGCATTTATGTATCCATCAAGAAACACTTATTGGAGGTCTAACACCCAGGCTTGTGCCCACCAGAACCCCGGGTAACGTGGGAAGACAAAAATATACAAAAATGCATGCAGAGCAATGCATGCCGTGGAGATGGAGCTGGGTTTATTTAACACCAGCCTCGATCTGCTTCTCTTTCCTGAGCTCCTTTCAGAAAGAACACTAGAAACGGTAATGAAAAAAAAAAAAATTCTAAGTGAATTAAGTCCACATTAGAGCAGCGTTTGTCAGGCACGCTTCTGCTGTGTTCAGGACCCCAGCTTGGGCTTCAGACTGACTGGTAAAGCGCTAAACTCTCTCCCCCAAGGGCTGGTCATGATGGGCCAAGAGACAGTTCCCTCCTCCCTGACACCCAGACGTCAGACAAGGAAAATGTCATTGATGACACTTCAAATTCAAGGTTCAAGTTCAAAGACCTTCTTTGTGTCTTCTCATCACCTGCTCCACCTAAGTCTTCATCTCTGAAATAATGTGCAATTGCTCGGAAATACACCTCCTGATTCTGACACAAAAGGACGTGTTTGGTGCTTTGCTTAGTTTCAAAGGTGAAACCAATTAAACATAGGTGATGTATGCACCGCGGGCAGGAATAATGCTCCCCAGAGCCCCTTCCTCCTAACTGTTGGCTGTTACATTTTGTACTGTACCTTGAAAGAAGGTGAGCAGAGTTGCTCTGTTAAATCAATGAAAAAACTGTCCTAAGTATGAGATAATTAATAGATCATCTCACATAATATTCTATAATACAAGACAATGAAATCATTTTTCAAAACAACTTCAAATTGTAGGTTTCCTCTCCACAGAGATTTGTTTTCCCGCTCCTGGAAGCGGAGGTCCTTATTTACCGTCAGTGCAGTACGATTTCATCATTCCCTGGGAATGTGACATAAAGTCTTCCCTGCACAAGCCCTTACCCAGAGAAGAGGCTGGAAAACAGAGCAGGGAAGAGTTCATTCGAAAAAATCAGTCTTGAAACATTTATTAAAATCGGCGCTTCGTGTTACTCCAAATTTGAGGGGGAAAGGCTATTCACAGACCCTACAGTAACCTCTGCTTCTCATCAAATACCTCAAAATATAATTCTGACGTTTCAGATGTATTAATGTATCAATATGCTTAAAGATACAATTTTTTACTCCCGAAACATAAAATGCTATACCTATAAACCATTGAGAAATTTTGAGGACACATGAAGACTACAGCTTAACAAGAAAACGTGGAGACTGAAATTTACTAAATTGTTAGCAAAACACCCAGGCATACAGATACACACACACGTACACACAGCCCACACCCCATACCATCACCACACCACTTAAGAGAGATTTAATCCATATTCTTAGCCATCTAACCCAGTTTCACATGCTCTGTCACAGCTCCGAATGGTGGTGAAACAACTCCACTAACCTTTGGAGGCTTCAGAGAACTCTGCAGAGTGGTGGGACTTTTAACTCCAATAGCAGAGGGCAGCCCTGGTTCTGTTATTTTGCTACTTACACAGCAGCTTCCATCGAAAAGGACGCCACATACGGTTCATCCAACCACCCAACACATGTGGTTCATGAGCCTGGTCTCCACGGCCCAGAAGAGCAATGAGCAACAGAGAATGAACCAATCCAGGCATCTGGACCCGGACCACTCTGCCCCTGGGAAGATGACCAGTCACCTTCCTGTATCTCACTTATTCTCAGACCCTAAGTTGCTGAGTCTGAGACCCTCCTGGGATAAAAAGAACCAGAGAGGTGATGGAAGCTGACATGGAGCAATGGCCAGGAAATGTTTTAACTGAAACAGCCATTTGTAGACGGTCAGATACTGTGGGTTCATTTCCACACGATGTTTATCTGTGTTAACGTATGTGTGTGCGTTTAGGGAAGAATATTACCAAAATGTAATTAATGGTTATTGCCCTGATTGAAGCGGAATTTTAGGATCCTTTAAGTTTCTATTTTACTTTGATATTTAACTTCTTGATAATGAGCATGTATTAGTTCTGAAATCAGAAAAAAGTCCTTTTTATTTTAAAGAAGAAATATGCAAACTAAAAAGTTTAAATGCATCATTTTTACATTCAGATATGGTTTTATTAATGGCAAAATGAGTGACTAAAAATAAGATTATCTTAGCCCAGAGGCCCTATTTATTTTTTCATATCCTCATTTTATATGCTCCAAAGAATATAGGATAGTTAACAGGATCCTAATCTTCAAAGGTGCTAATCATTCTTTAGCCCTGACATGAAGGCACTGAGCGAATGAAACAGAGGAGTTAAATTCAGCGTGGAAAAGGACAAACTTGATCAGAGTTTGTATCAGAATTTTCAGTAATTGTGAGGTTCAATGCTGGACCTTATCTCATTTTCCTCTTCTTGTTTCCAAATAATTGAAATTGCATAAACAGTTATATTCTACTATGTCATAATGACAAATCATAAACATTTCCCCACATTGTTAAAAATTCTTCAGAAACAGACTTTAATAGCTGTGCAACAGACAACTATAAGAGCTGTGTAACAGACAACCGTGACTCGGTCGATTTGGCCACTAGTGTGCCATTGGCCTTTTAGGTCTTTTATTAGCTATTAGAAACAATCATTATTCATTCATCATTTTATTCTTCTACCAATTCAGTGGATACTTTTTGCACACTTGCTCTGCACCAGGCACCGTGCTAAGCATGGGGATACAGCAACTGACAAAGCAGACACGTCTTCCCAACTAATGGAATTACGGTCTGGTCGCAGGACAAACACCGACCAGGCAGATGCCCATATTGTCACACACTGTACTGACAGCTTTTGACACAGTTTGATGACAGGTAATAACTGCGAACCTGACTGCTACAGGCTGAACTGTGTCCTCCACAAATGTCTGTGATGAAGTCCTAACCCCCAGGGCTGCAGAATGGAATTGGACTTTGGAGACAGGGTCACTGCAGATGTAATTAGTTAGGATGAGGTCATTAGGGTGGGGCTCTAATCCAATATGACTGCTCTGCTTATCAAAAAGGGAAATGTGGACACAGAGACACACATAGGAGGAAAGCCACGTGAACATGAAGAAGGCCATCTACAAGCCAAGGAGGGAGACTTGCAAGATTCTCCCTCACAGTCTTGGAAGGAACCGGCCCTGCTGGCACCCTGATTTCAGGCTTCCGGCCTCCAGAACTTGAGACAACACATTTCTGCCATTTAAGCCACCCAGGCTGTGTACCTTGTTACAGCAGCCCTAGAGGGAGGCTCCCCTGAGGGAGTGATGTAAAGCTGCAACCCGACCAACGAGGAGGCCTCAGCAGGAGAAGAGAAGAGAGGAAGGTGTGCAGGGGTCAGACGAGGGGCTGAGGAACGCAGGGCCTTCCGGGCACGAAGGACGTTGGGGTTTATTCTCTGGTTAGGGAGCAGGGACATGATGGGATCAGGGTGGCGTTCGTGTTCAGAGTTCAGTAGAAGATGACAGAAACCACTTTCGGTTGTTTAATAAGCAGAAAGGGATCTAACATAGGGAATTACCTGCTCACAGACTTTGAACGGGCTGCGGACTGGACCTTGAAGAGTGGCTCAGAGCATCACCACAGAGCTCACCACCAGGGAAGCTGAGGAATCAGGAAGGGGAGGCTGCATCTGCAAGACCACGCCTTCCAAAGCGAACGCCCTGTGCCATGCCGCGCCTCTCCCCGCCTCACTCGCACTGTTTCACATCATCCACAAATACCTCTGATGGAAGCAGAGCCTAAACTGCTTCTGGAACCCTAGCTGCGTGCAGTCTGTGAAATAGGGTCTTCAGCTTTCCAGCCCCCGCAGGAGACAAAGGTACACCGGGAGGAGTCTGGAACAGAGGTTGAACGTGCCAAAGTCCTACATCCTCTTCAAAAGATCACTTTGGTTCTTATGTGGAAAATGGATCAGGGGAGGCAAAGGGGGAAGAGGGAGACCAGGCAGAAGATTAGCGCGATGGTCCAGGTGAGAGATGAGGTTGGTCAGGGTAAAAGGGCAGAAGTGAGAC
Source organism: Monodon monoceros (assembly GCF_005190385.1). NCBI lineage: Eukaryota > Metazoa > Chordata > Mammalia > Artiodactyla > Monodontidae > Monodon > Monodon monoceros. The sequence goes on along the minus strand of NW_021703785.1, from coordinate 70,722,454 downwards.
GGAGGCAAGAGGTTTAAGCTTGCGTTACGAAGGTGACATGCCAAGTCCTCGCTCTGGTCTGCCAGGCCTGTGAGACCCAACTCCTGCTTCCTCCCTGGCCTCATTTCACTCTTGTCCTTGAGCTCGCTGCTCCAGTCACACCCACCGTCTTCCAGTTATTTGAACGATACAAGCTTGTTCCTAACTTAGGGCATCTACACAAGCTGTTTCCCCCACCTGGGCTGCACTGCCTTGAGATTCTGCGCAACTGATTCCTCCTTATCAAACCCCAGGTTGAATAACAGGTCCTCAGAGAGGCCTCCTCTGACCACCCAATTTAAAGTCACCTCCAACTCCGCAAAAAATTAAAAATGGAGCTATCATCGGATCTGGCAATTCTACTCCTTCGTTCCCTGTGGTTGCCTGGGTATTTATCCAAAGAAAACAAAAACACTAATTCAAAAAGATACACGCATCCTTACGTTCATTGCAGCATTACTTACAAGAGCCAAAATATGGAAGCAATCAAAGTGCCCATAAATAGATGAGTTGATAAAGAAGATATGGTATATATATATATATATATATATATATATATATATATATATATATATGCAGTGGAATATTACTCACCCATAAAAAAGAATGAAGTCTTGCCATTTGTGACAACATGGATGGACCTAGTGGATATTACGCTAAGTGAATTACAACACACAGAGAAAGACAAATACTGTATGATATCACATATATGTGGAATCTAAAAACAAACAAACATAACAAAATAGAAACAGAGTCATAGGTACAGATGATAAACAGGTGGTTGCCAGAAGGAACCACTTCCGGGGAGAGGAAAGAAATAGGTGGGGGAGATTAAGAGGTATAAACTTCCAGTTACAAAATAAGTGAGTCACAGGATGGAATGTACAGTGTGGGGAAGAGAGTTAGTGATTATGTATTACCTTCGTATGGTGCCAGATGATAACTAGACTTACCGCGGTGAGCATTTTGAAATGCACAGAAATACCGAATCACTATGCTGTGCACCAGGAACTAACACGGTGTTGTAGGTCAATTATACTTTAAAATCAAACAAACGAACTCATAGAAAAAGAGGTCAGATTTGTGGTTACTCGGGGGAGCGGGGGAGATAATTGGATGAAGGTGGTCAAAAGGTACAAACGTCCAGTCATAAGATAAATAAGTCCTAGGGATGTAAGGTACAACATAAGTACAATGATCGCTGCTGTGTGCCATATACATGAAAGTTGTTAAGAGAAGTAAAACCTAGGAGTTCCCATTTCAAGGCAAACTTTGTTTCCATTTCTTTACTGTTGCATCTATACGAGACGATGGAAGGGGAGCTCTGGGCCAGTGTTTTGCTTTCTCCAGGGATCAGCTGACCCTGGGGAGTGCGGTCCCTCTCTGGTCAGCATGGAAGATGTCAAACATCCAGTACAGAAGCTGGAGAACGTGCTTCGCGCAGCCTGGAGGCCCCCCTTCATCCCTGCCTGACTGTTGCGCAGCACCTCATGGCGTAAGGCTCGCAGAGGCTCCCCCGTGACCTCAGGTCAGCCGGGGAGCCTCTGCGAGCCTTGGTCCCCACCTGTGGAGGGTCATGGGATGAGAGGTGGGCTTTGTGGCCTACACTGTGCTGGGCACGTGCTCAGTACTGAGTGGATGTCAGTCTCCTCCTCTCCGGCCTTGTCCTTCCAAGAAGCGGCTCAGGCGTCCCTCCTCTGGGACACCCTCTGACCCCTCGGTCTCGGTTCTGTTCCCTTCGTTCCCTGTGGTTGCCTCTATCTCAGCACTTTCTACATCAGACTGTCTGTCTGCCTGTCTGTCTTCCCTGCTGGATGGGGCGCTCTGAGGGCAGGAATAGGTCCTCCAGATCTGAATCCTGAGGGCCCACACGGCTCCTGGTGACAAGGGCTCGCCCGCAAACATCTGCAAAATGAACGAGTTAATCGTGGCTTTGCCACCTCCACTGCCGCCCAAAGGACTGTTCCCCGCAGGCCCCTCTGGGGACAGACAGTCCGCGTCCCCACCCTGATCCCTCGGTACTTTCCTCTGACTGCAGTCAGACCAATTAGCACATCTGCACAAAGGGCCAGGCGGGCAGAGGGGCCGCTCAGCCCAGGAGCTGATTCGCCAAACGGCCCCGACACGCGCGCACGCCAGACACACAGGAGCGCCCCCCAACGGGGCCAAGGCCCTGCCTAGGGCCGCTGGAGGACAGCAGCTTGACCACCTCCCCAGCGGAGCCCCACGATCACGCCGGGGGACCCACTCCCAGCAACGGCCCCCCGCCTACCCAAGATTAAAGCCAGGCTGCTTCTGCTGAAGGCCTCCGTCTATGGAAACAAACGACGCTGCGTCTAGCAAGGGAGAAACATCACACCTCTAATCATCTCTGAATAAGAACGCGCCATTAAACGCGCCAGGCCCTCAGCGTAACTCGCAGTGGGCTGTCGCAGCCCCTGTCCTCGTGAGGTTTTATCACCACTCCACTCTGATTTTAAAAGGACAGCTGGAGCCTGAGGGGCTTGGTGGCATCCACAGACTGGCCCCAGTCCAGGGGGAGGACCGGAGCGCTTCCAGCTCCAGCTCATACTTGTGGGGTCTCCTCTCTGCCCAAACGTTGCTTCCTCAGCTGTCGGCGGCTTTGTGACATTTGTCCCTGGGGAAGAGAGAGGGGAGGGAGGAGGAGGGAGAGGGGAGGGAGGAGGAGGGAGAGGGGAGGCAGGAGGAGGGAGAGGGGAGGCAGGAGGAGGGAGAGGGGAGGGAGGAGGAGGGAGAGGGGAGGCAGGAGGAGGGAGAGGGGGGCCTAGCAGCTGCTTCTGACTTGTGTCCTCTCTGGGGGACCAGGGGGTGGGGTGGCAGGAGAGACAGCTGCTGGGCCAGCCGGTCTCCTGGTTCCCTAATCCCATCCTGGCTTCCTGCCCCATCCGTGTGCCTCGGATGCCCAGACGTCCGCCGGAGTAGGACACAGCAGCAAGGAGCGGGCCGGCAGAGCACTACTCGCTCAGCCTTTCGGAAACACTTCTTCAGCCGTTAGCAAGTGCCAGACAGTGGACAGGCGTGCAGGGTACAGAGAGGAAAACCAGGTTTCCCTTACGGCGCCCAGGTTCTAGCCAAGCAAGATGCAGATAAAAGAGGCCACAGTAACCACTGTAGGAAGTGCTCCGGATTCTACCTGGGGGCAGTCAGGCGGGCTTTCTGGAGGAGGAGATGCCTTAGCTGTGTCTTGAAGGAGATACGTTAGCCGCGTGAAAAGGTGGGAGCAAGGGACAGAGACCAGCCTGTCTGGAGGAACAAGCAAGAAAGGAGGGGCACCTCGAGGTCAGAGAACCACATCAGCCAAACATTCACCACCTTCCGTCTACAGATCCGAAAGAGGTCACGTCAATTCTATTAGGATGTGCTCAGGGGCAAGAAAAATAACACCCAGGTAAAAGTCACCCAAGCCAGGGCCTTCCAAACCTCGGAGCGCATACAAGTCACCCAGGGATCTGGTTAAAATGAAGATGCTGATTTTTAAATGATTAAATGGTTCAAATGAGAAGACCTGGGATGGGGCCTGAGCTTCTGCACAAGCTCGTTAGAAATGTGGAACATAAATGACAACATAATTGGCCAATATAACGGATAATACCATCAGTGTGAGGTGTGGACCACGCTTTTGGTAGCAAGGGTTAAACTTCAAGGAGTTGCCTGGACCAGGCTCTTCCACGCTGGGTCCGGTGACTCAGAATGTCACCAAGGGTCAGGCTTCTGTCTTTCTATCCTGCTTCCCCAGCACAGCTCTCCTCATCTTATGTTCTTATAATCAAAGATGACTGTTACAGCTCTAGATGGCCCATCCTCCCACAACCGAATCAAAGCCAAGAGCAAAGGGTGCTTCTCCTGAGAGGGCTCTTCTTTTCCATCAGGGAGAAAAATCTCTCCCAGAATGAATGAATGAATGAATGAATGAATAAATAAATAAATAAATATATATATATATATATATATATATATATATATATATACACACACACACACACATACTT